>NC_084925.1:39231000-39540000 GCF_958298935.1 Phragmites australis | reverse complement strand
ATCTTCATTTATGCGAATGTCCATAACTCATATACCATGAAATCTTTAACCTCTATGGCATTAGTGATGTAACTCTCCTAGCATCAATTTTTGAAACAATATTGTATGACTATATATATAGGAGTTTACATGCATCTGATAGAAGACAATAAGAATATCTGATTTTATCTCCCACTCTCTTTGTTCTCTACATTCTTGCATACCAATTTTTGATAGTCATAAGTAGTTAGTATATAACATTTATATACTTCTAATTTAAAAAATTAAAAAATTATGTAGCTATTTTGAAATTTTGTAAAAATAGGTGCCTCTATATCGTTCCTTGAACGGGCGATAGGTTTAAAAATAATAAAAAGACAGCGTTTCAATGCTCTTAACCTTCAAAACACTATTGAACTAGTTAGTGACAAATTATAAATCATTTTTATGATTTTTAAACGTATTGCCCGTTGGATGGACGATTTTAGGCATCTATTTTTGTAATTTTTCAAAATAACAGTATACATTTGATTTTTGAATTAAAAATATATTTAAAAAATCTCAAACCCTTAGCACGCTGCCAACAGTTTTTTAGCCAATACAAGCGGGGGCCGCATTGCCGTGCCGTCGTCAGATTACAGTGGGCTAGGCTATAGCGGAACATGACATGATTCACACTAAATACAGAGAACTGTCTGATTGGGCCTGGATGTAGCCTAAAAGAGTCACATTCCAAGTTTTCTAAAGTTTTTCTATTTGAAAAATGGGTCGGATTTTTATAAATCAAGTATATACATATGTAGTTTAATCCTGTTGACTCGAGAGAGTATTTCCATCATACATAGTCAGCTGATTCTTCCGAAGAATCAGAAGCGAAGTGCTTGCCAGGGCGAGGGGACGGAAAAGAAACTACTTCGAAGAAACATATTGGGGTTTCTCGTGCTTCTTGAAAGTAGAGATAGATGAGTAAAGTGCACAATGGTGTTTCCTTAGATTGAGGCCGGTATATATACATGGCGTGCAAGAGATATACATGGCAATATATGATACAAGAAATAACTATCCTAACTAACCTCTAGTTGTTAGCTATACAAGGATATGCACTGATATCATGGGGATATGGACTCGATTTGGTGTGCGTGGTTGCCGCAATACATGGATTCTAAGAGCCCCCTACAGTGTCAACCGGGAGAGGAACGGACGTTGAGACCAGAACGGATATCGGTCAAGATCGCCGTCGTTAGTCCCTTAGTGAAAATGTCCGTATACTAGAGAGAGAGCTCAGAACATGCAAGACCCAGATGGCACCAAGAGCAACTTTCTCACGAATGAAATGAAGATCAATTTCAATGTGCTTGGTACGTTGGTGCTGAACTGGGCTGGTGGAGAGGTAGACTGTGGAGATGTTGTCACAATACACCATCATTGCCTTCTTGAGGGGATGACGGAGCTCGACAAGGAGTTGACAAAGCCAACATGCTTTGGCCACAACATTAGCCACACCTCGATACTTCGCTTCCACACTGGAACATGAGACGATGTGTTGTATTTTGGACGACCATGACAGAAGATTGTTACCAAGAAATACACAATACCTAGATGTGTACCTCCTGGTGTTAGGGAGCCAGCCTAGTAAGCGTCAGAATACACAATGAGATCATGGCAAGCTGAACGAGTAAGCTGGAGACCATGATGCAGTGTGCCCTTGAGGTACCTCAGAATATGCTTGAGTAAAAGGAGGTGCTTCTCACATGGATCATGCATGTATAAACACACCTATTGCGCAACATGTGAAATATCCAGGCGGGAGAAAGTCAGGTACTGGAGAGCTCCAGCCATACTGTGGTACAGAGTGAGATTGGCAATAGGAGAGCTAGCATCCGTAGACAATTTGGAGCAAGCTTCAACGAGGGTAGCACATGGGTTGCAGTTGGATATACTGGCACGTTCCAAAATCTCAGCTGCATACTTCTCTTGAGAAAGAAAAATTCCATGTGCAGTGCGACAGGCAGACATACCAAGAAAGTAATGTAATGGTCCAAGATCGGTCATGGAAAACTCACGATGTAGAGCATCAATGAGGCGCTGTAGAATGTAGCTATCGGAGGCCGTGAGGATAATGTCATCAACATATAGTAGTAGATGCACAGTAGAGCCACCATGATGATAAGTGAACAGGAGTAATCACTCTTGGAGCTAGTGAAGCCGAGAGACTGCAAGAATGACTAAAAGGGAGTAAACCAAGTACGTGGGGCTTGCTTCAAACCGTATAATGACTTGTTGAGGCGGCAAATATGATCAGGCTTGTCTACATCAATAAATCTAGATGGCTATTGGCAGTATACTGTTTCGGAGAGAGTGCTATTGAGGAAAGCATTCTTGACATCCAATTGATGAATAGGACAGTCCAAGCTCAAGGCAAGAGAGAGAACAGTCTGGATGGTTGCAGGCTTGACCACCGAACTGAACATCTCATCATAATCTAAGCCGGGCTGTTGAGAGAAACCACGAAGAACCCAACATGCCTTGTAGTGAGAGAGCAAACCATCAGAGTTAAACTTGTGACAAAAAATCCACTTGCCAGCGATAATATTGACTTGAGCCGGTTGGGGATCAAGTTCCCAAGTGTTGTTGGATGTTCCAATGGGGATCGTTGAGAGCTCCACCGTAGGTCTTTGGCACCGGAGAGATGGCCAGTGTTGTGGCAGCTTGAAGATCAAAGATGGTTTTAGGAACACGAATACCATCTTTGCCACGTGTGCTCATGGGATGCAAGTTCTTTGTCACAGGAGGTGCGGGTGGCATAGTTGAAGCCATAGGAGCCGGTGCAGCAAGGGGCGAAATGGGAGCAGTGGCCCGAGAGATTGGGACGTTGGCGATCGAGCCAAGAGGTGTAGTTTTGTGAACTCCCGAATTTGTTGGTGGTGCACGGAGCCTGGTGCAGCAATGGCCGGGCCCGAGACCAGGGAGTCCAAGCCAGAAGTTGTGGTAGAGGCCTGGACTCCTGGATGTATGGATGTAGGAGCGAGAACCGGCTCATCTGAGGCAGTAGCCAAAGGGCACGATGCAGTGTGTGTGTAAGCACCTCTGGAGGCGAGCGGTCCTGATGGTGCCACGCGTGGTGCAAAAGTAGAACCTGCAAGAAAAACTGAAAAGGCTGGTCATTGTTATCCAGAAAGGAGTATGCAAAATGCTGCGGAGTGGAACGTGTCACAAAGGGGAAGGGGTCTTCATAAAAAACAACGTGACGAGAGATTATAACTTGATTTGTATGAAGGTCAAGGCAGCAATAGCCTTTGTGGCCGGTAGGATAACCATGTAGAATGGATTCAACAGAACGAGGTGCAAGCTTGTTGGGTGTTGTGAAGGACATGTTGGGGAAACAATGTTACCCGAAAACACATAAGTGAGAGTAAGAGGGAGCATAACCAAAGAGAGCTTCAAAAGGAGTTTTAAGGCTTATGGTTTTGCTTGGAATGCGATATGGTGGAGGAAGTCTGGCTTGAAAAAGGAGGGTGCAAATAACATTGTTTGTGGTGAGAATGATGCGCTCCACCTTGCCATTTTGTTGGGTGGTGTAAGGACAAGAAAAACGGAGGTGAGTGCCATGCGCAAGGAAGAAGGAATGAGTGGCCTCATTGTCGAATTATTTTCCATTGTAGCATTGGAGAAATTGAATAGATGATTTGTGGTGGGTGGAAATGTAAACATGAAAATTCTTGAGAGTGACAAAAGTGTCAGACTTGAATTTCATGGGAAAAGTCCATAAGTAGTGTGTGAAGTCATCTAGACAAACAAGGCAGTACTTGCTGCTGGAGATACTGGGAATTGGCGATAAATCACAATGAACAATCTCAAAAGCTTTATTTGTGTGAGACAAAGAAGACTGAAAAGGGAGACAAACATGTTTTCCAAGCTAGCATGTATGACATGGAGCATTGCCGAGATTATTACATGAAATATTGTTGGAACTAGCTAGGCTTTTGAGAGCATGATGTCTAGCGTGACCAAGGCGCCGGTGCCAAAGAATGCCGCCACTGGATGGAATGACTAGAGCACAAGGAGGCAACGTGACAGCTGGCAAAACAGGGTAGAGGTCACCAGAGCTATTGCAGCGAAGCATAATGGTGTGGAGATCCTTAATAGAAAGACCAAAAAGATCAAACTCACTAGAGTAGTGATTGTCATGAGTGCATTTACGGAGAGAAATCAAATTCGCAATTAAACGGAGAGAAACGAGAACATTGCGAAGAGAGGGAGAGACCGTGCATAGGAGGGAAAAGAAGTGTTGCCGGAGCTAGTGATGGGAAGAGTGGAACCATCACCAACAATGACGTGAGCATCAGAAGATGGAGAGTGATATGATGCTAAATTACCATTATCTGTTGCGAGATGGTTGGACACCCTGGAGTCCATATACCATGTGGACCGTGGGGAGCGTTGGAGCGCCATGGCGTTTAGTACCTAGACCAAAGATGCTTGGTCCCATGATGGTGGCATGGTTGTGGAGGATGTAGAAGACAATGCACCTGGGAACGCATCGGGGGCTGCAGATTACGCGAGGAGGGCCTGTAACGGTGCATGACCAAAAGTGCCGAGGCCTCCAGTTGGAGTTTGGGTGGCACCGACTGGCACGAGCCAAAGCTGGAATGTGTCGGTCCAGGGGTTGTAGCAAGGGAAGCTACGGCCGAACAACACGTTGGTGTTGTTGGCAGAGTTACTGGAACTACCAGGAGATTTGCCCTTGAACTTGTTATTCTTGTGGCGCCAGGAGGAGTTGCCGGAGGAGGAGCCCCCCACGCTGGAGCCGGAGGAGGGTGTGGTAGCCTTGCCACCGGTGGGAGTGATGAGGCTACGGCCGATGTTGGTGCACATACCCAAAGATCGGCCTCCTCAAGAGTGAGGAGGGATCGGGCCTCTAAGAATGATGGCAATGGTGATCGTGTCTTGATGATGGCTGCCATGTGATGTAGATAATTGTTGAGACCATGGAGCAGCGTGATGACGAGCGTGTCAGGGGAGACAACTTGCCCAACGTCACTAAGTGCGTCCGCCAAAGACTTGAGGCGTTGAGAGTAGACGAGCACGGACATGTCGCCTTGCACCGTGTTGTGAAAATTTGCTTCTAGGGTGAGGGCACGTGACGGCTTGTTGTCGTGAAACAGCCCCTCGACCACAGACCACATGGCATATGTGGTGACGCCCGGGGTGAGCACCATGGCGAGGATCTCCTCCAAGATGGAGGCGTAGATCAGGGAGCAGATGACGTAATCGATCGACGTCCATGCAACGGTAGGGGGATCAGGCGTTGCTGTGGCGTCAACGTTGTGCAGGGTGCCAAACTTGCCCACAAGGGTGTGAAAAAGTTCTCGCCATCAGGAGTAATTGGGAGGGTGGAGTTCATGGGTGAACGAGATGTTCAGGCGCACATTGATCGTGGCTATGGCGGTGGTAGGATGAGCGGGGGCAGGCTATGGGATGACGGCAACTATGGCCGGGACAAGAGAGGCAGTAGTGTCCTGGTCGCTCATGGTGGTGGTAGGCAACGGAAAAACGGTGATCAGATACGATCATGGTCGTGATCAAACTGATACCATGAAAGTAGAGATAGATGAGGAAAGTGCACGATGACGTTTCCATTGATTAAGGCCGATATATATACACGGCGTACAGGAGATATACATAGCAATACATGATACAAGAAATAACTATCCTAACTAACCTCTAGTTGTTAGCTATACAAGGATATGCACTGATATCACAGGGATATGGACTCGATCTGGTGTATATAGTTGCCACAATACATGGATTCTAACACTTCTCCACATCCAATGAGATGCGCCAACCTCAGATCCTAACCCCACGACGATTCTGAAACGGAGCTTAACCTGGGTTTCGGTTAAGAACGGTGATGATCTACGTTTCACACGGCACATGATTCCATGGATAATTACTTTTGAGATCGTGATGGAGGAAATAGCTTATATATCACAGTAGTTAGAGCTTGGAAAGCCATACTGCTATAAACAAACAATTGAGCTGACTCAGCTGAGCAATGTTTCGTGGGGTTCTATGAAAATGATGGAAGCATGCACATCGATCATAGCTGTCACTTGTCCTGTTTTTTTTTTTTGGGTCAAATTAACAACATCCCACCGAATTAACACTCCCGGATTTTGAAGTCAAACTAGCTTGTTAATTATTCTTCTTATAAACAAATCCTTTTTGAAGTCAAACTATAAGTATGTATTATTAGCATATATGCCATGTTCTAATAAGACAGTACTCTACTGGAAACATTGTTCAGGGGTCCTGTTAGAAAAAAGGGAACTGTGCATAAGTTGACCGATATCATATTATCATGTTATATAAATAATTTGACAAACTAAACTATTTATTGTTATGCGAGAAAACTCTAGTTCCACATTTTTTCTAAGAACCGATTCATTGTATAGTCCTGACTTATGAAGGACACTTATTTTCAAAGTTCAGGGAAAAAAGCGTGCCTTGCCATTCATCACTCACAAGGCCTGCACAGTTGCGGCACTTGAGTTGACCTAGCTGCAATCAATCACAAAAAATCTAACTAACTAAATAAATGCAGGTCAGAGAAACAGTTAGGGTTGACTCTAAGTCTCTAACTATGCTTCTTATAAAAATAACCGCGATGGTTGCGTATTCTCCCATCTCCGTCATCTGCGACATATAAATAAAAACATGTGGAAATCGTCACGGCAGGCGAGATGGAGAGTCCATGCATGCATGCATGTGGACGCTGGATGGCATTTCGTCGGCTACATTTTTAATTGAATTCAAGCGAAGCGATCTGAAGCAGACGTATGTGCAGTTTCTTTCAGAAGCAGGGAGCCACAATAATGAACGAATTTTATAATGCATATATAGAGCGTACAGATATAGACTTTGTTTAACAGAACTTTAGCTTTTAACTTAATAAAGTGATTTAATTTATTATTATTTTTATCTAAAATAAAAATAAAATAGTCTATCTAAATACTCTCAGTGTATTTACACCTTTAGCTTCATAAATTTTTAGAAATACCTAGTCTAAAAGTTTTTAAGGATCTCTGTCAAATACAGTCATAGATATCGTACGTAGACTTTGGGTTGGATCCAAAACCGAACGTGGATATAAATTATAAGCTTGTAGACGAGAATGTCAAGCAATATATACGGATAGAGGCGGCCCGCCAGTAAGCTAGCCTGCCGGGGCATAATATTATTTTGTATTGGCTATGATGGATGCTACTCCTATATGCATGTATGTGAAGAAAAAAATCCAGTCAATCGTATGGAATAAAATATGGTTAGAATTTGTATTTGACATGCCACATGCCATGTTAGTTGCACGCAGCCGGCAATCATACAGAGAAACGGGAACTCGTCAACTCGGTCCATCACAATTTCAGAAACCAGCAAGAAAGTTAGAGATTAAAAAAAAAAGAATGAAATGCTACAGTCAACATATTGTTTTAAACTAGCTCCTTGAGACCTAACCTTGCACATTGCCTAACTTGCCCTTTGAATTTCGTTTTGATAAAATATCTAGTCTTCACTACCCTGGAAATCAACCGGAATACCATATGGTGCTGTGCCATGACAAAATTCCACATCATCATAATACAAAACAATTTATATCAACTAGCGAGTTAGCTCAATTGGTTAGGATCCTAGTGTGAGATCTTGTCCACGTCTTGAGTCTCAGTCTCATACAGGTGCTCACCTTTCTACTCTTTTCGGTCAAAAATATATAATGTTATTTATTTTTTACGTTTTTGATGTGCAACTTTGACCATCATTTTCTACTCGCTCCGGTCATAAATACTTAGAGCTTTTGACTTTTTACGGTTTTCGATATGCAACTTTCACTATTATTTTCTATCAGAATATAGTTATAATATCTAATAAAAAATAATATTATAGAAGTATTTTTTAAGATAAATCTATATATGTGATTTTTATGTTTCCAAACTACATATTCTAAAAATTATTGACGGTCAAAATTTTAAAAGTTTGATCAGATCTTGATCAAAGTGACAAGTATTTATAACTAGAATATAATTATAATATTTAATAAAAATATTTTTGAAGACAAATCTACAAGTATGATTTTTATATTTCTAAACTAAATATTATTTTAGAAGCTACGATGGTCAAAGTTAAAGTTTGATCGAATCTTGGTTAAAACAGTATTTATGACCAGACGGAATACTAAAATCAAAGCGTGTTGTGTGTGAACATTTGTCCGACTTATAAAAGAAGTAGCCAGGTATGATCTATCTCAGTATCCTAATTAAGCGAAACCCATGAAAAATTATTTTTCACATAGCACAGTATTATTTAAGGACAAGTTGGTTTTCATTGTTTTTGTCTCAGTTACACACGAAAACTAATAAAAAAATTAAATAATTTAAATTCTTTGAAAATGCGATAAAACGTATATGTGAATCCGAAAACTTCACCAGAATACAAACAATAGTTAGTTCTACCGGCAACAATATATGGGTTTGTTTTAAAAGGTTTCTGTTTGCAGAGAAAAGGATATACAAGAAGCCATGAAACAACTCCCAAAAGAGTCCTTTTCAGAACTTATATGCCGCACAGAGGTTGACTTTTCGATGATTTAAACAAGGAAACGGTTGCAACACCAACCTACAAAAGCAATTTCTCATCAGAGGCTCACGCAAATTGAGTGGCTAGACCCTTATAATTTCCAAAACTATACTTTTCAAGATGGTTGCCTAAAATAAAACTAAAAATTTCAACCTATCAAGGAGCTAAATAAACAATAAGCAAGCTCTTTTTACTGTGATTAAGCAGTTAAAGACTGGTTCAATCTACTAATAAGTGTATTTTTATTATGAATAGTCACGTGATGGTATCTGCTTGTCATTTGGCATTTATGATTAATTTCCAATCATATTAAATTATCACGGTTTTGCTTGAGTATGAATCATGCGTATTTAGGATGCACATAGAACTATGAATAATTGAGCTGATACGCACATATAAAAAGATTACACAAAATCCATTGTGTACATAAAAATGTTGCTATGCTGTATTTGAGTCTGTAATCGTCACAATATTGCATTTACATAAACAAAAGCAAAGAGCTTAATATGTGTATAATCTATCAAAAAGATATATGTTCAAGCTGTAGTATAATCTTGTTTAGATGTATCTGGGGCTTATTGTTGGAGATCAATGGTGGATGAATCAAATGATACTTTCTTGTTAATTCACCTACTAATGATGTCTGATTATCAAATCATGAGCCATGGTGGCATTAATTTTTTATTAGACTCCAGTATCGGGATAAGTGACGTTCTAAAGAGAAAAAAGTGAATTAGTATACTTAAAAGTAAACAGCTCTAAAAACTTCGCAAGATAAAATTATATCAATTTTTATCCAAGTTTGTTTTAGATTTATCTACTGTGTCTATTCTACCGCTCTATAAGTTTTGCAACCTATAGCCAATCCTAGCAAACTACTTTAGAATGGTAAATATACAAAGATAAGTTGCAAGTATGTAAATGTGGAAATGTAAAAAAGATAGAGAGAGCAAACTTAGCACAAGAAATTTTTATCTTGTAGTATCGATTGTATAAACGTCACCCTTAGTCCACGTTGGAGCAGCTACCTAGGCTATAACTGCCGGACGGCACCCGGTTATGATTCTTGAGCCACCTAGACCTCAAGTAGGTTGAGCCACCAAGGCAAGACCTCACCACAAGCCTCTTTTTTGTCACTTGCTGTCATCTTCATTTCGAAGCTTGAGCCACCAAAATAAGGGTCTTCGTATCCCCGTACAAGAGTCTTGCCGCCGTTCCACACCAAATCGGAGGGTCAATAAGTATGAGCCACCAAGGGTCACGGTGCGGACGTGTCACCAAGACTCTAAGGTGCCGATTGGTATAATATAGGATCACTCTTTGATCCCCTCTATAAGTGGTAACACCTAACAATAACTCTCTTTAGGCATATTAGCACTAACCACTCTCTAATCTTATGCTTAATTACCTTGGATGCTCACTTTTAACATCTTGGTGGCTTAGATGCCTTCTTAAGGCCTTGTTTGTTTTCTACTTCTAGTTCTACTTCTGCTGCTTCTAGAAGCCAGAAGCCAGAACAAACAGGATTCTAGAGAAGTGGCTTTGGGCAGAAGCCTGCTTCTGAAAAAGAAACTAAAGCTGAAAAGCTCGTTGAGAGACTCTTTTCTGAGAAGCTAGGTGCTGAGAAGTCAAAAATTTGTTGTTGAAACCAATAACACATTTCCAAAAGTAGCTTTTCAGATAAGTGAAAAGCACAACTTTTCAAAAAAATTCAACAAACATGCCCTAAGTATATATAAGCTTCTATGAACTCCAGCACACTTAAATGACCAAGTAGAGAGTATTTATAGCCTCAAACCCTTGAACTAGTCGTTGCTCCAATAGTCACAAAAAGACTATAAATATTGGATGATCTGGCGTCAACAACAATACATACTGGACCATCCAACATGTACAGCAGTAGCAACTAGCTGTTGAAACTTCAGTCAAACTCATTTGTGAACACTGAATGTTTTGGTGTAACCTTTAACTCTATCACCAGACTATCCGGTGTGTAGGCTTGAGCTGATCGAGCCACTTCACAGTCTATTTGTCCGATGTGTAATCCTCTGATCACCAGACCATCAGGTGTGTACAACCACACCAAACTAGCAGTTGCACCATCTCCTAAAAAATACTCCGGTGAAGTATATTGACCAAACACCGGACCATCCGGTGACTAGAAATCCTTAATGCACCGAGCCAAGAGATAAATCTCTGGAAAATACTCACGTATGCATATAATCTTAACACCGGAGTATCCGGTGAGTACAATCTTCTCTGAACTCGTCTAATTCAAACTTTCTTGAGTTCGGTTTTGGTAGATTCTTTATGTATTGCATTCATGAGACCTACTAAAATATATACTTGACAAACATGTTAGTCCCGTTGACTTGTTGTCATTAGTCACTAAAATCACATACATACCCTAATGAACCATGTTCGTTACACCCATAGTTTGCAGTCATCTTGTTGTCATGAGGAAAGTTCTGTTATAATCTGCCGGCCAGCTATGCTGTTCTAGCCATTTATGGTAGGCATATCGAGGATGAATGCAACTCATCGTCTTTGCCATTGATGTAGCTATTGTTGATGGGCTGCTAGTTGCGCTATCATGACATTAAGGAAGCCAATGTCGAAGGACATTCACGCACTCAACCAAGGTGATTGCTTTGGCACCCTACATCCTTGTGTTATTGCTAACTCTCAGCTCGCTCGTCTATGGCGGTGTCTTAACCCACTTCTTTCTCATTGATGTAGCTGTTGCTGATGGTGTCATTCTAGTCTACCACTGATCTTCAATTGGATCGCTTTCATTTGATTCATTTTCCGTCAAAACTTGAAATATCTTGTTTTTCTAATTACCAAACACTTCTAGATAGATGTCGTCTTATTGCCATAAGAAAACAAAATGCTACAAAACTCACAACCTCACTTCTTGTTATTATGCTCGCATCATCATCCTTACATAATCCCTTTTTTCGTACTATGTAGCTTTGGACTCATGCCCTGCTCATTACTTTTCCTCGATCTTTTCTTGATGCTATTCCTAGTTATCCTTGCTGGTTAGTCATCATTGTGGCCCCAATCAACCTTTTTCACATTGTGATGGCTTGAGCTTGATCCCTCCCTATTGGAATCGATATATTTTGCATTGACACCACTCGGATTTTATCCTTCGCTGCTAGGATCGACGTAGTCCGCATAGTTGTTGCATGGACTATACTTGAGCTTTTGTCAGCATCAACTTTTTCCGCACTACTCCATCTTAGATTGACCATAGAATTCAGCGAAGAAAGAACCAAACAATACCAAGTTTCACCCCTTGAGCATGACCACCTAGATTCCTTCTTCGTCAAGATCAATGCTAGCAATATTAATCTACAATGGAGTGCAAGATCAATTGATGCCAACATCTCTTTGCTTGTCCCGATCGTATCATGTGATGCACTTGTGACCATAATTTTATCTTTATATATATAAGAGAAAAAGCATAATAGTTCCAAAGTACTCATTCAACTGCACAGGCCTGGTGTACTCTTTAAAGTGTATTTGGTTCTGTTTCTGAAAGATATCAGCTTGGCTATAGCATATTAGGATGTTGCCTATGATTTTGTTTGGTCGTAAACCAAGCTAAGCAGCTCCCTGGCTGTCAGGCAGAAGCAAAGAAGCTACGCTAATCTAGCTTAACTAACTTATAAGCTGCCTTGGCTAGTTCTTCACCTTGTAAGTAAGCTTGTAAGAGCCTCTCCAATCATCGCCACCTCATAAGACTGTTAAGTCGCTGCCACTGCCACTCGTCGTAGATCTCCTGGTGCATCGTCTTTCTTTGATGTGGGCACCTGGCACCGTGTTGCGCCGTTTAATACAAAACCCACGGACTTCCTTTGTTTCGATGGCAAATCTGATCAATGTGATGCTGTTTTCATCGAATATATACCTTGGAATTCAGCTGCTTGTTTGTCACCCAATTATTATGAAGCGAGCGATGAATTTTGAACCTGATCGCAGAAACAAATTCTATAGGATCTGATACAAAATATTCCTACGAGACCCTGATCTACACCGTGCGTCCCTGATCCAACAGCTGAGAGTGGCACACATATAAAGAAGAGGGACACATGTCACACTGAGAACAGGGTCTTTTGATAGACCGGTTCTATAGAATTTGTTTCCTCTGATCGCTGCTACTGCTGCCTTTCTATTCTGCTGTAGATGATTGATGGAGTCCGTATGCAGTCATTGGAGGATGCATTCATCCTTGATCACTCCTACCCTTTTTCTTTTTTTTTTGATCTCTATCGCGTGACCGAGATCGTGGTTGATTGGTACCATGGTTCATGGACACCGCCGAGCAGAGGGGACAGCCAACTGCTCGAGGGGTCTCTGTGCTCCTCACTCACTACCTCGTGCTCGTGGTGAGGGGCTCTGCCCCGTTCATTCGCGTACATCCCTCAGTCCTTGTGCCACACGGCTCGATTTCGATCGAGGCTCTTTTCCAGCTACCTTCTTTTCCCAAACTGCATCTTTCTCCCGAGTCTTCTCATCTAGATTTCTTGGTATGATGTCGTGTCCTGCCCCTTTAACACATCCCAAAACCCATAATCATGTATTTAACATAATCATGCAATATTAGCATCATGTTTAATTTTAATAAATTTTGTTTTTAGAGCACTAGAACATCTCAGTTTGGGTAATAAAAAGAGAGAAAGAAAATAAGAGAAAGAATAGAATTTGCAGTTGAAATATCTTGTTTCTTTAACGCATAGAACCCACTAGAGTTGGCTAACTACCCTTCCTTCTTCCTCAGCTGCAACCTCACCCCCTCACTCCTCCTCACTCTTTCTCCAAGCCGAAACAACAGCAGGAGAGCTGCCCCCCCCCCCCCCTCTCCCTTAAGCTCTCTCTCATTCTCTTTCATATTCCTCCTTCAAGAAGTAAAATCAAGGTATGTGTGTGGTACCCTCGCGATCCCTCGCTTCTAGGCTTCCCATCCATCCAAGTATTTTGCGCCTACCCGAAGGATTCAAGCCGTTCTTGACCTCTTTTGGTGTTCTTTATATTTTGAGCTAAAAGAGGGATTTGGATGAGTTTGAGCTAGGAAATTTTGTTGCATTGTTGGTGGATGAAGTCTAGAACCCATGTGTTAGTGCAAAACCTTCACTCCTTAAATTGGTGAGGCGCACAAATCAAATCGGCCAAAGTTTCCTCGCGAAGAACTCTCTCTGCAACAACTCGGAGGTTCCAGGTGCAACCCGGAAGTTCCAGGTAGCACTGGAAAATCCCCGTTGAATTGTACTCAGAAATTGTGTGGGTTTAGTGTGTGAATTGAGTATAGAACCCTTGGCCTAGTGCATATACATGTTTGTGGGATAGATTTAACATGCAAATTGAATCGACAAGGAAATCAACCAGAGCACGTTTTCTTCCAGAACCCGGTGATTCTAGTTAGAGCTAACCGAGAACCTCCACCCATAAGTTCTGGGTATATCCCGAAAGTTCCAAGTAATTTATCAAGCATTTAAGTATATTCTACCTACTATTTTGGATCATGTGATATCTAAGTGATAAATTATGCCATATGTATGTTGTGCATGTTACCGAGTCGGTGTCAGAAAATGGTGGGTAGCTCATATGTTGATGCATTTGCTCCTACGTTGGTTATTTGATTACATTGGATTTTCCGTAAGACAATAGTATGGGAAGTGAATACATTGGCAACAACGTGTGAGACGTCGCTTGTGCGATGAGTTGCACAAGCACCATTCACATAGACACTTTTTTGTTTCTTCTCACGCAAATGGTGATGATGGGTGGGTTGATATATGCATTCCTGTGATGATTATGATCTTGGTGCTTGTTGGGGAGAGATGCACTCGAGAAAGAAACGTGTAGATAGCGATCTAGCATATTTTTCATTTCCTGTCTCTCATTTAGCATGCATTTACATATCATGGGTTTTAAGGAGTTCGATTGCATTCGTGTTGATTTACCCACTCCTTGTTATTCTAAATTCCCATTTGTATAGTCAAGATCTTGTCATCACTAACCTTAAGATTGACAGCATGATAAGGACCTGCCAAAATCTGAGAGATCTTCCTGAGGGTTCTAGTGAGAACAATCCAGTGTTGCCTCCATTGTTGACCATGGCGGATGTGCTAATACAGATTGAGCAAGATCGTCAGGCGCATATTACTCTCCTCGAACCTCTCGTGCGCAACATGGCCCCTCAAGAAGGAGGTACAGCCAGACGCCGTGATGACTTCTCAGATTTTCTTTGGACTTAGCCGCCCACCTTCACGCGTACCGAGGATCCACTTGATGCCGATCATTGGCTCCATACCATCTAGCAGAAGCTCGCACTTCTTCGGTGCGAGGACTACGAGAAGGCTCTCTTCACCGCCCATCAACTTCAGGGTGCCGCTACGCGTGTTAGACGAACTACCTTGCCATGCACGCCGCCAATCACCGGGTGTCTTGGTTAGAGTTCTGCCAGGCCTTCCGTGACTATCACATTCCCATGGGGTTGATGAAAATCAAGATGCGAGAATTCCTGGACCTCCAGCAGAGAGGCAGGTCTGTCATGGAGTATTTGCAGGTGTTCAACCACTTTGCACAATATGCATCGGAAGAGGTCAACTGTCGGTGTATCAGGAACCGGAGGTCCCCGAATCCCGAGGCCAGGCCAGCAATCCGCCACATGGCGCCATTTCGCGGAGTCTCTCCCGCAAGGTGAAAAAGATCGAGTCCCGGGAGGGGGCGCTCGGGGCCATAGTCGGTGGCCCCCGAGTATCCCAGTTCCCTGATGATCCATAAAATCTAAGTACCGGGAAGAAAGTGCTCGGGAAGGTGTACGGTGACCTCCGAGCACCCTAGTCCCCCGACGACCAGGAGAGCTAAGTACCGGGAGAAACATGCCCGGGGCCGCTAGCGGTGGCCCCTTGGGGCACCCAAGTATCCCAAGGACCCACCGAAGGAAGTTCCTGGAGAGAGTGCTCGGGGCTGCGTGCAGCAGCCCCCGAGCACTCGGTTCCCCGAGGATCCGTACAAGTGTGCCCGGGAGAGAGTGCTCGGGGAGGTGAACAGTAACCCCGAGCACTCGGTTCCCCGAGGACAAGAAAGAGCATTCTCGGTAGAGAGTGCTCAGGGAGGTGAACAGTGACCCCCGAGTACTCGGTTCCCCGACGACCCAGAAAGCCCCCTGGCAGTGGCCCCCGAGGGGCCCATCGATGAGGTGTCAGCCAGTCAAAGGCCCGAGGCCGCATTTAAAGAGCGTGCGTGGCCTGTCACCTCCAACTGCTCCCGCCGTGCTCAGCGTCAGTTTCTGCCACGTTCTGGTAGAGGGGCGTGAGGTTATTAATTGCACGGGTCCCATCCCGTGCCATCCGGCCCGTCTCGGGATGACGTCGTAAGGGTCGAGGCGTTCCGTCTGCCGCGCTACTGTGGCAGGGGAACAAGACGGGGCGGGCACATCGAGCCGCTCTGCGGCTGCCCGGTGGGCCCTCTCCACGGCGCCTGTTGCCAGTGCATTTATGGTGACGGATGACCGGGCGTGGGACGCATTTTCCACCCCCGGTCACTTCGCCCAGAGGAAATGATGACACCCTTTCCATTTATGGTATCTCGGAACTCGTGCTCCCCCTCCCGTTCGGGGCACGCAGCTGCCGGCGGGTATTTAAAAGTGGTCGGTGGCACAAAAGAAAGCGCGTCAAAAAAAAGAGGTGAGAACAGCTCAGTAGCGCAAGAGAACACAGCACCAAAGAAACAACGACTGAGAAGTGAACAACACAAGACAGGCCGAAGAACAAAGAGCCCCAAGCTCTAAGATAGACCAACATTCTTGTAACCAGCAACATCCTTGAGGGACTTCCTCAAGGCATTTATAGTATCTATACAGGAGTAGGGTGTTACGCCCCCGTGCGGCCCGAACCTGTCTAAACACCAGCGCATTTACTTCACACTGCACTAGCTCATTCCACCACCGCCGGCCATTGCATTCATTCCCATTTATTTTCTCCGGCGAACATACTCAGGATCATCCCCTCGGCCGAATCTCTAAAAAGGGGTCCCTCAGGATCCCTGCGACAGGAGTTAATCCTTCGACATCAACACTGATGAGAAGAAGCAATATCATTTTGTGAAGATCTTCTCATCCAAGATGCAAGACCGTTTGTCGGCTCATGAGTTTGCCGATTCCAACAAGTTGGTGAGCACCTCTCTCACAATCGAGTTCAAGATGAAGAACCATCAAGAGGAGAAGAAGTGCAAGAGGGTCTCATTGCATTCCATGGGCAGGAGCTCTCAACGTCCACAGACGGAGAGTCAATCTCATCTATCTCTCACGACAACTTCGGCTGCTCCACGACCAATGTGGGTAGTTCGACATCCATCCTCCTCTTCGCAAGAAAAACCTCAAAGACCCATAGGATCGCAAGGGAGCGTGACGGGTGGCCCCCGCGGCCTATGTTACAACTGTGGGCGTGTTGGCCACTTTGCATAGGTTTGCGGTTTTCCAAATCCGGGAGTCATGGTGACTGCTCCAAGGCCTTCACTGTCAACTCAGCCCACTCCACAAGCTTCCAAGATGGCAAACATTTCCAAGCCTAGCCGAGTGAACCACATCACCGTCGAGGAAGCTTGAGAGGACGACAATGTGCTCGTCGGTACGCTACTTGTGAATTCTCATCCTACAGTCGCATTTTTCGATTATGGTGTATCTCATTCATTTATCAAGGAAGGTTATTTCTTGAGTCACAATATGGTCACTCATACCCTACTTTCTTCATTCCATATCGATGCGCCCGGTGCTAAGTTGCAAACCAATCGGTTCGTTCATTTAGTTAAGATTCTTATTGAAGGGGTTTTGTTCTATGCAAATTTGATCCTGCTTGATACTAAAGGAGTGGATGTCATATTAGAAATGAATTGGCTAACCCAATATGGTGCTCGTATTAATTGTACCAAGAGGGTTGTTTTTCTCAAAAATCCAAGTGGTGTGTGGATTTCTCTTCACCTTAGAAAGGGTGGTCCCCACTTATGTGCCTTGATGAGTGTGGCAACCCCGAGTCTTCTGGATATTCCTGTGGTCTGTGAGTTTTCTGATATCTTCCTAAATGAATTGCCAGAAATGCCACCCAATCGAGAAGTAGAATTCTCTATTGAGCTTTTACTCAGTACGACCCCGATTCGAAGAGGTCTTATTGGATGCCTCAAAATGAATTGGCAGAGATGAAGAAACAGATTCAGAAGTTGCTCTCGAAGGGTATCATTCATTCGAGCTCCTCATTTTGGGGATGCCTGGCGCTTTTTGTGAAGAAGAATGATCAAACTCTACGGATGTGTGTTGATTACCATCCGTTGACTGAGGTCAACATCAAGAATAAGGATCCACTTTCTCAGATTGATATTCTGTTTGATCAATTAACCGGTGACCGGGTTTTCTCTAAGATTGATTTGAGATTGGGCTATCACCAAATAAAGATCCGATCGGAGGATATTTCAAAGATGGCTTTCAAAACACATAATAATAGAAAAAGAAATAAAAAATTATGTTAATAGAAAAAATTATTTATGCTCTAAACTTGTACCCAAATCATATACACGTATTGGTTCAATTTGTATACATTTTGATCAACTATCAAAATCGAGTGCCATATGTAGGCAGTCCAACCAAAATTAGAATAAGTTTGTCTAACTTGCGTGTTGTGTCTTGCCTGCTGCCTATTTGATGTGACGACCTTGAGCTACATGGTATTTTTTTAATTTATTATGTTAGTAAGAATTTTGAATTTTTTTATTTTTTATGAATTTTAGCTATTGATTAGTTGTATTTTACATGAACTCTTTATTTAGATATTTAATTTTATAATAATTTGAGTTTCTATAAGAATATATTTGATATGGATTCTTATTTTTTATATTCTAACCCCAATTTTAATTATTATTAATTTTATTTTATTTAGAATCTTTATTTAGATATTTTGCTTCTCAAACCGTATGGAAATCAAACTGTTAATTTCCCATATTTTTTAATTCAAATTTAGGTATTTATTAATCATATTTAATTTGGAATCTTTTAAAATTTAGCTATTTATTAATAATATTTGATATAGGCTCTTTAGTTTAATGTAGACCGTTAGATATTCATAACAATTATTGGTCTAGATACTTTTTTTTTATTAACATGGTAATTTTGTGATCTTAAGAGTGAACGTGGTAGCTATGTTTTCATCTCAAATAATATTATAACTAGAAAGGTGATCCACGCTAATAGTGTGGCTAGCATTTCTATAATATTTTGTCATGATATTTTTTTATTATAAATTAGTCACTTTAGTTTTTTATGAGGTTAGCGTTATTTAGTTACAAAACACATAAAATTAGATGAGGAAATAAAAATTATATTAGTGGAAAAGAAAATTATTTATGCTCTAAATTTGTACCTGAATCGTATTCATGTATTGGTTCAATTCGTATATTTTGATTAACTGCCTTAAATCATGCGTCAAGTGTGGGCAGCAACCAAAATCAGAATAGGTTTACCTTTCTTGCGTGATGTGCTTTGTCCGCTGTCTACTTTATGTGATGATCTTAAACTACACTGTGTTTCTTAATTTGTTATCTTAGTAAGAATTTTAATTCTTTTATTATTTTTTATTATGAATTTTATCTATTGATTAGTTGTGTTTTATATGGACTCTTTATTTCGGTTTTTGATTTTTATAATAATTTGATTTTTTATAAAACTATATTTAATGTGGATTCTTATTTTTTATATTCTAACCCTCAATTTTAATTATTATTAATTTTATTTTATTTGGATTCTTTTTTAGATATTTTGCTTTCCAAACTGTATGAAAATTGAACTGCTATTTTTTCATAATTTTTAAATTCAAATTGGTTTTCAAATTTACCTATTTATTAATCGTATTTGATATTAGCTCTTTAATTTAATTTAGACCGTTAGATACTTATAACAATAAGTAGTCTAGATATTTTTTTATTAATGTAGTAATTTCGTGATCTTAAGGGCGAACGTGATAGCTTTATTTTCATCTCAAATAATAATATAATTGATTGATTAATTGTGAACCTTTTGTCGATAAATATAGATTTGGGCTAAAGATTTGTGAGATCAACATGATGAGATGGCAGATGCCCTCGGAAAAGGCTGACTTCGTGGTAGCTAAAACGAAAGGATCGGAAACGGTTGCTTGCATCAGTACCGGCGAGCGAGCAATGCTTCTTCGACTTGTGATTTTCACGTGACAGAATTTGGTGAGCCGTCATCCCAGAAGACGCATGTGGCCTCAGTTACACAGGTTACGCAGTTTTCCTCCGTCCCTCTTTCCCTCATGTGGATACCCAAGGTTTCAGACACACTAAGGTGTGTCTAATCGAATATGCTTTCAACACTAAGGAGGTGTTTGGTTAGACTGTTTTGACATGTAATTAGTTCACAGGGCTATCTGATAACGTTACGTGTTACTTCTCGTTTGGTTGAGCTAACCTGTAAATGCATCAGAGAGGGATTGAATACCAGGCAGTGGAATGTTGATACCGCTCACCCCCGGCATTATAAGATTATGTTGCACACCGAATCCGATCCACTCCTCGCCTCGGCTCAGTCGCGTGACTCTTCTCCTCACCTCGGCTCTTCACGAGGTCACACGCGACGACCGATACGCACCCACCGGCAACTCCTGCTACTTCCGCCACATCCTCGTCAGTGAGGAGCACCATCCCTCTCCCCCGCTCTCTCTCCCATCCCTCTCCACCCAACCTTCTCCACCAAACGCTAACCCTTGCATGTGTTCTAGGTTTTGAGAGGATTTTTGGTGAACGGCAAGCTCTGCCAGAGGGGCTTGAAGGCAAGATAACATACATCAGGGAGGATCAAGTCTATAAGGTGTATATATTCTTCCTTCGTCAGCCTTTTCATATTTTTTTCCTAAAGCAATGAGTCGATGTGGAATGGAGATGCCCTCGCCAGATCTAGTTGCCAGTGTTGAAGAAGAAGCAGGAGGTTGCGAACACCGACATGGCTGTATCCTCCCGCCGCAGCGCTACACGGGCCTGGGCCTTGAGCCCAGCTAGCATGACCAAGCACCCTACGGAAGCTACTGTGCGAGGCGGAGGAAATCGTCGAGCAGTGCTGCCGTCCAACTTTCCATTTCCATTACACCGTGAAAATCAAACAATATCAGTCTTTAGTTACTTTGTTTATGATACTGATGTTTTCTAATTATGTTTGCTTTGCAATTTCTGAACCAAACACCACCTAACTTGTAACCGGGAGCGACATATACTATCTCGCATGTACATGCGTTGACAACTCGTAACACCAATAGCTACTTGCCTCGTGCTGGCTTTACGACAAAATTTTGACGAGCGCGTATAGGAGGAGCAGACAAAACGAGATGCATGCATGAATGCAGAGCTAGCTAGCTAGCTAGCAATGAGACTATGACTATGAGAGCAAAGGACGGCCGAGAAGACAAGTACGAATCGGAAGCCAATCAGCAGCGGGAAGGATCGTCACTGATGCGGTCACGCACGGACACCGGACGGCTTACAATATGGCACGGCCAGATGGATCACCGGTGGCCCGGGGGGGGGGGGGGTGGGGCTGTAAAGAAATCGTCCACGGATTGGCCTGTCCACGCATCCGTCCGTCGGCCTCGGCGCTGCGGCTGCGGGGGCCCGACGAGCTAATGCCGGCTCGTGACCGCGCGCCCGGCTGGCTGAATAATTGGCACAGAGGATAGGATTCCATCTGCCTCGCCATTACAGGAGGAGAGAGGACCTGCCGCTGCCTCCGCTTCCGCGAAGCTTCGCCTCGCCTGATTGCCTCCTCCTCTTGCGAGCGAGCGTGCGGCGTCGGCCCGGCCACTCCGTTCCAGGCTCCCCCTTTTTAATTGCCTTCGTCGACAGAGTCAATCGCTCTCGCCTATCCCCTGTACGTACAAGGACACTTCCTCGGTTCATCCCGAGGGAGATCGGGGACTAGATTAGCGCAATCTGGTGGGAGATCCGATGGAGATGGAGGAGTCCGATTATGCACCTCCGTTGGCCCCTCCTCGTAAGGGGACTGAAGAAGTAATGTCCTACTGGCTGCTAGGATAGGTAGCCCTTCCAGTGATCAGACTATCAGAGAGGCAGGGTTTTCCTTTCAAAGGAAAAAGACCAGGGAGGCAGAAGGGTAAAGGGCCAATGCCTCAGGCTTAGTACGGGCATGTTTGGTTGCTATACTCATCTGGCCACGATTTTCAGGGAACAAGTGAGCCTTGCCACGTATTTTGCGCCGGAGAAATCATACTCTACAATTGTGTTAAAATCTGGTAGCAAAATTGGGTCAGCCACATTTCTGGTTATGAACCAGCACCAGCCTACTTTTTTTCCCCTTACACACTTCCTTACTCCTTGGACAACTTTTTCCCATTTTCCAATAATAAATTCTTTTACCATCATTATTTTGTCATGTATGTAGAGGAAAAAAATATTATGAATACAATTATATGAAGTATTTTTATGAAAAATCTAGCTTCACAAATTTCGCGTGTCAAATCTGAATACTTTTATGTACACCTATATCGAAAATTTAAAAGTGTATTCTCTTTAGTCCAAAGATACCGAGCTCTGCTGCAAATTTTGCTACCAACGCTAGCCTACATTTTTTCCTAGTAGCACTTACTCCTTGGACAACTTTATTCCATTTTCCAATAAGATTTTTTTTGGCCGTCATATTTTGTTATGTATGTTAGGGAAATATTAACAATAAAATTATAAGAAGTACTTGTTATTGAAAATCAAGCATAAAAACTTAAACTTTTGGATTTCGAATCTGTAGGCTTTTATGTACACCTGTGTTGAAGTTTTAAAAGATTGTTCTGTTTTGTATCGAACTTGCTTTATTCACCTTAATCCGAAGACAGTATTTCCCATAAAAAAGAGATTGGGCATTCCAGAACCAGAATAAAAGAGAATGGAGGGGATACTTATGCATCTCATCCACAATATGCATGATGGTTAGGGATAGGTGTAGAGCGATTCTTGAATTCATTTTAGTTTAACTCAATCAACTAAATAGTTATTTTAATTAGATCAAAACAAATAGTTAATTAGTTAATTAAATTGTACTAGCGTAGATACGCCTATATCCATTTGTGTTGCTGCACGCCTATCCCTAATGATGTCTGAGTCTGACCCGGGGGTACCTGTACCATATCCAAAAGTCCAACAGATGCTTTTTTAGAGGTTCAGTGCAGTGCAGACTTTGTTTCTTCAAAGCATACAGGGACACACACATGAGGCGATCGGGAATATTGCTTAAGTAATCGCCAGAGACATATTGGTAGAACAATAGTATGTGCATGCACTTCAAAATTTAATGAGAAGTCACTTTCTCTTGCGTTGGACGAAACAATACAAAGGGGGTCGCTCTCCCGGTCTTAGCTGCATCCATCCGTCCATGGATTATTCGGCGTAGCTGCCAGCCTGCTTTCAGGCGGACAACCTAGCTAGCTTACATCCCAATCAGGGCCTCTCTCTTTCTTTTGTTTTTCTTCTCCTATAGGTGTTGGCTTAAAAAAATCGAAGGAAAAGGAAGAAGAAGATCGAAATGGTTTGGTTATACAATGAAGCGCCACTTCTTTGCGGCGTTGGGTGATCCCTACTGGAGTAGCTTACACTGACTGACACCTACGCCTAATCTTGTTTTTAGTCCACTCTTCTGGCTTGCGGTCCTACTAGCTGAAGAAGAATCTGTACACGGACTCGCGCTATCTTGAATTGACCCCATGCCGCGGTCCCGTCCGATGGCGACCGCCGCGGTTCGCCAATTCCGGCGGCCGTTTCCGCGTTCGTACGTAGTAGTAGTAGTAGTAGCAGCGGTATATACCACCATCCACCTGTTTCCGTTTGGTTTTCCTTCCGTGCAGCAGCTCAGTCCGTCAGTCCTTGCGGGTGAAGGTCATGGGCAGGCCGTTGAGCGGCAGCGCGAAGGGGCCGAACTGCACGCCGCTCTCGGACTTGGAGGTGGACCACCTGTACTTGGTGGCGAGGTGGTGGAAGAGGACGAGCATCTCCAGCTTGGCGAGCTCGCTGCCTGGGCACGAGTGGGTCCCGTTCCCGAACGGCATGAACGTGTTGGGCTTGGGCGCCACCTGCGAGGACAAAATTGAGCCAGCCAGCCAGCCTTGTTAGATCTTTTTGATGCTCAGATATAGCTAGCGAAGCAGAGGCCGCAGGAGAGGGAATCGTTAGGTTGAACTGACCTCGAATCGGGACGGGTCGAACTTTTCAGGGCAGGGGAAGTGGTCGGGGCTGTGGTGGATGTTCCGGAACAGGGGAAGCACTTTCCAGCCCTTGGGGATCAGGTACCCTGCAGCACAGCCAGCGAGAGGGGCCTGGTGAGTCACTCTATTCATTTCGGTTCGGAACCCGTCCCTTCCGTCCAGTTAGTTCATTGGCAGCAGCGCACGAAAGGGACAGTGCCGCCGTGAACATGAAGCGGAGCGGAGACGAGCCGACTAATAACTAGACAGGAAGGGATGCGGCCGTGCGTGCGCCTCACCTTGGTACTCCACGTCCTCCACGGCCTCCCGGAAGGTGAAGGAGAGGATGGACGCCACCCGCATGGTCTCCTGGATCACACGGCTCGTCATGCGCATCCGCCGCGTGTCCGCCCATGTCAGGGGCTCCCCCGAGGGCGCCTTCGACCTCGCGATCTCCTCTTGCTCATCCTGTTGTGGTATTCGGTTCAGTACCAGTCTCTGGATACAGTTTGAGAGTGCGTCGACTGATTGGATGGCGGGGAACGGGACTTACGATGACGGCTCTGAGGACGGACGGGTGGTCGCCGAGGAACTTCACCATCCAGGTGAGGACGCTGGCGGTGGTGTCGCGGGCGGCAAAGATGAGGCCGATGACGTTGTCGGCGATCTGGTCATCGGTGAGGGCCTCGCGGTCGTCCAGGAACGAGGCCAGGAGGTCGCTGCCGCGCTGCCGCTCGCGCCGGGCCGAGATGATGTGGGCCACGACGGCGCCAAGGCGCTTGCGGGCCTTCATGGCCTTGTGGAACAGGGTGCCCAGCAGGTTCACCGGCATCGAGTTGTACCCCTTCTCCAGCGTCAGGTAGCACTGCTTCAGCTCCTCGATGTAGCGCATCTCCTCCTCGCCGAAGATGGACAGCAATGCCACATTCAGTGAGTACTGCAGTATCAACAGCGGCACACCGGTCAGCACGAGAGCTCTTTGTGGAACAGAGCAGAGCAGAGCACAGGAAGAGGAAAAACCAGAGCGAGAACTCACTGTCTTCATCTCCTGGAAGGTGTTGACGAGCTGTCCGTCCCAGGAGCGGAGGGAGCGGAGCGCGACGGCCTCGATGGCGGGTACGGAGGCGCGGATGGCCTCGGGGGAGAAGGCGCGGGAGACGATACGGCGGAGGTGGGCGTGGTAGTCGCCCTGCTGGAAGAAGATGGCCTGGGGCCCCAGTATGCGCTCCTTGCTGGCCGGGAAGGTGGGCTTGAAGAGCTGCGCCTGCGTGACGAGCACGAAGCGCGCCGCCTCCGGGCTGGACACCATCACGCAGGGGCACCCCAGGATGTGCGTCTTGAAGATGGGCCCGTGCCGGTTCTGCTTCCGGGCGAAGAACACGTTCGGGTTCTTGGATGAGTAGAGCTGGAACGTCTCGCCCACGTACGGCCACCCCATCGACCCCGGCGGCAGCGGCAGCGCCTGGCCGCATGGCGAGGCGCCTGCAGCACCCGGTCGCCGCGCCCCGTTCCTTCTGCCGCGGACGGCGCAGGCGAGGATGAACGGCGCGAGGAGGCAGAGGAAGAGCAAGAAGGCGCCCATGGCCACACGGCTAGATGCTCTTAGCTTTGCTTGCTCGTGCTCTGCTAGTTGCAGTGAAGGGGAGGAAAGGAGGACGAAGAAGAGGAGGAGCCTGCCTGGGAGGAGAAGGAGATGGGCGGTGCTGTTTGGTGAGGGAAAGACGAGGGAGGTGGCAGCTATTTATAGATTGGTGGTGAGCCTTTTGCCTCCAAAAATCTACCACCACGCCACCACCACGACGCGCACTCGAAACAGGAGCTGCGCAAGAGGGGATTATTGCGCGATTAATTAGAAAAGAAAATACAGAAAAGTGGAGCAATCAACTAATCAATCGAATTAGCCACAGCACGCGGCCCGCGGGGGGATCCCCTCTCCAGCTCACCTCTCCCTTTCTCCGCACCAGCAGCTACTCTGCTCGCTCTCGTACTTTTCTGTATTTGGCCGCTCCTTCTCCGTTCTCCTGGCCTCGCCACGGACTGAGATCGTTTACAGCAAAGGAGTCACTGCAGAGCTAAATCGATGATTAATTAATGCAGTTTACTGTAAAATGCTACAGCACAAAAGTTTCGGTGCAATTCATAGAAACACTGTAACAACAGTAATTAGTAATTAATTAATACAACTCACTGTAAGTATTAGACTTATTTTACTATATAACCAGTGATCCTCTGCACTAATCCATCGATAAGGCAAAGGATCCCAGTCCCCTCATCACTGCATCTAGCGTATTTTTTTCTTGTTGGATTTTGATTAAAAAAATTATAAAATATATTATTTATAGTTATAAAATCTATATAGTGTGAAATTATTTTGAATTATGAAATCTAGTTGTATAATTTTTATACTCTAGATATTCTTATAAGTTGATTAAATGTTTGTCAAAATATATAAAATTTAACTTTTTCTAAAAAATACATATACTATTTCTGAACAGAGAAAGTAGTACTCTGCTTAGTTGATGGCAAACTTTTTAAATTAATTCACAAACACATCTACTGACTGGGTTGGCCAATTTGATATCCTTTCTCAAAGGAAGGGAAAAAAGCGAGGCTGACCTTCTAGGAGGGCTGAAGTTAAGCTTAAGAAAAGTACTTATTGTGGGGGAAGGATAAAGTACGATAGTGTAAATCAAAAAATTTTATCATGTGTAACCAACATGTTCTTATTGAGATTATAGCAGAATATTTTTAAGTTATGTATGTGATTTTGATAATTAATGACAATAAAGTCAATAAAATTGACATATTTATTAGGTATATGTTTTAGTATGTTTCATAGATGCAATACATAAAAAAGTCACCGTAGCCGAAATAAAATTTGATTGAATTAGAAAAGTCATAGGAGAAAAACTCTCACCGGATAGTCCGGTGTAGAAGAAGGTATACATACCGGAGCTTTATTTGTAGAAAAGAGCAAAATAGATGAAGCCACCTGATAGTCCAGTGTTGATGAAAAAGATACATACTGAAGTATTCTCAGGTAAAATTCACAAGCCATACACTAACCGAATAGTCCGGTGATGAAGGGTATAAAGCACCGGAACAATTATTACAGAGGTGATTCTAAGTGCTGAAAAATGGAGATTATGTGATCGGATGGTCCGGTGAATTTATTGTATACACCGGAGCAGCATCATCGGAGCATTTCTTGTAGAGAAGGTGTCAGGAGTTGAAGATTGAAGCTTAACTCACCGGATGTTATGGTGTGAAGAAGAAGTGCACCAGAGGCTTACACCAGAATGTTTTATACAGAGAAAATGTGGCATGGTTTGGCTGAAGTTCGCTTACATGAAGGTCTGGTAATAAAGTTGAAGAATCCACCGGAGTATCCGGTGTTCAAGATGACTTTGAGTGGAATCCAACGGCTAGTTTTTTGATGGTGTACTCGCCGGATTGTCCGGTGATTGTACTACTGTTGTCACCAGATAATCTGGTATTAACAGCTTTTCTGAGCCATTGGGTTAACGACTAGTGCACGAGTTTAAAGCTATAAATACCCCTCCACTCAGTCATTTGAAGGGGTGGCTATCCAGAGAAACCCATATACACTTGAGAAGACATCCAAGCCACCAAAGTGCTTAAAGTGATCACCCAAGGTGATTAAGCTTAAGATTAGAGAGTGTTTAGTGCTTATAGGTCTAGAGTGAGTTGTAGCTAGTTGCTGCAACTTGAACAAGGGATAAAAGAGTGATCCTAACTTATATCAAATGATACGTTGGCGCCTTTTAATCTTGATGACTCACCGGCAACTTGAGCCAGGGTTGCTCAAGCTTGTTGACCCTCTGACTTAGTGTGGAGCAGCGACAAGACAGATGTATGGGGACGCAGAGACTCTTGCCTTGGTGGCTCAAGCTCCGATCACGACGGCAAGCAACTGGAAGAGAGGCCAGTGGTGAGGTCTTGCCTTGGTGGTTTGGCAGCTCATCCGGCTTGAGGCCTTGACTTGGTGGCTCGGTGGCTCAAGAGTCATGACCGGGTTCCGACCGGGAGTATATCCTTGGTGGAGCTCTAACGTGGACTAGAGGTGGTATTCATGTCATTGATACCACGTGATAAACATCTCTTATGTTGCATTCTTGCAATTTACCTTTCTAGATATGTTACAATCTCTTTTGAACGGTAGAGTAGACACGCTGGATAAATCAAGAGCACATTTAGATAGAAATTGAGATAGGTTTATTTTGTGAAGATTTTGGGGTCAATTTAGTTTAGATTTCTAAATGTCCTAATTCATCCCCATCTTAGGACGTCACCGATCCTCACAATTGATATCAGAGTCTCGTGCTTTTGATCAGGTTTAACCGCCTAGAGTTATGACGTCCGGGGTTGAGATGGATACCCATAGTGCTCCACTTTTTCGAAGGCACAAACTTCCCCTATTAGAAAATTCTAATGTCTTGTTATTTGCAAGCTTGAGGTTTAGATGTTTAGAGGGCCATCGAGGAAGGGATGAGATAACGCATCACCAACAAGGAGACATAATTAGATGCATTAGCGAAGAGTATCTTTTTTATCATCTTTAAATGTTGATGCTATCGTGTTTATTCTCTCACCAACGCACATGATATTTATACTAATCTCATTGAAATACATGAAAACACAAAGGATATGCGCAATGAGAAATATTACATGCTTGTGACTAAGCTTAATGGTATTAAACAACTATCTCGTAAAAATGCTAATGACATATACCCACGTTTGAATATTCTTGTCAATGAGATCAATGGGTTAGGTTTGACGTAAATTGGTGATGATTAAGTGATGAGAAGAATACTTCAAGCTCTTTTTCCAAAATACAACTTAATAGCCTCCATCATCTATGATAACAACGACATTAAGAAGATGACTTCAAATCAAGTGCTCTGCAAGATTACCGTTCATGAGATGACCATGAACATGGAGGTAGAAGCTTCTTATTTATTTGATACCAAGAACCTTGCTCTCAAAAGCAAGCAAGTACCATACCAACACATGAAGGCAAAGATGAGGAGGCAAGATCAAGAGTCATGCTCAAGCGAAGATGATGGAGATGAAGATGAAGATGAACAGAGCAATAAAGATGATGAGCAAAGCACATCAAACAACGAATTGATGGATTCTGAAATCGCCAAGCTCATCTTTCAAGTGGAGAAAAATATCAAGAAGATTAATACCAAGATTGATCATCAAATCTCCTTGAAATACTTAGTCAAAACAATTTATCACATCAAGAAATAGAAACATACCAAGAGCAAGAGGGAGACAAGGGGAAGATTCAAAGTATTTGCAAGTATGGGAAGATGGGTAAGTGAAGATAAAGATTCAAGGTCAAGTGATGAGAGCTTCACCACCCACTTCTCCAATAGAAGCTCTTCCTCAAGATCTCCATCACGCAGGTCGTCATCACACAAGTGCCTTGTGGGCAAAGGTATGGAAAGTGATATAAGTGATGATAAATCTGATGAGGATTCCCTCTCTCAATAAAAACTTCTTGATTTGATCCATGAGAAACAAATGACCCTTAAGAAACAATCTAAAGAACTTAAGAAATTCAATGCTCTCAATGATATTCATGATACCTTTATTTCTAATTATTAACAATTAGTTAGCAAATTCGAATTGCTAAAAAAGAAGCATGAAGAACTTAAGACAAAACTTGAGGGCATTGAATCTCAAACTAAGGTATCTTTGAAGCAATCTATCTCTCTATTTAATTTCAACTCTAAGATAGATGCTTACATTTCTTATGATGAGTTAATTGATCTATCTAGCTCACATCTTTGTAATAAGATATGCGTTAAGAATGTTGTTGTAGAAATATATGATGATCGCATTAGACAAGAAAATAATGAGCTCAATCAAGAAGTAAAGAAGCTCAAGAAGGACTTGGCAAGATTAAATAACAAGAATCATATCCAACCTCCTCAAGATAACTATGAAAAAATGGTGAACAAGCTTGCAGAGGGATCCATCGTGATATGCTTCAAGTGCCATTAAGAAGACCACAAGCCCTTCTAATGCAAGCAAGTCTAGAAGCAGACAAAGTAGAAGAATAAAGCAATGAACCTCTCCAACAAGACCTCCAACATCTACACCAAGTCCAACTACAAGATCAAGGTCAAAAGCAACCACTACAAACTCAAGAAGAAGAACAATAGTAAGGTGGTTGCACACAAGGTTGGGAGAAAGGAACATGGGTGGAACCATCCTATTTGAGTGTTTAAGGAAATCATCACCAACATGAAGGGTGCTCAATTGGTTTGGGTTCCAAAGAAGACTTGAAGTTCATAAGTTGGCTCGAGAATTTGGAGACTTGCCTCATAAGATGAAGTGAAGGTTCAAGCAAAGAAGCCAAGTATAAAAGATTCGATGCTTCAATGAATATTATCATCATCATATACCCAACATCCCCATCCAAAAGTAAAACAGATAATAGTAGATATATTTTTGTTCATGCATTTTATGTTGCATCTAGTTACTTTACCTTGTCTAGAATTGCATATGCTTATTTTAATTTATTGCAATGCCTAGTATAAGTTTTTCATATGGTAAGTTGCTTGTGCTTCCCTGTAACCCATGAGCAACCTATATGGTTTATTAGTGGTAGATTCCTTTCATGGCACTAGTCTTACATTTGATATCATTTATGTGTCATGAGTCCAATCTATACGGTAAATTTCCCATTGATATCAATGATAAGTGCATATCTCACAAGTATTCAACACTTGTATGCACGTATTTAGGAGGAGCATATCCTATAGGTTGTGAAGTAATGTCTTTTGTAGTCTCATGGAGTGATCAACAAGTCTCCGGATGTATGCAATGTTTAAATGCTTCAATTGGTACAATTGTCAATTCATTTGTTAATTTAAGCTACCTCTATGCATAATACGGTTTAAACTTTCATCTTGATATATTATCTAGTTATGTATATGTCTCTCTCTTATCATATGTATGCACACATATATAGGTAGTTTAAATCATATTTTGTGAGTTTCATGATTTGTGATCCATGTGCTTTCATTTCAATTGGTACCATATTCTTAAAATTTTATCTCTACAAATGGTACCCCCTTCAATTGGTATCATTTCATTGGATCATGATTTATGAAGCTATCTCCTATGTGCTCTAACGCTCTTCCTCAAGTTCAACATGTGCTTATAGCTCTTTTTGAGATTATTGACAAAGGGGGAGAAGTTTGACAACCAAAGCAAGAAACAAGATAATCAAGAGGCATGTCTAATAGAGAAAGAAGATGTCTAGGGATGCCAAGACTCACAAAAGGGGAGAAGTCCAAGATTGGCAAAAGATGAGTCATCTACATTTGGCATCAAGAGCATGCAAATGGAGAATCTCTTGCATTGGTCGTTTAAGAGAGATAATGGCAATGGAGAAAGGGGAAACCATAATAAAGGGGGACTAAGTGGTAAGAACATGAATCTAAAGATGATTGACTCACCAATAGCCCCACTTCCCCTACACCTCCACTTATATAGAGCCATCTAATAGGCTGCCATGTTGAAAGCCTATTAGGACTCTAAACCCTCACAGATCGTTATTCGTGTAGCCCATATACGGATCCAATCCGAATAATGTTCCAACACATTAAGTGTGAAACTGTTAGGCTCATGCGTACACGGACGTGATCCGGAAACCCTTTTTTACCACGAGTCAATAGTGGTACCTATCATGACAAATTGACTCTCAAACACACACAAAGATCATATCGGCTGAATCGCAATATACACATACACCGATCTTTTTACCTCACGATATCAATTAAGCTTAAGGCAAGATGTGTGGTATCTTTGTAATAGCTTGACTATTCACTCGATTTTGTAGTGGGTTATTAACTCATGATTAACTCTTTAACTATATTGGTATGACCATTCACTTTCTTAATCCAACCACATCGAAGGACCCAGAGATATCTCTCTCATCATCTAGAAAAGATAAATTTCATCTTGATTGCTCACACCCCACGACATGCTTCATAACATACCTGGAAACTAACTTTATAACTATCCAGTTACAAAGTAGCGTTTGGCAACTCCTAAATATGCTACTACACATTCTAGGGATTAATGACAATCTTAGGTTTAACGATTTTGTAGGTAAACCATTTGAGACTATAATTAATGGCACATCACGTAACAATCCAACAATGTCTCGAAGTGGATCAATCTAACACCATATTCCTAACATATACCCACATTATCAATTTAATATCTCCATATCTATGACACGTAAAATATGATTATCAATCAATATATGCACGATACTTTAATCATCAATATGACATAGGACATGTTATCGTTTAGAATACTGTAACATGGTAATATAAACAAAGAATTTTACCAACAAATCATATACTTGCTTATTAATGTAAATAATAATTATCTATAAAATATAATACAATATTATTCAAAAGTACGTAAATATAGACATCATACCATCATCTATAGTTATCTCTAGGACATATCACAAACACTTATTTATGTGATTAATTAATGTGTGAATGATCGATTAATTAAGCCCCGGGGCTGCTAGCAGTAACAAAGACGACGGCTTGCCGCCTTGACGGTATCACTGACCGGTTAAAAGAGCCGTGTGGGCAAGACTGCTGAATTCTGAATTTCGATGGGAATTACACGTGTTGAACTGATAGCTAGGCTGCCGGGGGGAATGGTCCTACGCATGCAGAAACAATTTTCCTTTCTCTTCTTTTTGAAATGCTCACCAAAATGAGGTGATAGTAGGATAACAACCCAATCAAAAAAAAAAAATCAAAACCATGTTCAGTCAGACGGGTTGACCTTTGCATGCACGGAGGCGACAGCTGTGGGGGTGTAAATCAATTCATCCGAGCCTGTGCAGCTTAGTTAGACTATCTTTTCCCGAATCTCCCAACCCTGATTCGATACTTCAAATAATCTGAATGTTTCTGCAGCAAGTTCGTTGAGGAAGTGTACTGTGCAAACAAAAATATCTGCCTAGCTTGGCTTCTTGCCACGTGTTCCTTGGAGATATACTACCTACCTTTCTTCTCCCTATTCTCTTCCTCGCTCCATGCAAGCAAGGGACAAATGGCGGCAAGCGAGCATATGTGCTCGTTCTTTATCATTTAATTTTACGCAGGAAATACATGAGAACTTTGGGAGAATTATGTCGTCTCCAGTCTTGTTCTGCGTTCCAAACGCATGCTCAACTCATTTTCTTTGTCATTGCTGAGGTCATGACCTTGTAGAATCCAAATGCTGCATGCACCATGCTTCGGGGGAGTTAGCGTAAATAAAGTTTACTTCGATTATGACGACATTATGTATCAGTTCGACCGCATGCGTAAGCTAGCAGCAGGGTGCAAGTATGAACTACGTCAAAAAATGTCAAAACAGCCCAGGGTGCATGCTTCACGTAAGAGAGCAAGGGCAACTTGGTCTTTTTAAGTGTTCTGTTGCTGTGAGATGTATCTCGTACATATTCAAATCCTAGTTCGCTTTGATATGGTATAGTATAATTTACTCTCAGGATTTGATGGGATATTTCTCGTAGCAAATTAAAAGGGCAATTGTATGCATTACATGCATGTGTATGCTAGCTAGTTTATGCGTCTTTATGACTTAAAAAAGTTTATCTTACTACTACAGAACTTATTTTCATAGTTGATCCAAACCGACCGTAAGAAGAGAGCTGTAAAATTCAGTAACTATTGTAGTCGGTTATGAGAATTGATTGTAATAATATTTATTACAATCGGTTAGTTAACGAAACCGACTAAACTAACCAATGTACTACAGTCAGTTCAACTCACAAATCGATCGTAACATTCTACATATTACATGCGGTTTTTCATATGAACCGAGTATACTATATTGTGTATTACATTCAGTTCTTTAATGAAACCGACGGTAACATTCTTCGTATTGCAGTCGGTTTTTCATACAAAATGACTATACTATACTAAGTACTATAGCCACTTAGTTAACGAAACCTAGTGTAACATTCTTCGTATTGCAATCGGTTTTTCATATAAATCAATTGTAATATACTAAGTATTACAATCAATTAGTTAACGGAACTGAATGTAATATTCTCTGTATTGCAGTTGGTTTTTCATATGAACTGACTATACTATGTCGAGTATTGCAGTCGAATTTTCATATGGACCGACTGTACTATACTAATGAACAAATGTAACATTCTTCGTATTATATTCTCTGTATGACGACGACGATATATAGTTTTAAGCCGCTTGACAACAATATATTTGGCAAAAAAGTAAAGTTATATGTATTGATCACAATAGGAATGTAAGATAAACTCATATAGAAGAATCAGATTTGCAAAGAGGAATAAGGAAAGAAGAAAACAAAAGATACAATAAACTCATGCTGAGCTAAGTATCAAGGCAAAAATGTAGAGATAAAATGAAAATATAGAGTGGTAAAAAAGTACTGGTATGAAATTAGCCACATCTCAAGTGGATGATCAATGTAGATGTAGTGCAGTTGGTTCATGTAAGAAATCGATTGTATTAATGCCCTAACTACAGTTAGTTTGATGCATGAACTAATTATAACATATTTTAGGAGGTTCTTATTTAGAATCGACTGTATTAGAGCACCTCTAGCAAAAAAAGTAAATGGCTTGCCATCGCCATATTTGGCTAGAAGTCCGAAAATGAGTGCTCCAGCAGAATCACCATTTGTCTAGCCATCCTTATAGCCATGCTATCCCACCCTGCTCGATCAGCAAAATAGCTCACATTCTCAGCTCGCCATCCTGACCACACAAACACTGCTCCGTTCCCTAACCACCTTACCCCGTTCCCGTTTCTCAGCGGGTTCTACATCCGTGCGGCCTTGCCGACCTTGTCCAGGTAAGCCCCCATCGCAGGCGTGTCCCCAATGCAGACCTGATGCACGTTCGTTGCTCTAGCTCATCCCCGATCTCTCGCTCCTCCCCAACATGTCACCGCTGCTCAAGCAGAGGAGGGAGGAGCTCTTGGGCGTGCTTCTACTGGATCCAAGTGACAGGGCGAGGAGGGCGAGGGGGAGGAGCTCGGAGCTCGACAATGGCGTCGGTCGCCTGGAGCAAAAGCTCTGCTTCACAAAGCACAGGAGAGGGGGGAGGCAATTGAAGAGAATGACATATGGGTCCAACCAGGAATAGTGTGAGTAACACAGAAAGTTAGCTAGCTATGTGTGTAGTGTGTGTTTATTTTTTTATTTTATTTCCTAATTCTGTTTGACGAACTTCTACAGCTCCTAAAATTGCATCGATTTTTGTGGTCATAGAATAAATAATAGAGAACCCATTTTAACTGGTTCCAACTATAAATTTCTTACAAATTTTTAATGAAAATTCCTCAAATTTGACTATTTTTAATACTTTACTTGAATTTTTAGGGCATAAATTTAATTCCTAAAAATCAGAGAAAATTCATAAATATTGATTTATACTAATGTGCTAATTTATAAAATTATTTACAACCCTAAGTTACATGAGGAATTTTAGTGTTTAGTGTGTATTGCTAATGCTTGCACTTTACTCGTTTGATGAATGCCAGTTAGGGTTGGAATTTTAACCGTTGAAATTATAGTTGTTGCAAAGAAAAAATAGTCTTTTAGAAAAAACTAGCCATTACAAATATAATATAGATAATTGGGATATGGAGAGCGGGATTTGACTAGTCTGCTGTAGTGTGTAGAAATATGGAGAAATAATCTTTTAGAGTGCATAGCCAAATGAAGATATAGAGGGTGCATTTGACTAGTATGCTAGAGATTCTCTTAGTCCAACCATTATAGTCAATTTGTGACATGAACATGTTGTAATGTATTATAGCCAATCCTTACTATAAACTGATTGTAATAGTTCATTATTACATTCGGTTTTTTGCTAGATGGCCAGTTTCAGTCAGTCAGGGCTATGGAACTGGCTGTAGTAGCTTTATTACCATCTGTGAGGAATGATGACGTCCTAAAAGGGGATGAATTAGGACACTTAAAAACTAATGGCTCCAAAAAATTCACAAGATAAATCTATATCAATTTATATCTAAATGTATTCTAGATTTATGTAGTGTCTCTACTCTACCATTCAAAAGGTTTGCAACCTACTCTAGGAAGGTAAATTGCAAGTATGTAAGTGCGAAAACGTAAATAAGGTAGAGAGAGAATGATTTTTATCCCGTGCTATCAATGGCACACAAGTCTCCCCAATCCACGTTAGAGATACACAAAGGATATATTCCCGATCGCTAAGACTTTTCTGATCACGGCTCTTGAGCTACCAAGCCACCAAGGTAAGGCCTCAAGCACGATGACCTATCAAGCCACCAAGGTAAAGTCTCACCACCAACCTCTCTTATGATCACTTGTACACTGTCTTCACTTCGGAGTTTTAGCCACCAAGTCAAGGGCCTCCGTGTCCCCGTACACGTTTCTTGCCGGTGGTTCACACCAAGTCAGAGGGTCAACAAGCTTGAGCCACCAAGGCTCAAGGTGCCGACGAGTCACCAAGACTACAAGGCACCAGCATACCTCTCGGTACAAGGTTGGATCACTCATTGATCCACTCTCTGGATTGCAGCACCTAGCAACACTTCTCTCTAGGTCTATAAGCACTAATCAGTCTCTAATATTATGCTTAATTACCTTGGATGATCTCTTTTAGCACTTTGATGGTTTGGATGTCTTCTCAAGTTTATATGAGCTTATCTGGACTTTAGCAACTCTAAATGACTGAGTGGGTGACTATTTAAAGCCTCAAACCCGCCAACTAGCCGTTGATCCAATGGCTCAACTTTACTGTAAACATAGGAAGTTATGGCGTTAATATTGGTACAAGCACCAGAACATCCGGTGTGTACAACCTCAGAAACTAGCCGTTAGAACCCTACTCAGAACCACTGTGAACACTGAACATTTCTATGTAACTGCAACTCCATCACCAGACTATCCGATGAGTTATCTTGAGCCAATCTGGCCACTTCTCTCCAAAAAATACTCCGGTGTGTTCAACTCAAAGAGCCAGACCTTCCGGTGTGTTGATCTTCAACTCCCTTAAAAAGATCCAATGTTGTGTTAAATGCTCTAGTGTTCTTACTCTTCTAACACCAGACCATCCGGTGAGATGATCCTCATCCTTTGTCAGAAATACTCCGGTGTGTTCACTAGGGCATCACCAGATCTTCCAATGAGTGCAATTTCACTGAACTCCACTGACAGCATACTCTGGCATTGCCAAAACTTAATCACCGGACCATCCGGTGAGTTTAACAACCTCTGGACAAAATGCTCTGGTGAGTGCAAACTCCTATGCACCGGATTATCCGGTTAGAATAATTTCTCTAGGACTTCTCCAATTCAATTAAACTTTGTCCCGGTTTCGGTGGCTTGTACATGTATTGTATCCATGAGGCCTACTAATATATATTCTTGATAAACATGTTAGTCTCATTGACTATATTGTCATTAATCACCAAAATTATAATCAAGACAAGACCTCAAGCACGATGAGTCACCAAGCCACCAAGGCAATATCTCACCACTAACCTCTCTTCCAATCACTTATTCGTCGTCTTCACTACGGAGTTTTAGCCACCAAGCCAAGAGCCTCCGCGTCCCCGTATACGCTTCTGGCCACTGCTTCACACTAAGTCAGAGGATCACCAAGCTTGAGGCACCAAGGCTCATGGTGCCGACGAGTCACCAAGACTCCAAGGCGCTAGTGTACCTCTCGGTATAAGGTTGGATCATACTTTGATCCATTCTCTAGGTTGCATCACCTAGCAACACTTCTCCCTAGGCCTATAAGCACTAATCACTTTCTAATTTTATACTCAATTAGCTTGGATGATCACTTTTAGCACTTTGATGGCTTCCTCTAAAGTGTATATAGGCTTCTCTGGACTTCATGACCTTTAAATGGTCGAATGGGTGAGTATTTAAAGCCTTAAACCTGCTAACTAGCTGTTGCTCCAACGGCTTCAACTTTTCTTTGAACAACGGACATTTGGGCATAGACAGTGGTACAAGCACCGGAACATCCAGTGTGTACAACCTCATAAACTAGCCGTTAGAACCCCACTCAGAACCACTGTGAACACCGAACATTCCTGTGTAACTGCAACTCCATCACCGGACTATCCGGTGAGTTGTCTTGACCTAACCGAGCCACTTCTCTTTTTCTCTACAAGAAATACTTTAGTGTGTTCAACTCAAAGCGTCGGACCTTCCGATGTATTGATCTTCAACTCCCTTGAAAAAAAATCAATGTTCTGTTAAATGCTTTGATGTTCTTACTCTGTTAACACCGGACCATCCAGTGAGATGATCCTCACCCTCTATTAGAAATACTCTAGTGTGTTCATCGGGCCATCACCGGACCTTTCGGTGAGTGCAACTTCATTAAACTACACTGACATAATACTCCAGTGTTGTCAAAGCTTTATCACCGAACCATCCGGTGAGTTCAACAACCTCTGGATAAAATACTCTGGTGAGTGTAAACTTCTCTGCACCTGACTATCCAGTTAGAATAATTTTTCATAGACTTCTCCAATTTAATCAAACTTTGTCCCTTCGATGACTTCTTCATATATTATATTCATGAGATCTACGAATATATATTCTTAACAAATATATTAGTCTTATTAACTATATTATTATTAATCATCAAAATCACAACCATAATCTAATAAAATTATTTTCGCTACACCATCGATTTGTTTCCAAAATCCGACTGTATTATGCTTAAAAAATCATTTATGTAGTACTGTTAGGAATATGAGTATGTGTGCCTTGGTAGTCAGGTCCTACGGTTGTGGGAGCAGCTAGCCCAATTTTGATAGGTGTGGCACAGTACGAGTGTGATTTTGATAGATTCTTGCTGCCGAAAAGGGGCGTGGTAGTATCCTAGTTGGATAGCGTATGTTTTGGATTTGGACTAGAGGATTACGCACCAAAAAAGATGGACTAGAAGGGTTGGCAGGGTTGTGGGCCGAACGACAGCAGCGTTCCATGCCGAGTTACCGAGATGTTGACCTGGAGACACGCGCGCGCGGGCACATGCACGCACCGGTCGGTGGCTTGAGCTGGCTGGCGTCCGCTACATATGCGATATGATCTAGATCAGGCGTCAAGCCCAGACAGGACCTCGCGCGGCGTGCGGCTTCCTCTTACCCTGGCAGAGCCGCCCGCCGCAGCAAACCAATCAATCACGCGACTCATGGAGACATGGACCCGCCGGCTGTCCGCATGACTGCCTGCCGGCCGCTCCCAGCCTGACCGACCCGTCGCGGACCGATCAATGCGGCTCCTCGCCACCACGCACGGACACCTGTGTGCTGCGTTTGTCTCTCACGATAGTACGACGAGATAGACGATGACGCTGCATGCGTTTCAGTGTTTGTCTCGGACGAGCTAGAGACCATGCATATGCCTCGAGCATGGTACTTGCCGCCATCCCGACCGATGGACGGTCGAGTTTGGATCGGCGCGGACGTATCGGTACCGGAGCGGTACACCTGCCGCGTCAATATCCAAAATATCCAAAACCCAGGGGTAGCCCACCCGGGTGGGCCGGGACCAAAAGATCCAAACTTAACCGGAGCGCGCGCTGCGGAAGAGGAATTGCGGCGCCGGGATGAGTGGACCGCGTTTACAGCGACCGCAGGACATACGTGTCCTGAATGATTGCACGGTTTACGATACGTACGCCCGCCCATTTCCATCGCTTGCTCGTCCACCGGCACGCGCCTTGGCCAGTCGGCCTGCCGCGCCGCAAGGCACCCCGCGCGCGCGTGGACGGTCCGCAGAAGGCAGGTTCGTTGCATTGCATGCCGTGCCAGGGCATGCTGCGGAGCGCCCCTGTTGGCTCGTTTCGGCGCAACGGATTTCCTCGTTGCCAGTTTGGGTAAGTAATCACCGAGGGGCGCTGAAATGTACGCGCACCAGGCCCGCCCATTGCGACGTTCGCGCGTGTCCAGCCGCAATAAACTAGCCCGATCAATCAAGAGTATATCGCCATGCGTGGCAGGCGCCCAAGTCAACCCGGCGGCAGATCGGTGACTGCCATGGGCCATGGCATCCTGATCAGACGTGTCCGACGAGCGCGCAGCGGCTGGCCAACCCTGTGCCGGGATGTGGAATAGCCTATCATTATTGTGGATTCCAACACTAAGCGAATGGTGGGTCGTGACTCGTGACGGATAGAAAGCATAATTCAACATGGCTTTCTTCGATCCCTTGTCGAGAGGATACCCCGACATTTGAGTTCCTTTGGACACGAAGTACCATATCTCTCGAGAGACAATTGCGAGTGTACTGGTTTGCCACGCATGTCCTATAATCAGTCCGACTTGTAGTGAATTTTCGTGCAAAGGAGCAATGCTGTGAATGAAACTTTAATTTTGCTTCTTGAATTGGATGTATACAAAATATAGTTAGACCGTGAGGATCAAGGCTAATTGATAGGTAGGTGTGGGTCTTGTTTGACCGAGGTAGCTATAGATACGAGAGAAAAAAAGGTGCTACTATTTAGGGATTTTTTTTCTAGGACACTGATAAAACGTAGTTTGGTTTATAGCATATCGTACTCCTCGTTTTTGTCCCAGCCATGCCATGAAAATGTAGCTTAGTCTCTAGGACACCGCGTTAAATAAAATAATCATTTTAGCTAATGAGAAGAAAGAAAAGTTTGAAAATGACACAAATACCCTTGATCTTTCTCATCAGCATCTCACCTCTCTTATTGTGGCTGACAGGTGGATCCTATGTGTCGGTCATACATGGAGAGGGATGAGTCTACGGCTCACCATGAGTTGTGTTCACGGAGGAAGGAGAAAGAGAGAGAGATGGGCAGGGCTCACGACAGTCTGGCTCACGGCGGGCGGCGGATTTCGACGACAAGACAATGAGGAGTCAGCACTGTGAGCATATGTGCATGATGGAGAGCGCATTGGAGGGGTTCTTGGTGGACGGGCCTAGCCAAAAAGAGGCCAGCGGCGAGCCACAAGGAGTGGCGGCGAGCGGCTCGTGGAGGACCACGCCGGCGGTGGGCTAAGACAGAAGTGACAAGCGCGAAACATTGAACAACATAGGGCAAAGCTCACTGGACTCTGAGTTGGAGGTTGGAGCTACAGGGAGGCGGCACGACGGTGAGGAGCGAAGATGGTCACCGGACTTGGGGAAGAAGACAGTGGCGCACGAGATTCGATGCAGTATTCGGTGGAAGGCGGTCGGAGAGAACCTGGATGACCTCTCCCTTCACTCTCCTGGGCTCGGGTGGGGCAAATTTGTCGGTGAAATCGGGCAGTGCTTTGGATTTGGCGGCGGTGCATGAGTAGCTCGGCGGCATTACTCCCTCTGCGGTGGTCTCAATGAGAGGAGAGTGAGGGGGCAGGAGAGAACAACAGGGGGATAGAGCGGCGTGAGGAGATAAGGGGGCTTGGGTGTGGGTGCCATTGGCCGGCTTGGGCGGTGGCCTGGCTCCTCAATCACCGGTGGTCGCATGGCAGTAAAGCACTGCTCAGGCAACGGGAGGAAGGAGAAGAAGAGGCTGGCGACGGATTTGAGAACGAAGGTGAGACTTGAGTAATCTCCCGCGTCATCTCATTGTGGTTCGGCGATCTGGCACCGAGCTGCCTTCAATCCGCTATGCACGGCGATCTCACCTGATGTTGCTTGCTCGGAGGAAGGGTTGGAGCAGATCTCAGTGGTTTTCTGGTGGGACCCGCTTGGTAATGAAACAATAAGGAGAAGGACAACAAGGTCTTTTCACTCATCATATGATTATTTTATTCAACATGGTGTCCTAGAGACCAAACCATGTTTCTGTTGTGCGACGGGGACAAAAATGAGGAGTGCGGTGTGGTGTGGACCAAACTACGCTTTATCAGTGCCTGGAGACAAAAAAATCCCTACTATTTAATAGAAGCCTTTTTTCATGTTTTTTCAGGCGATAGTTGTGAGCCGTTGGATGAGCATCCAACGGTTTGTATCTTTTTCAACCTCCCGTTAACAACCTCCATCGGATCCTGCCCCGCCCGTAGCCTTTCTTCAACCCACGCCGGCTTGATCACCCCCACCTCTAGTGATAGCCCTGCCACCAGATCCGCGGTCGCCGTCCCACCCCTGCTAGCAACTCGTTTTCACGCTCCCACCCCGGTAGTAGCCCACCAGAGATCCTTCACCTCCCACGACCAGCGGCGCCCCTACCGCCTCGTCGCTCTGCTTTGCCCCACACCCATCCTCCCTCCCCCAGGAGCTCTTTTAAGCCCGGCGACTAAGGAAGCCCCCCTAACCCCTTCCGGAGGCAAACCCCTCCCATAAACTCCTAGACCGACACATTCACACGGTCACCTGAAAACTTTCGAGTGCCTGAACTATAGGAAGTGTGGAGAAAAAAAGTTTGGGCAAGCTATCCACTCCATAACCCACACCACGGCCCGAGGGCCTTGTTGGGATCAATGGGTTCATGCAGGTACCACTCTTTGTCCAGTAAAGCTAAAATGTCTGACCTGGTGCAACAAAATTATTTATGGCCCAAGAGCCTGACCCGATTTGATAGGCATAATAAACCAAGCTTGAATAAAAACTAAATGTATTATTATGAAGAAAAGAAAAGAGCATGGCCCGGCCCAGGTCGAGGCCCTAGCGGGTTGGGCCTTGGTAGAATACAAGCTTTTGCTTGGTAATTTGAATGTATACAAAACATAATTAGACCACGAAGATCAAGGTTAGTTATAGGTAGCTTCAGTCTTGTTTGGCCGAGCTATTGGTATACATGAGAGAAAAAGTTTGGGTTGCCCACATTCACTCAACGCCCGTAGCGAGGATCAATGGGCTTGCATTGCATAAGCTAAAATATCTACCCCTTGTGCAGTTTTATCTCTATGGCCCATGACCCGACCCGATTTAATAAATAATATATCAATCGAAAAAAAAACAATCTTGAGCAAACGAAACAAAGCACCTCTCGCCCATGATTTGAGCTTTAGCGGGCGGGTCTATGCAAGAAAAACAACAAAACTGGCAGGAAGGAAGCCCGGTCTAGTCTGAAGTTAAAAGTTCAAACCAATCCAGCCCCAAAAATTACGTTAGAGCCTCTCGGAATAAAGTTGGTTAAAATTACGTTAGAGCCTCTCGGAATAAAGTTGGTTTTGCAATATTGAGTTCCGAGCCCGACCCGGTCTGGTCCGACCAATATTTTTTTCTTGTCTCTAGAAAACAACTTCTCCTTTTTCTTTTCAGTCTAGCTTGAAAAATGCTCTATTGGACCCTAACCTGTAGCTCGAGCAAAAATTGGAACTTGAAGCGCTTGGGGTAAAAAAATGAAGCTTCTGCATTTTCCAGATTTACCAAGAAGGGACCTAATGGGTAGTAACTCTTTGAATTTCCTTTAATTGCAGTACGTATCTCGACTTTCTTTCTACAGCTAATCCATTGTCACTTCTAACCACATAAGTCGAGATTGGTCCCCACAGGATCTCCAACCTCGAGCTACATTAATTAGTACGTGAGGGAAATAATAGCACTTTCAGATTTGAATTAATTCAATTTTTAATATAACATAAATATAAATAGATGTAAATAATCAATTATCGACTAGCTCGGACGAGCCTGATAAGATTCGAGTAGAATGACTAGAATTCGATAGCCACAATCAGTCTCAACTAGATACTCGAGAAGAATCTTGACTAGCTTACTGGAGAAATGTATCGACTAAAACATTTGAGTAGTATATCAACTAGTTCACTCGATTAAACACTCGAGTAGGATTGCAGTGTATGTAACCAATGGCAACGTGAGATGCAGAAGCCCCCGTGATATCAATGCAGTAGGTGATGAAGAAGATGAAGTAGTCGAAGTTGATCTCGATGTAGCAGACAGCGACGATGGTGGCTATGTAGACGAAGTAGCACACGATGATGTAGCAGATTGTGAGCAGTCGCGACGAGCGCTTCACAGAAACCTTATTCACCCTCTTACGGTGCAAGATCCCAAAAGCGAGGAGTTCTTGAGACCTGCTCTCCAGTTTATCGGTGCATGCCAGTGCAACGGGATGGAGTAGTCTACGTGTGACGATGCAGCAAAGAAAAATTGGCAAAACCCTAGTTGCGAATATGCAACTCGCGTCTCACATTTGTGTGGTGACTGATACATATACAGAGAGAGGGGGGGAGGGAGGGAGAGAAGTGTGGTTGAGACGCAACACGTTCAGAGACGGTTACGCCTTCACGATCGTAGTCTTGACTGACATGATTTCCATATATTTATCCATTTGCCCACACAGCAAAAAGGAATAAAACCGCAAAAGGAAGTCGGACATGTGCAAGCAACTGGATCTGATTTCAGTGAACTATTCACGTGGATGTCGTGCGCCCGCGCCCTCCATCCCTACCCCAACCATGGCCCGGCCTGGTCTGGTGAGGCGAGCGAGCACACGTATGTTCTTCTAGTCCTCTCATCCACATATGCTAATTGGATAGAGGGGAGAAACCCTTTTAAGTTGGTCTCCATCTATATCCACTAGCAGGGTGGGACTAAAGAAACACACATCCCTCACATGGTTGGGTCTTTGAGATTTATTTGGAATTATATAAATATAATGGGCTAAGCCTATATATTCTAACAATCCTCCACTAGATCTCAAAGTCCCACGAAAATTTGCCTTTTTCTCAGTAACATTTGATATATCAGTGTTTGAATGGAGACTGTTAAGTTGAATATCCACCTAGAACATTAAGCTACACTCATTCGCAACTTGGAAAATGGACTAAGCCTTGAATTGAAAATCTTGTGCAAATAACTTTCACTTGAAGTCATAACTGATACTTGGCTGCTGTCGAAGGATGAACTCCACAAGCGGGGATCCGGAGGGACCCCCTTTGAGATTCGGCCGGGGGGATGATTCTGAATCTACCTCGTACGTGAAATAAATAGGAGTAACGAGATGCATGTGGGTTGGATGATCAGATGCAGGAGGAAATAAATGCTCTAGGGATTTTAGACAGGTTCGGGCCGCACGGACCATAATACTCTACTCCTGTGTGTATGCTATAAATGCTCAGGGAATGCCTCTCTGAGGATCTCTCGTGTTACAAGGATGTTTGTCTAAGTCTAGAGCTTCGTGCTTCTTGTTCTTCGTCGGCTTGTCTTCTATGTATCTTGATCTTCTCCGAGTTCCAGAGTTCTTGTGTCGGAGGGTGAACTCCTCAAGCGGGGATCCGGAGGGACCCCCTTTGAGATTCGGCCGGGGGATGATTCTGAATCCGCTTCGTAGGTGAAATAAATGGGAGTAAATGAGATGCAGGTGGAGGCGGAATGATCGGATGTAGGAAGGAGTAAATGCTTAGGGGATTTTTAGACAGGTTCGGGCCGCACTGAGCGTAACACCTTACTCATGTGTGTACGCTATAAATGCTCTGAGAATGTCTCCGGAGGATCTGCTGTGTTACAAGAATATTTGTCTAAGTCTAGAGCTTCGTGCTCCTTGCTCTTCGAGACTCGTCGATGTGCTCTGTGCTTTGGTCTCTGTCTCAGAAACTCTCTCCCCTCTTCTCCAGGGAGCTCACCCCGCTTATATACCCGTCAGGGCGGTAGCGTGCCTAGAAAGGATGGCGCGAGTTCCAAGGCACCATAAATGGAAAGAAACCATCATTGGCTGCTGCGCGAGGTGACAGGGAGGGTTGAAAATACACCCCGTCTGGTCTTGTTCATCATCATTCGGCTTTTCGGCGAGTGCTGCGGGGAGGGCCCACCGGGCAGCCTCCGAGCAGCCCCGCGTGCCCGCCCGGTCAGAGCGGGCCTGACACAGCAGGGCAGCAGGCGGTGTGCCTCGTGCTCCACGATGTTATCCCGAGGCGGGCCGGATGACGCACGATGTGACCTGTGCATTAAATGTCCCCACGCCTCCCTACCAGGTCGTGGCAGGGACTAACAGCAGGCGTGGGGGGAGTGGTTGGAAGTGAAAGGCCACGCGCCCTCTTAAATGCAGCATCGGGCCTCTCATCAGTTGACACCTCACCGCTGAGCCCTTGTGGGGACCACCGGCGACATACTTCTCTGGCCCTCGGGGAACTGTGAGTGCTCGAGGACTGCTGTTCATGGCCCAGAGCACTCTCTCCCGGATATACCCTTTCTGGGTCCTCGGGGAACCGAGTGCTCGGGGGCTACTATTCATGGCCCCAAGCACTCTCTCCCGGAACTGACTGTTCGGGTCCTCGGGGAACCGAGTGCTTGGGGGCCACTGTTCACAGCCCCGAGCACTCTCTCCCGGAGCTGACTTCCCTTGGGTCCTCGGGGGGACTCGGGTGCTCGAGGGCCACTGTTTGTAGCCCCGAGCACTCTCTCCCGGAACCTGGATTTTCTTGTTATCGGGGTACTTGGGTGCTCGGGGACCACTGTGCATGGCCCCGAGCACCCTCTTCCCCGTACTTGGTCTTCTCGGGTCATCAGGGAACTCGGGTACTCGGGGACCACTGTTCATGGCCCCGAGCATCCTCTCTTGGAACTTGGTCTTCTCGGACCTCAGGGAGATAACCCCCGAGGGAGGGCGCCACGTGGCACTCTGCTGTTCTGACCTCGGGACTCGGGGACCCCCAGTTCCTGTGTCACCGACAGCAGCCCCCGGGCCCATTGGCAGGCGATGGCCGAGAGACTGCAAATGGGGCCCTCATCTTCATCGAGGCTGATCCCAGCACCGATGCAACATGTCCTGTTCTCCGGCGTTGGTCTTTCTGGCCCAGGCTCTTGGTACGGCCCAGCGGGGAACTGAAGGGACATGTGTCCCTCCGGCTTCCGATGCGCGTGATAACGAGGCGGGCGGCACGCGTGGTGATCACGCAAATCGAGGATAGTGCGCCAAGCAACCGCACAGATTGAGGGAGATTCGCCTGGCACCCGCGCCGAACGAGGAAATGCGCCTCGCCGAATGCGCCGCGGAAAGCGCCGTTTGAAATCCCCAGGACATAAAAAGGAGAGGGGAGCGAACCGTTTCCCCCTTACGCCATTCTTGCAATCATTGCCTTTTCTTTCTTCTTCCTTGCACTCGAGAGCTCTCGCCCTTCCTTCGGCCCGCAATGCATTCTCTCCCCCACCCTTTCCAGCACACTCCCCACCCCCGAAAAATGCCGAGGGCAGGAAGCAGCCGCCGAGACAAGGGCTCTGACAGCATGCTTCCGGAGTCACGCATCGTCAACGAGGAGGGGGCGGAGAAAGTCTGCAAGCTCATGGTGCCTGACGGCCAGCGGGAGGCGTCAGTGGTGTCGCCGGCGAGCTTTCCGGCCACCACGGACCGACCGGAGCGCATCGTCATCTTCGTTTCCTTCGTCGCCGCCGGGCTGGTGCCGCCCTTCTCCACCTTCTTCCTCCAGGTGCTGGACACCTTCGGCATCCAGCTTGTCCACCTGAGTCCGAACTCGGTGGTCATCCTAGCCATCTTTGCGCACTTCTGCGAGATGTTCATGGGGGTGCCACCGTTAGTGGCCTTATTCTGGCATTTCTTCGTCCTGCGACAGGCCGAGAAGAAGAGAGGATCCTCCGGCGTGGACGTCGCCGGCTGCTGCAACTTCCGGCTATGGGACGGGCTCAGCGAGCTGTACATTTCACAAGTGCTATGGAGCAAGTGGAAGGACTGGCGCCACGACTGGGCCTACGTCGACGTCAGCCCCCATGACCGCCTCACGTTGCCGGAGACAGCGTCGGAGCCCCACAGGACGACCTGGGAGGTGGCCCTGGCGGAGGACGAGCACATGCGCTCGGTGCTGAACCGCATTGACGATCTGCGTTGGACGGGGCTGACCACGGTGATGGTGGTGGCCGACTACTTGCGCTACCGTCTGGCGCCCCTACGGGAGCGGGCCCGCCCCTCCTGGATGTACACAGGTCCGAACGACATCACGAGGACCCACATCGGCGCGGAAGGGGACCTGGAGGAGGGAGCGCTGGCGACCCAGCTAAGGGTGGTGACCAGCGTAGAGGACCTCACCCGGGCGGTCCTACCCCGAGAGGAGCTGCGCTCTGCACGGACCCAGGTCGGGTGGCACTGCAAGCGACGCTACCGGAGTTCGACGCCCAGGGCCTGGTGGATCGTCCGGGGCGCCAGAACCCCGGGACTATTCAAATCCCCAGGGTGAATGAAGAGGTAGGCGGCGCACAGCAGACTGGCGGTGGGGACGCCGCGGGCGGCAGGCCGCAGACCGGCGGCAGGGATGCCGCAAGCGGTAGGCCACAGACCAGCGGCAGGGACGCCGCGGGCGGCAGGCAGCAGGCCAGCTGTAGAGACGCTGCATGCAGCAGCCATCAGGCCGGCGGCAGGGGCACCGCCGACAGCGGAGCGAAGGCCCTGGGGGACAAGGGTAAACGCCCCCGGTCGTACGTGCCCCAACCATTGTCCTCGTCGTCACCGTCGCCTCCACGACTATGGTCGGCAGCGTGCGGCGCGAAGGAGGGTGGCCGGGGCGGCCAATCATCGGGCAAGAAGTCCGGGACGGAGGCCAGGTCTAAGGCACAGGAGCCCGAGGAACAGGGCCGGGCCGGCGGTGCCACAGCGAGCCCCCGAGCCGACCCACCGCTGAAGGCACGCTCCACAATGGCCCCTCAACGGCCCGGGGGCCAGAGCCCTCCGCCGAAGAGGAGTAAGGCAGATTCCGGGCCGAAGCCGCAGGGCCCCGACTTCAGAATCCCTGAGTCCCCGTGGCAGTACCGCGGCCCGAAGTCCAAGTAAGTTCTTTCTCTGTCCCGAGAATGTCTGCCCGGTTGCTAGTTTGGGTACTAAGCTTTTTTGTTTTCAGGCCGCCCAAGGACCCCGCCGGAGGCCAGAGGTAGCCAGAGGAGCCGAGGCCGGCTCCCGCTCCCGGGCCGAGCGCGCCAGCCCCAGAGCCGAGCGCGCCGGCGGACCCGGAGCCGCGGGCGCCGCCCTGCCCTGAGCCGAGGGCAGCAGCCGCTCCCGAGCAACCAGCGTCGTCCGAGTCCGCCCCAAGCATTCCGATTACGGAGCAAGCGGCTGCGGTGGAGGTGGTCGCGGCGAGGGCGACGCCGGCGTGGCAGTCGTCGGGGACCCCGAGCGGCCGCCATCAAGCCAGACCCGAAACCCGTCCCGGATGTGCTCGGAAGCGCCCGGGAGGTTATCGAGCGGCTTGAAGCGGCCGTGGCGGCTGAGCGAGCCGAGCTCGACAGGGATCCCGCCGCCCTCGTTCAAGAGAGGGGGTGGCTGGAAGAGGTCAACAGGCTCCTGGAGGCCTGTATCGCCTCGGCCCACGCAACCCACGAGAGGTCGATCCGCACGGTGGCCGAGGAGCGAGAGGCGCAGGAGAAGGCCAGCCGCATGGAGCGGCAGGTGACCAAGCGCGACCAAGCCTCGCGAAGGCGGGCCGCAGAGCTGCTCGCTCGGGAGCGGCTGGTCCTGGCTCGAGAAGAGGCAGTCGGCAAGCGCGAGAAGTCTGTGCAGTCCGCCCAGGCGAACTTAGCCCGCCGGAACGACGAGTTCGAGCGTGGTCGCACCGAAGTCCTTCGTCGGGAGGAGGAGGTCGCGATCCGTGAGACTGACGTCGAGATCACGGCGACGGCTCAGGATGCCCGGGAGGAGCAGATTGCGCTGCCCGAGGCGGAGGCTGCCTTGGCATCGTCGGCCCTCACAGCCCGGGAGGAGCAGGCCGCCAAGTGGGAGGCCGAGCTGACCGCCTGGGAACAGGCCGTGCAGTTGAAGCGGGCACAAGCCGAGGCCCCAGCCACCAAGGGCGTCCCGACTAGCGCAGCCGTGGATATCAGCCTTGCGGAGCGGCTGCAAATTGCGAAGGACGAGCTCGAGACCATCGTGGCCGAGCGGACCAATGTGAAGCTGATTATGCGAGACATCCTTCATCAGGCGCGGAAGTTCGTGAGGGTAGCCGGGCTCAGGCGTGTCCACGTGGGTGAGCAGGGGCTAGACAAAGAGACAATCGGCCACCTCGCCCTCAGCTTCGAAGAGATCGCCCGGCGCCTCCAGGCTCTCCCGAGGGCTGTGTAGGAGTTGGCGTCCCGGGAGGGGCGTGCTCTGGCCTAGGTAGTGGCCGAGCACGTTCTCGCCTGCTACCGCAGCCAAGATCCTGCCTTCTCGCTGGAGTCGGTCCGGCAGGGAGTGGTCGAGGTCGAGGAAGCGGCCGCCCGGGAAGCTGTTTGGGACGTCGCCGCCGAGGTGGCGACGTGCTTCACGCCGGAACCGCCACCGGAACCGAGCAGCAGTAGTGACGCGTCCTCGCCTGCCGATTAGATTAGATTTTTTGTTTTTTGAATGTTGTAAATATGGGAGTGATCCCCTCCAGAATGGTTCTTTTTTGAAATATAATAGAAGCCTTTCTTTGGGATCGAAACTCCAATGTGCTTGTCTTGATGCTTTTTGCTTTTCGCTTGATGTCCCGAGAAGCACTTAGCCGGACCGAGCCCGACCTTCCTTCCCCAAGACTGAAGTCTCCCAGTCACTCATCGTCCGAGTAGTGGGACCACCTGAAAGTTCATCCCCCGAGCCCTCGCGAGTCCGCAGCTGCTAAGTCAAGAGACAAAGGAACGAACTTCCTTGCTCGGGAGCTAAGTCCAACCAGCACGGAGCACGCCACGACCAGCGAACACTTTTCCACTCTACGACCTCTCAAACAAGCAGACCGGAGACACGTGCGGGCGGAAATGCGACCAAGAGTCCCCACGGCTTGGTGGTGTCCAGGTTAGGACTGACCAGACCGAGCACCGACAGCCCACCCCTGTAGTCTAGGCGGTCCCGACCACTCTTTGCTCAAGTGGTAGGATTACCTGAGAACCCCAGAGACTCGGTAGTGCCCGGGGTACTGCCAAGCCGGCCGAACACCACGACCACCATAAAGGACTTCGGTCAGCCATCGCCGTCTATACGGTACACCTAACTACTGTCTGTTCTGTCATTCCGGAAAAAGCGAGCACGTGGGCATGGTTTTGTGCGCGAGGAGATCATCTTGCTAAACAGATTAGAATGCGTGGGTCCCGACGATAACTCGGGAACAATAATTCATTGCGTAAGTACGAATGGAAATTCATGACTTTAGTCACTCACCAGACAGCTGTCAGCCTTTCGGTCGACCGATCCAGGAGGTGTACGCGCCTCGAGCTCGGGGTACCCGGGAACTTGGTTCCCTTGTACGGAGTGTCCGAGCACTGGAAAGCAGGTGAGAGAGCCAGGGGCTAGGCGGTCCCGACCACTCATGCTCGAGTGGTAGGATTACCCGAGGACCTCGTAGGCTCGAGCAGCGCCCTGGGCACTGTGGCCCTTGCGGTCGGGCTGCTTTATGCTTGATCATTGATCTGTAAGCTTTAAGAAGATAGGAAAAGACTCTTTGTTTGGTGCGCTCTGTCAGTGCGGTACTCATTATAGACTGCTCTCGTTTTTTACCCCGAGACCTCTTGAATACCCGGACCGGCGAAGTGTACAGACAGAGGCATAACCAAGAGGTCTAATGGTTCGGTGGCGCCCAGGGTAGGACTGGCCAGACCGAGCACCGACAGCACGCCCCTGGGGTCTAGGCAGTCCCGACCACTCTTTGCTCAAACGGTTGGATTACCCGAGAATCCCAGAGGCTCGATGATGCTCGGGGCATTGCCATGCAACCGGACACCACAGCCTACCACAACAGACTTAGGTCGGCAGCAACTGCCTGTGCGCATACCGACCGGGATTCGTTTTTATCAACGGGAAAAATGAGAGAGCGTGTTTTTCTCGCACAATCGAGCATCTCACCAAACATATTAAACATATGGATTCCAGAGAGAAAAAACTCAGAATAAGAGAGTATATTGACAATTTTGTACAGAAGTGATAACTTACATGGTTGGTGGCAGCCCCCGGCCAACTTGGGCTGGGGGGACCCCTGGCCTGGTTGGCCCGAGCACAAACATGTCTGCCTAGGGATATAACTTGCACAGATGCTCGATGTTCCACGCATTTGGGAGTGGCTGCCCATCCTCCGTAGCCAGCCGAAACGAGCCTTGTCGTGGGACACCGATCACGGCAAAGGGGCCTTCCCACATAGGGGACAGTTTATTCTTTCCTTCGCGTGATTGAACGCGTCGGAGAACTAGATCCCCAATCTCGTGTGATTGGGCCCTGATGTGACGCTGATGATAACGCCGCAGGCTCTGTTGGTATCTGGCTGCTCTGACGGCGACGCGTCGCCGGCGCTCCTCCAAGTAGTCGACGTCGTCGCGTCTTCGCTGTTCCTGTTTGCCTTCGGAGTAGGCATTCACCGGAGAGGAGCCAAGAGTGAGGTCGGAGGGGAGGACCGCCTTAGCGCCGTAGACGAGGAAGAACAGAGTCTCCCCGGTGGCGTGGCTTGGCTTGGTCCGGTTGGACCATAACACAGCAGGCAGCTCGTCGATCCACCCTTTCCCGTGCTTTGCGAGCACGTCGTAGGTCCGAGTTTTGAGCCCCTTCAGTATCTCAACATTTGCACGCTCGACTTGCCCATTGCTCCGAGGATGAGCGACAGAGGTGAAGCAGAGCTTGATGCCGAGGTCCTCGCAGTAGTCCCCGAACAGGACATTTGTGAACTGGGTGCCATTATCGGTGATGATTCTGTTCGGGACACCAAAACAACTTGTGATACCACGGATGAATTGAAGCGCCGTGTTCTTGGTAACCTTGACAATTGGGACCGCCTCTGGCCACTTGGTGAACTTATCGATGGCGACGTAGAGGTACTCATAGCCCCCGATTGCTCGGGGGAATGGACCCAAGATGTCCAGCCCCCAGACCGCAAAGGGCCATGACAGGGGGATGGTATGGAGAGCCTGAGCTGGCTGGTGAATCTGCTTTGCGTGGAACTGGCACGCCCTGCAGCGCTGTACCAACTCGGAGGCGTCCTGGAGAGCTGTAGGTCAGTAGAAACCTTGCCGAAAGGCCTTTCCGACCAGTGTGCGGAACGATGCATGGCCACCACACTCGCCCTCATGGATCTCAGTGAGGAGCTCACTGCCTTCTGCCCGGGTGATGCATTTCAGGAGGACACCGTTCGTGCCGCGCCGATAGAGATCCCCATCTACTATGGCATAGCGTTTAGACTGCCGTGCAATCCTCTACGCAGAGGCATCATCCCCGGGAAGGATATTTTCTTTCAAGTACCCTCGGATCTCGTCGATCCACGAGGCATCTTGAGAACCCCCGGCAAGCGCAGCGCACTCACCGGGCGGCGGCACCCTGACGGCACCTCCCACTGAGGGTGCTAACTGGGTTCCCTCAACTGGGCTCGAGGGTTCCCCTTCATCCTGGTCGGCATGTAGGACAGATGGCCGTGTGATCCTTTCTTCAAAGGCTTCGGCTGGGACGAGCGCCCGGGCAGAGGCCAGGCGAGAGAGGTCATCGGCCAGAGCGTTGTCGCGGCGAGGTATGTACCGCAGCTCTAGGCTGTCGAAGTGCCTCTCCAGTTGATATTCTTTGGATACTTGGTTGACCACCAGTTGGGAGTCTCCTTTCACTAGCAGGCGCCGAATCCCAAGGCCCACCGCTGCTCGGAGGCTAGCGATGAGGCCCTCATACTCCGCCATGTTGTTGGTTGCTCGGAAATGCAGCTGCACAACATACTGGAGTACTTCACCTGTTGGGGAGGTGAGAACCACTCCATCCCCCACACCTTTCAGCGTGAGGGAGCCGTCGAAGTGCATGACCCAGTACCCGGGCCCATCTTGTCTGGGGTACGCTGAAATCTCTTCATGGTCGACCTCGGGGACCGGCGTCCACTCCGCCACAAAGTCAGACAAGGCCTGGCTTTTGATTGCCTGGCGGCTGACGAAGTGCAGATCGAACTCTGCCAGCTCCACTGCCCACTTGACGATGCACCCAGTGCCTTCTCGGTTCTGGAGGATCGGCCCCAGTGGATAGGTAGTTACCACCGAGATCTTGTGCGCCTGGAAGTAGTGGCGCAGCTTCCTGGAAGCGATGAGCACGGCATAGAGCATCTTCTGGGCTTCGAGATACCTTGTCTTGGCATCTCGGAGGACTTCACTGATGAAGTACACCGGTCGCTGTACACGGCAGGCCTGGACTGAGGCCTCGCCCGAGGGCCTGTCACAGCCCCCGAGCTCGGCGCAGTGGTCGGGGCCGGCCGGGTTCTCAAGCTCGACTCCCTGCTCGGGAGGAGCCCTGAGAACGGAAGGCTGCTCGGGGTGGCTGTGAGCTGGGACCCAGCACCTTGCCTCGAGCACACGTCACGCTCTACCATCAGTACCATGCTCACGACCTGAGGAGTGGTCGAGACATAGATCAATAAAGGCTCGCCCTCGGAGGGGGCCACCAGTACGGGTGGTGAGGTGAGATACTTCTTCAAGTTCTGGAAGGCCTGCTCGGCCTCCGGTGTCCATCCAAAATGACCGGTCTTCTTTCAACAGTTTGAAGAGTGGGAGCCCTCACTCCCTGAGCTTGGAGATGAAGCGCCCCAGGGCCACCATGCAGCCAGCGAGACGCTGAACCTCCTTGAGTCAAGCCGGGGGACGCATCTGTTCGATGGCCCAGATCTTTTCTGGATTGGCCTCGATTCCTCGGCTGGAAACCAAGAAATCGAGGAGCTTGCCCGCGGGCACCCCGAAGATGCACTTCTCGGGGTTGAGCTTTAGGCGGGTAGTGCGGAGACTATTGAAAGTATCAGCTAAATCCTCCAGCAGGGTGGCGTAGTCTCGGGACTTGACCACGAGATCGTCGATGTAAGCATCGATGTTGCGGCCAACTTGCGAATCAAGGGTAATACGCACGGCCCGCTAGAATGATGACCGGCCGTTGCGCAGACCAAAAGGCATTGAGACATAACAATAGGTCCCCACCGGGGTAGTAAAAGAAGTTTTTTCTTTGTCCTGTCTGGCCATGTGGATTTGGTGATAACCCGAATTTGCATCTAAAAATACAAAAGATCGCATCCCACAGTGGCATCTACAATTTGATCTATGCGAGGTAAAGGAAAATGATCTTTCGAACAAGCCTTGTTTAAGTCGGTGTAATTGACACACATGCGAAGCTTACCGCTAGCCTTCGGAACGATGACTGGGTTTGCCAGCCACTCTGGGTGGAGGACCTCTTGGATGAAGCCGGTGTCAAGGAGCCTGCTGACTTGCTCCCGGATGAACTCCTAGCGCTCGGGCGCCTGCCGCCGGACCTTCGCCTCTCCAGCCGTGCGACGGGGCGCACAGCAAGGTGGTGCTCGATCACCTCCCTAGGGATCCCAGGCATATCGGACGGTTGCCAAGCAAACACGTTGACGTTAGCCCAGAGGAAGGCGACGCGCTTTCCTAGTTGCCGTCCAGGTCACCGCCGATCCAGACGACCTGGGAGGAGTCTTCGCCCACCATGACCTCCTTCGTGGGGACGGAGGCATCGGCGGCGAGTCAGGGTTTGGATGAAAAGGGTCTCGGGTCCCTTGGGTGTCCTTCGACCTCGGCTCGAGCAGAGACCAAGGCCGAGTAGAGCTGCTCAGCGCAGGAGACGGCGCTGCCGGCCTCGGCGGGCACAGAGATGGGGCCTGCAGGGCCCGGCATCTTAACCGTGAGGTAGGCATAGTGCGTGACCACCATAAACCGGGCGAGCGTCGGGCGCCCGAGTATGGCGTTGTAGGGGAGAGGGACTTCCGCGACATCGAAGATGACGTTCTCCGTCCGGAAATTGTCCCGGCTCCAGAATGTGACGGGCAGCTCAACCTGCCCGAGGGGCAGAGTGTGCCACGGCGTCACCCCGTAGAAGCGGAGTGACGGGTTTAGGCGCCGAGAAGGCACCTGCAACTGCTTGAAGGTCTCCTGGGACAGGAGGTTTAGGCCTGCAACCCCATCGATTAGCACTATGCTGACCTTTACATTGCAGATGGTAGGGGACACTACCAGAGGTAGTCGCCCCACGCCTGTAGTACTCGTGGGGTGGTCCGCCAGACTGAAGGTGATCGGGGTGTCCGACCACTTCAGGGGCCTTGCGGCCACTGTGCTCGGGGTGGCTGAGCACACCTCCCGCCGCATGGTCTTGACGCAGCAACGAGAGGAGGGCGTGCATGCGCCCCCATCAATGAAAGCGACGGTGTGCTCGGGATCCTGGAACCCGAGTTCTTGGTTCTCGGGGGCGGCTCTGTCGTCGCCGCCCTTGCGGCGCTCTTTTCGCTCCTTCTGGTGCCGCTCGATGAGGCCTTTGACCGAACATCACTCTGTGAGGTCTTGCCAGTCAGTCTAGTGGATCTCGCACCACTTTCCTGGCTCGGGCTTCGCGGGAGCGGGCCTTCTATCGGCAGCCACCCGGCGTGCCGTTCTGCGATCAGGGCCCTCTGCCGACCTACGGGCAGGGCCCTCTACCGGTACAACCGGGGCAGCATCGCGCCTTCTTCACTTTTTCTTTTCCTGCCTATCGAAGCGGGAAGAACCTGGTTGGTCAGTAGTGGGTTTCTCAGGGCGCGGGACATGCCACGCCCGAGCCTTCGCCGCCTTTGCGCACTTGTCGGCCAACGCGAAGAGCTCCGCGGTGGTTTCGACCTCGTGCGTACCTAGCTTTTCGAGCATCCGCTCATCGCGGACGCCCTGCCGGAATGCAACGATGATGGCATGGGGGGTTATCCGTGGTATGGTGTTGCGGACCTGGCTGAATCGCTGTATGAAGTGCCTCAGCGTCTCACCCTCCTGTTGCTTCACGGCGTGGAGGTCGCACTCCAACCTGGGGCGCGTGAAGGTGCCCTGAAAGTTGGCCACGAACTGGTGGCAGAGATCATCCCAAGAACGAATGGATCATGGGGGTAAGTTCATAAGCCAGGAACGGACAGAGCCCCTCAAGGCTACATGGAAGTACTTGGCCATAACCTTTTCATTACCGCCCGCCGCTTGGACGGCGGTGGTGTAGATCTGGAGGAACACGACGGGGTCGATGGACCCATCTTACTTCTTCGGTAGTTCTGGCCTGAACTTTGTGGGCCAGCTAACCCGACGGAGCTCGTTGGTGAAGGCGCGGCAACCTGTGCTATATCCCGCGGTGCGAGCAGGGCCCATGGGGGGCGAACGCCAGCATACCGGGGAACCCCGACGGTCACGGGCCGGCATAGAGGAAGCCTGGTCCTCTGCCTCGGTCTCGTGCCGGGACTCCCGATGGTGCTTGAGGGTGACGCGCGCATGTTCGACGGCTCTCTGCTCGTTTAGGTGTAAGCGGAGGTCCTGAGCTCCGGTTGTGGCCAAGGGGGCGGCACTCTGCCTGGAGGCCCCCCGACCGGTTCTGCCGCCACCTGAGGATGGACCAGCCTTGGTTGCGCCGTGGCGGGAGGTGATGCGAGAGCTTTCGGCTAGCACCTGTCGGTGAGCTGTGCCCACCAGGGCGGCCACCTCCTGAAGCCAACGGCCTTCTGGGGTTTCCCCCGCTGCCTGGACAGGCGGGTGCCTGAGGAGTGCTTGTACCACAAGCAACGCACTCCCAGGGCTGGCGTCACCGAAGGCGAGCCTGTGCCGTAACGGCGCCCGGCGCTGTCCGGACGTAGATCTCGCGGCAGGAGTGTCTGCCGCTTGCTGAGGGTTAGGCGCTGCCATCTTTTCCGCAGAAAACAAAGCGGATTCAGGGATGCAACCCCCTACCTTGCGCGCCAGCTATCGGAGGATGAACTCCACAAGCGGGGATCCGGAGGGACCCCCTTTGAGATTCGGCCGGGGGGATGATTCTGAATCTACCTCATACGTGATAAATGGGAGTAAATGAGATGCAGGTGGGTTGGATGATCAGATGCAGGAGGAAATAAATGCTCTGGGGATTTTAGACAGGTTCGGGCTGCACGGAGCGTAACACCCTACTCATGTGTGTATGCTATAAATGCTCAGGGAATACCTCTCTGAGGATCTCTCGTGTTACAAGGATGTTTGTCTAAGTCTAAAGCTTCGTGTTTCTTGTTCTTCGTCGGTTTGTCTTCTATGTGTCTTGATCTTCTCCGAGTTCCAGAGTTCTTGTTTCGTCCTTTGAGAGTTGTTCTTCTCCGGGGAGCCCACCCCTCTTTTATACCTTGTCGGGGCGGGTAGCGTGCGCAAAAAGGATGGTGCGAGTTTCAAGGCGCCATAAATGGAAAGCAACCATCATGGGCTGCAGCTTGATGTTACGGGGAGGGATGAAAACGCGCCCCCGTCCGGTCTTGTCGTCATCATCCTGCTTTTCGGCGGGTGCTGCAGGGAGGGCCCACCGGGTAGCCACCGAGCACCCCGCGTGCCCGCCCAGTCAGAGCGAACCTGATACAGTAGAGCGGCAGGCGATATGCCTCGAGCCCTGCGACGTTATCCCGAGGCGCGCCGGATGACGCGCGATGGGACCCACGTATTAAATGTCCCCACGCCTCCCTGCCAGACCGTGGCAGGGACTGACAGCAGGCGTGGGGGGAGTGGTTGGAAGTGACAGGCCACGCGCCCTCTTAAATGCAGCATCGGGTCTCTCACCAATTGACACCTCACTGCTGAGCCCCCGTGGGGACCACCGGTTAAGGACTTCTCAGGTCCTCAGGGAACTGTGAGGGCTCGGGGACTACTGTTCATAGCCCCGAGCACTCTCTCCCGGATATGCCCTTTCTTGGTACTCAGGGAACTCAGGTGCTCGGGGACCACTGTTTATGGCCCCGAGTGCCCTCTCCCGGAACTTGACTGCTCGGGTCCTCGGGGAACTCGGGTGCTCAGGGACCACTGGTCATGGCCCCGAGCACCCTCTCCTGGAACTGTGACTTCTCTTGTCATCGAGGAACTCGGGTGCTCGGGGACCACTGTGCATGGCCCCAAGCACCCTCTCCCGTAACTTGGCCTTCTCGGGTCATCGGGGAACTCGGGTACTTAGGGATCACTGTTCATAGCCCCGAGCACCCTCTCCCGGAACTTGGTCTTCTCGGACCTCAGGGAGATAATCCCCGAGGGAGGGCAACACGTGGCACTCTGCTATCCTGGCCTCGGGATTCGAGGACCCTTGGTTCCCATGTCACTGACAGCTGCCAGTAGGCTACCCCGTGGGTGGAGCATATAAGTCGTACTCTGTGGTCTCTTCATGAATTTATAAGAGATCACTCAAGTCTCATTGACTACAACCAACAATTAGGCTCATATAGGTGTGTTCTTTCAATAATGTTCTATACGTTAGCATCTTCGCTAATTAAAGCCAACATAACACATTAAGTCAGTAGCCAACCTGCCTTACAGATTTTGAGAGTCTTACATCTTTACTTGAGTGGGTTGTGTGGTACTCATCTTCAGTTAACCAATAGTGTGTTCTTCCTAGGTCCTACTTCATAGGATCTTTAATCACATAGGTTGGGTTATCACTTAAGTATAACTCGCATGGGTCTCATACCCATCTCTTTCGATGCATTATCTATCGCATTTCGTGATAGTCCCTTTGTAAATTGATATGCCAGGTTTTTAGCCGTTTGGATATAATCCAACGCTATCGCTTCAGAGTTTCCCAATTTTTTGACAGTTTCAATCTTCTCTTTACATGTCTTGAGAATTTCATGTTGTCCTTAGAACTGTTCACTTTGATAATAACCGTTTGATTATCATAGCTTATAATGATAGATGGTATCTATTTTTCGATCGCTGGCAAATCCATCAAGAGCTCATACAGTCATTCTGCCTCAATAGTGGTTGTGTCTAATGATGTGAGCTCTGTTTCCATAGTTGACCTCGTTAATATGGTTTATTTGCAAGACCTCCATGACACAGCATCACTGCCAAGAGTGAATACATATCCACTAATGGTCTGGATCTCATCAATATTGGATATCCAATTTGAATCACTACAACCCTCCAGTACTGATGGGTACTCAATATAGTGAAGTCCAAAATTCAGAGTACCTAGCAAGTGACGCATGACTCGATCAAGCGCATGCCAATGATCATCACCCGGGTTAGAAGTAAACCAGCTCAATTTGGTCATAGCACATGAGATGCCAGGCCTTGTAGCACTAGCTAGGTACATGAGTGATCCAATTATCTGGGAGTATCTCACTTGATCCCTATAATTCTTTTATTCTTTCGAAGTACTAACATAGGATCATAAGGCATTGGAGCGATCTGGTTTTCCATGTAGCCAAAGTGGCTCAAGATCTTTTCCACATAATAGGATTGCGAAAGTGTAATTCTATTCTCACCTCTGATCACCGTAACGTTTAAGATCACATCAAACTCTCTAGATCTTTCATATCAAAATTTCTAGACATATATGATTTGATCTCATTAATCACATCAAGATTTGTCCCAAAAATCAAGATGTCATCAACATACAAGCACAGAATAATACTCTCACCTCCACCATGGCGATAATATACACATCTATCAGATTCATTAACAACAAAGCTCGTAGATATCAACATTCTATCGAACTTCTCATGCCATTACTTATAAGCTTGTTTGAGGCCATACAAAGATTTCAGCAACCTACATACTTTGTGCTCATGACCTTCTACTACAAACCCATCAGGTTGATCCATATAGATTTCCTCATCAAACTCTCCATTAAGGAAAGTTATCTTAACGTCCATCTCATAAACGAGAAGATCATGTGAGGCAGCCAAGGAGAGTAGTAGTCTTATCATGATCAGTCTAGCGACATGTGAATAAGTATCAAAGAAATATTTGCCTTCTTTTTGGGTATAACCCTTGTCCACAAGCCGAGTCTTATACTTTTTGATAGTACCATCAGGTCTATGCTTATTTTTGAACACCCACTTACAACCTACAGATTTACAACCATAAGGTCGATCTGTGACTTCTCAAGTCTCGTTGGTGAGAATGAAATTCATCTCGCTATGAATAGACTCCTTCCAGTAGTCTACATCTAGAGATACATAAGCTTCTAAAATCGACTTGGGAGTGTCATCCATAAGGTACACCGTGAAATCATCACCAAAGGATTTTATTGTCATTTATCTCTTACTCTTTCTCGGAGCTTCACTGTCATCCTCCTCAGGAACTAGCTCGAGTGGTTGTTCAGAATACTTGAGTGGTGTGATAGGATCAGTAATTATCTTAGAGGTTTGACTAGAAGTGTTATATATATCATTCATAGGAAATATGCTCTCAAAGAAAATGGTATCTCTAAAGTACATAATTGTATTGACTAGCATGTAAGATACCTCACATTTAACTACTGAAAACCTATATGTAATGCTCCGATGAGATATCCCAGATAGACAGAATCCACTATTTTAGATCCCAACTTGCACTTTTAGTTATTGGTACATTGACTTTCCTCAAGCATCTCCAAGTGCACAAATAAAAAAGTGATAATTTTCTCTCTTCTCATTCTTCATATGGGATTTTCTCCTTATTTTTAGTAGGAACTCTATTTAAAATATGGCACGAAGTCAACAAAGCCTCCCCACCATGCTTTAGATAAACCCGCGGTGTCTAACATGGCATTAACCAAGCCAGTCAGGGTGCGATTCTTCATCTTGGCTATCCCGTTTGATTGGGGCGAATAGAGAGACATTCTCTCAAGAATAATTCCATGTTCCTTACAAAATAATTCAAAATCACTCGAGAAGTACTCTCCACCACGATCTGACCTAAGTTATTTATTTTTCTTTCAAAAATATTTTCACCTTATAGATTTTAAAGTAGTCTAGAGCCTCATCTTTCGATTTCAATAAATACACATAACAAAATCTAAACGCATCATCAATTAAAGTCATGAAATACCTTTTCCACCCTTCGTCAACACACCATTCATCTGGAACAAATCTGAATGTATGAGTTCTAACAGTGCCAAATTTCTCTCCTCAGCTGCCCTGTGAGGCTTACGAGGTTGCTTAGAGTGCACAAAACTTTAGCACAAAGAACTTTTGACAATGGAAAGATTCGGAATTAAATTCAAGCTGGAAAGCCGAGTCATACAACCAAGGTTTATGTGACGTAACCATGAGTGCCAAACATTAGCCTCATCTCTATTAACATTGCCACAAATATAGTTCACAGATTTATTGCAAAAATTAGAAAGAGAGAAGCGGAACAAGCCTCCACACTCATATCCTTTACAATAAAAATTCCATGTTTAGACATAACAACTTTATTGGACCCGAGTACCACCTTAAACCCGTCTCTACAGAGAAGGGAACTGATTACTAGATTCTTCTTTATTGAAGAACATGTTGTACATTCCTCAGCTACACGATCTTTTCCAAAGTAAACTTCAGATCTACCATGCCAACACCATGAACAGAACATGAGACCAATTCCCCATTAAGACAGAAAAATCCTAAGTGGCATGATAAGAAGAAAACATTAAACTGTCAGCACACACATGTACATTAGCCGCGGTATCAATCCACCAACTGGTAGACTAATTGACCGAAATAACAATAGGTAGATTATCATACCCACTAGTTCCATCTCCAATGTTGCCAATGGCAACGTTGATAGACTTGGTGTTCTTCCCTTGATTAACATTTCTTCTTCTTGAAGTTGGTGGTTTGTTTGGCCTTATTATTTTTCTCTTTATATTTTCCGTTAGAGGACTAGTGTACCATATTTGCACTAGACTATCCATCGTCTCATTTGTTATGCACATCCTTAGCTCAAGCTTTCTCCTCAACATCAAGAGACGCGATCAGACTCTCGACAGACTCATATCTCCTGTGTTTTAGGCAATATGGCAATAAAGCTCCCAGCAACAAACTTGTCGAGTAAGGTACACTTTAGGAGCTTGAGTTCTTTTACAATGCAGTAAATCTCATGGGCCTACTCGACTACTAATCGATTATCGACCATCTTCTAGTCATGATATTGCTCTATGATATACAATTCACTATATGTATCTGATGCACCAAATTTTGCATTCGGTGCATCCCACAACTCCTTTGCGTCCTTTATGTGCATGTATACATCACAGAGACAATCGACATGAGCGCTAAGAACACATCCTACAAAAAGTGTGTTGGCTTCCTCGAACTTCTTCTCTTTATCAGAGGCAAGAGTTTCTTCAGGCCTGTCAGACGCAACCCAGTAGTAGTTCATAGCCGTAAGCCACAGAGTGGCTTTGACCTGTCATCTCTTAAAGTAAACACCGGTAAACTTGTCCAGCCTCAGTGCATCAGCAAAACCAACCATCGTTAAATCAAGGTGTCTACGATAAGATTTTTGGATTGTTGGAAATAATAGTGCTTTCATATTTATTTATTTTAATTCAATTCCTGATATAACATGAACATGAATAGATGCAAATAATCAATTATTGACTAGCTTGGATGAGCCCTGACAAGATTCGAGTAGAATCGACTAGTGTAAGTAATCATAGTGTAAGTAATTAGACCTATGCTTGCGAACGATGAAACATTTCACTGCTCGACTTCTACCGAAGAACCTAAGCATGGCTAAGCAATTCGGTTAGCCTTTGAATTAGACATCATCAAGTTAAAGCCCGGATACAAGGATATGGAATTCTAATACTCAAGACGGGGAAAGTAATGCATTAATATAGGTTCTACCCATATTAAACCCAACAACAACTCGAACTTATGCATAACATACATAAAGCATATTTATCAATTTATATCATACGAGATCCAAAATACTGGGAGAAGTATTCTTAGATGTTTGCATTGCTGCTCAGATGACCGCCTAATGCTACCCGCGCAACACTCGTAGAATTTCGGTAGTTCAGCGTTGCCTTCAACCACACTCGCGACACACTCCGGTTCTTCGTTCACTAAAGAAGAACATGTGTGATTATGAGCATCAATGAAATGCACAATGTATGCCACAACATGCATAACAACAAGCTAAAGGTGTAAGACATACGGAGGAATAACGAAACTTACAATCCAAACAACGCAAAAAAAAAGTAACAGGAGGCCAAAGACTCCGGGTTCTGGAACCTTCAAGCTATCCTCTAGACTGGGGTCTCGGTTAGCCATTTTATGATTCACCTGGAACCTTCGGGTATGTCCGGATACTCCGGGTTGGACTGGACATTCCAGGTGAGGCTCCGAGTGGGGCTCTTTGCTAACTCCAAAACGAATCTACCTGGAATCTCCGAGTTTAACCCAAACTCTCTAGGTTCCAGCTGAGTTGAGTTCTAAAGTGTTTTTCCTCGGTCGATTCCACTTGCATGTTAAATCTATGCTGCACAAACATGTATATGTACTATACAAACATGTATATGCACTATACAGAGGGTTCTAGATTTAAATTACATACTGACTCCGCATGAATTTTGAATACAATTCGATAGGGTTTTCACTGGGCTACCCGAACTACTTGGGTTGATCCGGAGTATCCGGGTTGTCCAGAGAGGTTTCTTCGAGGGGGAAAACTCGGCCGATTTGATTTGAGAGCCTCTTCAAACCAAAGGGAAACATGTTTGGGATAGTTCATAGAGTCTAGAATTCACACACCAACCTAGCAACACGATTCTTAACTCAAATCTCACCCAAATCCTTATTTTAGCTCTAAAGCTCAAGAATTCAAGAAATCACAACTTTAGCTCCAAACTCAAAATCGAACAACCAAATCATGCATTCTTGCCATGGGAAGCCTAATGGATTTACCCACGGTGCTTGTTGAGGTTGGTGACCGTCAGGGGATGGAGGAAACGCTCGAAAAGAGGAAGAACGCCGGTGCTTCTCCTTCTTCAACCAAGAACAACAAAACGAGTCAAAACCGGCTTGAATCTTCCGGAAAAACGGAAATGAATTGGATGGATGGGTAGGTTATGAGCTCTTGATCGCGTGAGTACCACATGCATACCTCGAATCCTTCTCTTGAGATTGGATTTTGGGGAGAGGGAGAGAGTGCTTGAGAGAGGGAGTGAGAGAGGGAGCTCTCAGCTCCTTGGGCCGGTTGGGAGCACGGGAGTGAGAGAGAGGGGGTGGGTGGGGCAGCTTCTGCTGCCTATGAGGGAGAGAGAGGGGTGGTTGGCCCACTTCGGCGGGGCCCACGTGTTAGAGAAATAAGACATTTCCAAAGCAATTTTTATTCTTTTCTCTCCCAAATTACCTTCTCTCATCTTATTGACTTTAAACGAATTGCACTAGTGTTCCAAAGTAAATTGCCCCAAAATAAATCATGACCCTAATGACATATAATTAGACTTAATTACGTGATTATGATTTCAGGACGTGACAGTCGGTGTCATTGGCTTTAGCACTTTTCTATACTTACCACATACCCGCATATGGGACAGATAAGCCGAGTACCGTAAGTCACCGCATTCATTTGACCTATGCATTTAGATATGAGCACGAATGCTATTAGGGGTGCCTAAGATTGTGCCGGTAGGTCATGGTACGCACGGAATCTAGGTGTCCTCCACATTACTCGATATGCGAACAAAGGTTCGGGATGGGTACGTGAACGGTTGATACGTGAATCATCACTCGCAACTGATGGGTTTTGTGGGTGGTGGTCTTGTTTCATGTGGATCCAGGAGTACTCCCATGCAGGGTGTAAAATCAATTCGAATTGCCATGCTCTCAGTTATGAGCATGCTTCCGTCCATCTGCATTGGTCGTAGAGTCACAAATGAGGGGTGATAGTTTGGTATGTTGGGTTATGGTTGAGATGGTTCTGTTTTCATATGTATGTTTATTATGTTTTCAGTTACATTTATACTTCAGATGGTGTTTACCAAAAAAGAAAGAGGTTGTATAGGTGTTCACACATAGGTCTTAAGATTGTTACTGCGTATGAAATTACTTAACCTTGTGACCTATTCTTGCTAAATACTCAAATGCATAATCCTTGGAGTCGGGTTATTATATGTACCCTATATGGATTAAATCTTGTAAGTATATTCGTACCCACACTGCTCTTTCAGGTTACAGGCGAGGAAAAGTTAGCTTCTAGCTACTTCATATCCGCTGATACTGACGACGAGCAAGAGTAGTGTTGTCTACTCGTGTGGAGTGGTTTTGGGTGGAGCATAAGGGCATATGGCTCCATCGGTCTTTTTGTTGTTGTTAGGTTTTAATTCTTCCGCAAGGTAGTTTATCTCTTTTAATATAAATTGTTTTAAATGATTGAATGCTTAAGAATTTGTAATATAATGTTAATTACTTGCTCTTTCTTAAATTTTGTTGTGATGTTATATGTTGGAAAGGCATGTATTCTGATCTTGGGCATAAAACACGTGTTGGGACTACCGGGACGGTATTCTGATTAACCATTATAGTCATAATTATGTAAATGATCGACTTAATGATTAATTAGAATATTGTTTGAACGGTTCCTCATATGCGGTGGCTGACATATATATATATATATATATATATATATATATATATATATAGGGAGAGAAGCGCAGTTGAGACGCATCACGATCAGAGATAGTTACATCGCCACAATCGGAGTCTTGACCGACACGATTTCCATATATTTATATGTTTACTCACGCAGCAAAAAGCAATAAAATCGCAAAAGAAAGCCGGACCTACGCAAGCAACTGGACTCAATTTCAGTGGACCTTTCATGCAAGTATCGTGCGCCCGCGCCCTCTAGCCATGACCATGGCTAGCCGGGCGCCAAGCGAGCACGCGCGTGTATTCTTCTAGTCCTCTCATCCACACATGCTAAGTGAGTGGAGGAGAGAAACCATTTTGAGTTGGCCTCCATCCACATCCACTAGCAAGGTGGGACTAAAGAAACACACCTCCTTCATATAGTTAGACATTTAAGATTTATTTATAATTATATAAATATAATAGACTAAGACCATATATTCTAAAAGTTCGTACTCTGTTAACAAGCATAAGTTAAAATAAAGCAATTCTTCGGTTCTAAATTCCTAACTAAATATACTACTTCTCGCTCCAAAAGTACAAAGTACATCATGAAAACCTTTTCCATATCAATAAATACCATATAATATAAAGCTTAAAGTATATTGTGTTTATGTAAACAAACATAAATAGTATATAATTTATTCAACGAAAGTTGACCCGGTCCTTTAATCATATACGTTGTTTATATTAGCATAGCCATAGATAGATTAAGTAGAAAGCAAATTAAGAGAACTCAATAGGCGGCATCTTTTGAGTTTTGACCTAGCAACGCCGATGGTAAAGTTTACGTACACTGCTTGCAATGTCGGCACTAGACTCCGCAGGAAGGTCAGCCCCAATCCCGGCGACCGGATCGTCGAATATATAGGTCTGCTCAATATATACCACGGAAAGCTACTTGTTGATGGTTGAAGCATGCATACAGGTCGTTGCGTGTGTGAGACAGTTAGTGCCGTAGCATTTGTCTTCATGAAACGATCGAAACGTCGATATCCATAACCTTTTTTCGATACAAATATGCATGTAATTTTATTTGGGTATATACAACGACTATATCCCATGCATGCATGTCTACTTCTCCCTCGATTCAGCTCAGATTGCTCTAGGAAAGCTTCTAGAGCTCGCTACACAGTCAGCATTGAGCTAGTCAGTCTTGCATATAGGACATATGTCTGGCTGCAGGCCTGGTTTGTCCTTACCCTAGCTGGCTCTGAGTCTATATTTCTTGGCATGCTTTGGGGATAATGCAGCATGTGGTACTTGTGTCATGAACTCCATGCGTATCCTGTATTCGCTACCACTACAAAAGAATATGTACTGATAAAGTTTCAGTATCGGTTCATAACATCTCGTGCTTGATTAATGATTGAGTTGGATTGAATCGGTATTGATACTTTAGTACCGGTTGATAACTATTACCCGACATCGATATTTTTTTAGTGCCAGTTCGTGTTACGACTGTTACTAATGAGTGTTGACAGATCCATTTTTTTTTTTGATTCCACTTTTTCTCCTGGCCCTCTCACGTCCGCCACTGTTCCCTATCATTCCTTATCCTCTTGGACTCTCCTCTCTCTCTCCACAGCCTACCATTCCTTATCCACCGTCGTATCCTCATCACGCACAGCCTCTTCTTCCGCAAGTTCTTCTGCAGCTACGCCGCTCGACGCTCTACTCCTGGACCACCTCATCCCGCGCTCCCCCTCTGGCACCTCTGCATCCTCCCCGAGCGACACCGTTGGCTCCGCGGCCACCGATATTGTTACTTCCCCAAATCTCTCTCTCTCTCTCTCTCTCTCTCTCTCTCTCTCTCTCTCTCTCTCTCTCTCTCTCTCTCTCTCTCTCTCTCATTGGCTTGTGCGATGCAGACGCTCCCAAGGAAGGTGTGGCTGGACAAAGATGGCAAGCAGCTACAGCAGTGGCCCATCGAGGAGGTCGAGACACTGAGGAGGAAACTTGTCAGTCTTCAGCGAACCCAGGTATCCAAGCTCGAGGCATGGGAGCTCGTGACGATGACCGTGAATGTTGTAGGCGACGGCTTGATTGTGTCTCAATCCACACACGAAAGTTAGCCCTACTGAGATTTAGCTTAATTTGTTCAACGACTGCAGTGACAGTCTGACCTGTTAATTATTTTCCCCCTTGGTTGGTTTGATTTCAGGGGCCATTTTATTTGATAGTATGAGGGAGAAAACATGCCAAAATGGCTTATTCGGGGAACACCGGCGAACATTGTTGTTGAGAAAATCCATATTGGTTGATTCGGGGAAGTAACAATATCTCTCTCCCCCTCTTTGCTTCTATGTTATGTGTGAAAGTAGTACACACTATGTATATGTCAAAATGAACTCCTTTGTATTGAATAAATCGGTATTGAGTTGTTACAAATGTTTGGTTTGTATATCCAATTTGTGTGGTTGCAAATGCTCTGTGAGATGATTGTAATTAATATTCACTATTGTGAGATGATTACAATAAAGGTGGCATCGAGCTAGCTCGTTTTTAGTAAATTTTTCTTTTTTTGTTTTTAAGAAATGGCAACACTGTCGACTCATGGTAAAAAAAACTAAAACTGATAGTCAGAGTATCAGTGCTGGTACCAGCACTGATCCTCATTATCAGGGCCAGTCAAACCGATACTGATAGTCATGAACTATCAATACCGGTTCAAAAAACAGCACTGATAGTGTCTTTGAGCCGACACTGATGACCATTTCTGTAGTATTATGCAGTTATATGCATCATATCAATACACTTCCACAGAAACAACAATAGAAGACATAGCATCACATATGGTTACTTAAAATCCTCACTGGCAAATTATGCACACATGATTAATAGGAAAAGGTGTATATGATATTTCCAGTCGTCTATGAGAGCGAGAACACACAGACGGTTTTACTAAAAGTTTGTATGCGTGTTGACGGCTCCTAGACACAAACATTTTTTCACACAGTGCCGTATGTGTCGTTCAACAACACATATACGATTTTACTAAAATTTTGTCTGTGTGTTGACGGCTTCTAGACACAAACAGCTTTCCTTAAAAACCGTCTGTGTATTGTTGAACGAAAGAGACGGCTTCATATGAAAAAACCTAAATGTTTAGGAGTTGTCAACATACATATGACCTTTTAGTAAAACTATATGTGTGTTTTTTCTCCTAGACACGGATAATTTTTTATAAATATTTATTTGTGTCTAGATAATCAACATAGACTAGTTTTATAAATAATCATCTATAATATATATTTGTAAATTCATAAAATATTCATACGAAGGATGAAGAAACTTATTATATAAAAATTATAGTTTTGCACAAGATCTAAAACTTTGTAGTTTATAACTTTTTTCGTTTGAAGTTATTTAAATACCTAAATAATTATACAAAGTTTTAGATAATAAGAAACAAAAGAATAAAATATCTTATTACTATCAACAATGATGTATATGTGAGATGTTAAGAAAACTACGCATGAGGTATGAGGTCACGAGTTTGACACCTACAAAATGTATGCACACATATTTTACGTGAAAAATCGTGTGACTTACAACGCACAACCCCATGGATGGCTCGGGTATTAAAATAATTTTTTATTTGGAAACTACATTGAAAATATTACTTTTTCTAAAACTAATATCATAGACTATTTTTATTAAAAACCGTCTATAATATATTATATTACAGATGAATAATTATCCATCTATAATAATCTCTGTTAAAAATCGTATGTGACAGCGTGATATACGGTAGTGGTACCTGATTTGTGTTCCCAATTCAAATCAGGAGCAGCCGCTAGCTAGCAGACGTACGTGCGTCCCATGCGGTTAGGGCGTCAGTACAGGGCATGCATGTACACAGAGAGTCACGAACAGAAACAAACACAAGTACGGGCCCAGAAAATAAATCGTCCCAATTCGCATGGCTCAGTCCCCGTGACCGTGCAGCAGCGGTACCCGGGCGTACGTACGGACATGGCGCGCACAGCCGCAGGATCTCTACTTCGATCTCTGTAAGCGGAAGCCAAAAAAAAAAATCAAGTTGGCTCATGAAAGCGTGTAGAATTGTAGGAATTACACAATGCCGATTGGGTTCCTCGTACATGCATATATAGGCTTGGCCTTTCGTATCTCAACCGGTTTTTAGAAGTAAATCCCAGGAGATAAGCAGGGAGAGTGCTAACGTGATACGGCAACAAAATAAACTACCATATCAATATGATACTACCATATACGCTAACACGCAGCATCATTCGACGATGGTCACATACACATGTATGTTAGCAGCAACAAGAAAAGGGTATATATACAGGCATGTAAGCTTATATCTCTAATTTTATTTAGATCTACGCTAGAATACACTTATATGAATGTGTGCGGACGTGAGGGTAGTATGTGTATGTATATCCTACTTGTACTTAAAAATAATCAAAGCTCATTGACCAACACTATCACAAAATCACTTAAAGTAGACGATATGTTATAGACGGTTTTTTAAGCCGTCACGGACTAAATATCCTTAGATGGTTGCTAAGATAGATACGTTTGTAACAAACTAGACGTCTAGTTATGAATGAACTCACAAACGACTTTTAGAACAAAAATCCGTGTGTGACTAGTTGGTAGATAAATATGGATTTTATAAACACCCATATATATTTAAAGACCAGTGAATGTTTTTAAATGTAACCGTCCGTCTCCCCTCGCTCTTTTGGCTTCCAACAAACCGCTCCTAAGGATCTTTTGGCTTCACACTCACAACCCATTGCCTTTCCTCATATAAAGCGATGATGAGTATTCTTCTTCCTCACTTGACATATCCAAGTGTTCCACCGCATTGAGAAGCGAGAAGTGTTCTGCGTCCTCACTCGTCATTCGCATCAGAGAAGCTAGATCTCATCAGGGGCCAAATTCCTTTCACTACATCGAAGTGAGTATCATGTGGTTCATTTTACTACACCGAGATTTTCATTGCTTCGATCTATGTAACTAATGACATGACCTTATTTTTATCATAGATCTACAATGGCGCAATTCACAGCAATCAGGAGGTGCCAGGATGGTGTTGTCCCTATGGAGGCTTCAACGGAGTGGATGCTTGGCGCCGACTTCGACCCTGTGGAGTTCGTCTTCTTTGCTGTTGTAAAGGCCCCCTCCGTCGACCCTTTGTACGCCATTAACCGTGTTCTCCATTCAATTCTACCGGATGGAAATTTCTCCATCATTGTTCACCATAATTGAGATATTTTTGTCAATTTCAAGGCAAGCTTAAATACTCATTTCTTGCTAAACAATGGATGGCGGTTTGGCAGCAACACAGTCAGGTTCTGACTGATGCATGAGATCGTCAAGGTGCAACCAAATTCGGATGGTTGTGAGCTGCTAATTGAAGTTGATTCTTGGGTTGATATTGTGTTGACATGCAGGAGGTTGAGATGGTGTCTATCATCTCATCTTTTTGAAAGCCAACATCGATCGATCTATATTGATCTATATTTGTCGATCACTTTTTATCTTTTTGAAAGACGACGTCGCTATAATGTCAATCATTTCATCTTTTTGAATACGGCGTCGATTGATCAATAATGATGTATAGCTAACTAGGTTTATGTGTTTTAAATAATATGTGAAGTTCTTGATCTTTGTGATATATAAATGCACGTGTTTTGTTTTTCGAACAATGTATGATTGATGTTCTAAATAATGTATCAATGTGTTTAATTGTGAATCATAAAGTGTGTATATGTGTGACATTTTTCTCCTATAAGCAAATTTGCTACTTAGATGCGCAGTAAGAAACAAATTTACTTATCAGGAGAAAAAGAGACACAAATGATTTTTTTTATAAAAAATCGTTCGTGCCATTAATGTAGACGGGTTTTAAAAAAATCAGTTATGACTCTTAGTAGTTATGAACGGATTTAACAAAAGACTATCTGTGATTCTTAGTACTCACGGACGGGTTTAAATACCTCGTATGTGACTCTTACTAGACGATTATTAAAAAATTCATCTTTGTGTAAGTGTATTTCAAACAATTCTAAAACTGTCGGTAACAAATTTGATATCACGAACATTTCTAGATAAACACATATAACCGCATATGATTAGATTTAAAATCCTTTTATAATAAACTATTAGACAGTACGATGGAATCGAACAGTGGCGGCCCGCCGGGCGCGCGTAGGCATCGGTTGGGGTTGGTCCCTCGTCACGTCGGCCGTCACCCCGTGCTCGCCCGCCGCGGACACCCGGCATCGGGTCCTGCCACACATGGCAATTCTGTCCATCCGTATGGGGCCGGTGCACGTACATGCTGCTGTCCCGGCCGGTTCCAAAACGTACGCGTGTGGCGGGTCACCACGTACGTATTTCAGATGCACTCGCAGATGCATATGCCCTAGCCTGGCCAGGCGCATGATAGATTGATATTATGCACGCCTCGGCTGTATGCATGACGCATGTGTCGCAGTAGGCGCGCGTATGCGCCAGCGTCACCATGCATTATTTGCCGTACGATGGAGCTTGCTGAAGGAACAGCAGCCAGCCAGCGGCAGATCGAATAGATCGAGCCGTACGTACCGAGATAGCGCATCATGCACCTGACCGCCCTGCGGGAATGGTCAATCTATCCATACACCGTACGCACGACATCGCTATAGGGCGCGTGAGATTTCGTCGTCCCTACCCTACCGATCCAGATTCCAGAGTGCAGGGTCAATACCGACTTATATATGGCCAACGATGGCTGCTTTTGTACGTACCACATGACTCTGATCCGATCAGCGTCCAGTCGCTCAAGTCATGCGTGCATGTCAAGGTCGCGGCCGGTTGACTCTGCTGTGGCCGGACAAACTAGACGACTATACAAGCAAGAACTACTAAAAATTTATGTTCGCCAATAAATCGGTGATGTAAGCTTATCTTATTATTAAGAGAGCGTAAGAGAGCTGCTAAGGTCATTGGCTAATTGCCGGGACATGTTTATTCCATTATCTGAGAAAAAAAAGTTCATTGGCTAATTAATTTGAAAAGTTTCCTCCCCTCTCATGTTGCTGTTAGAGGGAACCCATCGATATGAGAATAATTCGCATGGTCCGGTTCCAACATAATAATGATCATTTGGTTGGATCTCAAAGAGAGCTAGCTCTTGTCTGATATCATTACTTGGTTGTTTTATGCAAGAACTCCAGTTCTGGTAGTCCGCACGCCTACTCCAATCAATGCCACGTCTTGCACGAAAGCACGTAGTTGACTCAGTTTGCGCATACCGTGCCGACTAGCTAGTATAGGCTGTTTGTGTGATTGATAAAATGCGCACATAGAAAATCAAAAATCAAAAGTGAGGATGTTCAGGGCACAATCCAGGGTTAATTTCCAAATCACCTAGAAATTGCAATATGTTTTCAAGGCAATTGGTCTTAGATATTTTTCCCCTCCTGTGTTACATTGCTACGTCCTACGATACAAACAGAGATCAGGGAAGCACTTAACTATTTTCAATCTTGAGTCTGTATCGAGCGTATACAACAGCACTTAATTAATTCCCCAGGTCCCTCGCCCGCCTAGACAGCGCAAACGTAAAGTGACCACGACTGAGCGTCTGACTGTAAAGTGTGTGGCATGGGCAACCAAGAAAGAAGGTTCCATCCATCCATCCGACCGTCATCATCCATTTTCCAACCCACCAGTAAAGTTCTCAGCTGCGGCAAAGCACCTGCCATCACGGCAAAATGACGCCCAGCGCACCTTCGCCTCATCGGCCAGGAAACAGCCTAGCAAACGGAGGCAGTTTTAGTTTCTAGCCGGAGACGACGCGCGTGCGCTTTTGTTGCCCCGCCCCCCGATCGCCATCCTCGTAGCGCATGCGAGAGACCGCGACGGCGGTGTGACTTTTACGCGTCGCGTCGTGCCGGTGTCCGACGCCGGTTGCGCGCGGGGGCCCCGCCACTTGGACCCGGTCGAAGCGAAGGAGCGAGAAGCAGCGGAACGCGACGGGGTGCTGACAGCGAGGCTGCGGGAGACAGCGACGCGCGAGACTGCCAGAGAGATTAATCAAACGCTCAACCGCGCGCGTGCATGCACCCCGGGCGCGTGATGGACGGGATAATCCACCGGGTGAGACGAGCCAGTGATTGATTAGCTCGCAAAAACCACTCAAAACGAAGCCTGAAAAGAAGAAAGCGGCTTAGCATTCAGCTGGAGCGGTTTTGCTGCCGTGCTAGTTGTTGCGTTGTTGTTGTACCTGGCCGGCCGTCCAAAAATTATAAGATAAACGAGGATAATCAAATAGATAGATGAGTGTTAAGTAAAAGTAATAGATGGTTGGGATAAATCATATATGCATCAAGTTTGTATAGCTTTGCAATTTCTCATCCAAATACAACTAATCTTGCAGAATTGAGAATGGCGATTAAAAGAGGTGAATATGCACTTACCAACGCGTCTCAAAAATAATATGCAGAAGTAAAAATTCAAGATAAACACGTTGCACTAAAAGATCCTCTAAAAAAATATAGCTCTCATAGATGAAAATGAACCCTATATTTCATTGAAAACCAATTCATGCATTATGGCGAAAAAAAGCATGTAATTTGATAAAGAAACATTTAAATCTAAGGGGATAATCACTGGGCGAAGAAACTTTTCAAGTTGATAATTTAGATGCAAGAGAATTCAAGACTAATTTTGAATATAAATTTTATGCTTCTAGTAATAAGAAGAACTATTTTAACATGGTGAAAAAATTCAACTCTTAAACCAAAACAAAAAATCGCAACGAAAATCAAGAAACTTGCAACCAAGCAAATGAGTCAATAGAGAAAAACTAGAAGTAGATGAACACAAGCATAAAAGAAAATATAAACTTCATTTCTTACAAAGGAACGCTCTATTTTTAACGGATTACAAAGTGTTTTTACATACAAAAGCTCTAACATAATACATAAGCTAAGCATTTCTCTGTCTCTCTCCTAAAATTCTAGCACACAACTCTCAAATAGATGGCTTAAAGGGCTTAACCAACCCTCCCTTCTATTTATACCCTAGATTTCTTGATATTTAAATTTCCTAGATTGTTTCTAAAATGTTCTTCTCTTTTAATACACTCGTACCTATCACCGAAAGTATTTTTATCTATTTTTTTTTCTCGAACATCAAACTGTTGTGATGCCTTCATGACTTAGCTTCATCTCGACATAAGTTTCGTGATGATGCCACGTGCACTCATCCTTTCCACTATTTTGGGGTCAAACCGCGAAATTGTCTTGCATGCTTCTCAAAATATGACTTATTGTCAGTTGCTTACACCTTAAGCAAACGACTTGATATCGACACGTGTACTTCGTATTGCGATATTGACCGTCGGTAAGTTTCTCCTGCTTATGATCCCTCTAATCGTCTTAGCACTTGCACCGACATCCTTTTCTCTTGATTTTGTCAACATATCGTCTTCATTTACCTTTTCATGTTTTACTTGATTTTCATGTGTACAGTTAGAATCATTCTTGACTATACCCTACCTCCTTGATCTTTTGATACCAAGCATTCCGTTTAGCCCCGATTATCCCGCCGTCGACTGTCAAGTTACATCCATCACCTACATACTATGAGACAAGTAAACACGTATCTTCAACTCCATAGTTAAGTACAAAGTCCAGTTAACCATCACCAAAATCCTTGTTGAAACACATCACACAGAAAACATGAACACTGGATGATCCGACGTGTATTACCATCTGATCACCGTACCATTTGACGCTTGTAATTCTGACTCCACTAAAAACTTCTTAGAAAATCCTCCAGCGAAACATCCGATATACACTCCTCCTTCGTCAGACCATCTGGTGAATGCAACCTACCAGACAAGTCATTTTGCAACCTCTCTGGAATAAATTCACTGATAAGGCATCCAACGTTCATATCCTTTATCGCTAGACCATCTGACGTATACATCTTTACCAGACAAGCTTTGCAACATCTCTAAAAAAATTAGTCCAGCATGCAGTGCTGATCATCGTTGGACCATTCGGTATTACAATGAATTTTTTCTTCTGCGTCAAAACCCTCCGATGTGAAATCTTTCTGAGCGCCGAACTATCAGAGGTATATAAATTTTTCAAAGTCGCATCATTTATAAATTTTTCTGGCTCAAAAATAAAAACACCAACTCTATTTTTTCTATAACTTCTATTAGTTATGATCATAATTATAATACATAGATATGCTCATATAATCTTAATAATTATTAAATTAAATTAATAATCTTATTAATAACTCATCGATATATTTAATCTAACGCTCCCCGCTCCGCGTAAGACGTGGCCCCACCGTTTCTTGCTTTCGCTTTCCGCCCCGCCCCGTTCCGGGATCCTCTTCTCTTTTCTTTCCCTCGGCGCGAGCCCCTTTTGCTCGCCTTTTCGGGCGATGCCCCAGACCCCAGTCCTCGCCGTGCACTGAACCTACAGTTGTACTCCCCTGCCTGCATGCCTGCCTTCTCATCACCGGTCTCCTTTCCGCAACGGATCGATCCCCCCTCCCCCCCATCTGACATGACGTGACCGGACTTACCTTTCTAGCTAAGATAGCCGCATTTGCACGTACTCATCGCAATTATTTATGCTTCCTTCCTTGGTTGCTTCCATACGTTGTATTCCACTCCTTGTCGATGATATCCGAAAGGCAATGGGGGGCCAGTGACAGGTTCCATCCTTTTTAGTTGCGATCTGGGAAGAGAGATTGGGGTACAGCTGCTGCATTCTGGTCTCAAACTCTTTGGGAAAATACAATGCTCCCTCTCATGACAGGTCGTCCTTTTTCTGATCCCTTTTTGTTTTCCCATGCATGTCCCAAAAGCATCAGTTCTGCCTAGTTAAGTAATCAAAGTCTTGCATAATTTAGCCGAAGCAAATTAGAGCGAGAGGCTGCTGCTGTGCTAATCCAGTTCTTGGCTGGACTTCGTGGCTCAGACCCATGCGCCATCAGCTTTTCTTCCGATTTTTCAGTCTAGTGTTTTCCAGTGGAATCAGTGGCATATTGATTAAATACGATTTGTCCCTCTGATTTTTTCCGATACCTCCCCCTTGTCACAGGCCATTACAGCATGGTCGCCAGACGTCACAAGATATATGCAGACATCCAAGATAATGCGCCAGGATTTTCTAGTTCACTTGTTAAGTATTCATGCACTTGCATCGCCAATGCAAGCCGGTCACTTGGACCGATCGAGCTGCACCTTTTACTTTCGCTCAAAAGACGAAGAGGAGAAGCATGATGAGCGCCGCCCCAGGAACAACGCTGCAGGCTCGCAGCTGGCTACGCGTTGCTTTCAGGGGTCAAAGGACATAAAAGGCGTCGCTCTTCTGATTTTGAGATTACAGTCACCGTGAACTAAGGCCTCGCGCGCGCTCCACTACCGATCACGAACTCATCGTGTACGTGGCGCAATCTACTTTACAGCGCAACTTTTGTGTCTGTCTGTCTGACAGGCAGTAGCCGACTGAGATTGCAGCACACAGCAAAAGCTTATCGCAGATCATGCAACTGCAGCTTTTTAGCTGGTAGCTAAGGACTGGCCGGTGCGCAAAACGTCGGTACTTGTGATGATCTGGATCCTGTGATACCACATTTCTTAGTAGGACCACTTACTACCGAGACATCGTGTTGGCCAAGCAGATCTAGGGTACACTGCTGCTCTGCCAGGGGCAGTCAGCCACGAACCCGCCGGGGTCATTACCCTTGCACGATAGGGTCAGCGGCAATGGTGAACAGTAGTTTTTAGTAGATTTCATGAAATTTCGTTTGGTGGTGTGACCCCGATAACAAGCTATAGCTTCGTCCCTGTCTGCTTCTTCTTGCGATGGATGCATTTGTGAGGGAGTACAATTTCACGAAATCCCTACACAGCCGTACTATATACTCGTTCTTGAGTCTTGACCATCGCAATTGTGAAGCCGCATGAAATATCATAAGCAATCATCTAGTGTTCTGTTTGAGAGGACATTAGTCACCATCTGAAAAATATATACAAAGCATCAAGGGCATTCATGGGCCCACTGTTCACTTGGTGGATGAGACGCGCGGGACCTTCCGTAGTTGGTGGTGTCTGGATCCCCTTTTGTACCATCCCCTGGACGCTGGGCTACATGATGAGACTTTGGGTGCCGTTCATAAAACTAAAAGCGGGCCTGCCTGCTCGGCTGCGGCCCACTATTTTGGCAAGTGCGTAATGGGTGGCAGCCCACGATTTCGGTAGTAGAATAGCTTATTCTATATCCACGTCTGCCAGCCCGCACCGCCAGCCCACTGCAGCCCCGCGTGTGCGGGCCCGCACCGCCAGCCCACATGCACCAGCCACCCACGCACCGCCAGCTCGCGCTAGCCAGCCACCGGTCCCATGTGCGCTGGTCCGCATTGGCCGAGCGCCATCCACGTGTACCGCGAGACACTGGACAATTGGTCCTGCAAGTTCGTTGCATAATTGCACGGGAGACTCCCACGTGTACCCACTCCGCTCACGTCATACACAGTTGTATGCGTGTACTTACATGGCCATATAAGTGACCATGCAAACACTTGTATGTCGTAGCACGTACCTACAGGACAGTATCACATGTATGACATGTACATACGTTACCTGCTATAAGTTTTCACTTTTTAATATAACGACTGTCTATTTTACATAAATACTGGGGTGTAGGCTTATAGATAAACTAGTAATCGTTATTTGCTGGAATTTGTTAGAAAAGTATTAAATGTTTAGTAATGAATCCAAATCAAGAAATTTGATGCTTTAAACTTATGTCATAATGCGTTGTATCTCCACTTTATCATGCACTTTAGAGCATCCATCTTTGTACTTCATTTATGCTCATTATTACACGTATTCTTCATTAGTGAACGAAGGACCGGAGCGTGATGCGAGCACGATCGAGGATAATGCTAACCTCCTAGAGTTTCTGTGAGTGTTGTACAGGAAGTATCGGATAAACCCTGAAGCAGCAAGGCAAGCATATAAGTATTTTGCACCTTTTTATTCAGTTGAATGAAATCTAAAATTGATAAATTATACCTATGTATGTCGCATGTTTAGCAAGTCAAAGTGTCAGGCAAAAATAGGTAGAACCTATGTTGATTGCATGATCTCTAACTTGAATTGTCGTTCATCCATATCTTTGTAACCTTGAGCGCAAATGACTTGATCAATACATAGAGCTATCATTTTATGTATTGTGCGTATATATGTCCCCAGGTATCATATATTTAGGTTTATGTATATATATATAGACAATATTTATGATTATTTTTATAGATGTACATGATCGATATATAAAGATATTATTTCATGTGGTGCAAAAGTGCATATACTCCTGATTTATGCCATGTGTGTATATGTATGTATAGTAATATGAACATATACTCATATATATATATATATATATATATATATATATATACTCATATATATATGTATATGATGCTAAAAAAATTATTTTTCTTTTATTTTTCTCTTATTTTTTCTCACCTAAACAGCACTAGAATAGGAATTATTGTACAATTTTGCTCAAGTTTGATGTAAGGGGTGGCAGATATGGACACAAACGCGCGTTTTGAAAATAGTGCAGAAACTTTCGGGAGCAAGAATTCAATCTTCCAAGCTGTTTTTGGTCTCAAAAAAATCTCCGAACCTGACAAAGTAGGGGATAAATAGATGTAACTTTTTTTTAGATGTCCGTAGGGTCAAAAAAACATCGAAATTGGAGTATGTATGTAAAAGTTATACCCTTTTTACTAAACGCACTCCATATCAATATTTCAGGAAAAACGTCATCGGTGACGGTTCATAATTATGACCCGTCACCTATGACTTGCATAAGTGACAGGTCACAGTTATGACTCATCACCTATGAGCTTTGGTAGCAAAGTTTAAAAGGATAGCATATCCGGTTTCTATCACAAACATGTAATAGTTGAGATGGTAAGAGAGTCACGCGTGAGGCCTTGTGCGCGGTTTCGAGTCCCATAAAATGCAAAGACCGAAATATGTTTGAAAAATGATGTGAGTTGTCCATAAGCTATGGGCCCTGTATTAGGTTGGCTCTCAGGTGAAAAAATATTTTATTTTGATTTTTTTGGTAAAAAAAAGAAAAATATCCGTCGGTTATAAGTGACGGGTCATAACTACAGTCTGTCACTTATTGCTTGCAACCCATCACTTATGATAGGTCGTCAAATTTTGACCTGTCAACCATAACATTATTGGTAACGGGTCATTACCCGTCACTTATAGCACCCGTCATCCATAAGTATTATGATCCGTCCTTATTCTCACACGATAAATAGAAGATAGTAGTATATTTCTATCATTTCTTAAAACGGACATATAGTTTTGCAAGTATTAAATAAAAAATATAAAAAAAATCGGTAGCACGCTGCCTGGTAAAAGGCGCAGCCCACGATCAAACGACTTATGTTGCTTCTTCGGCCTTTTGAAATTGGAGGCCCAGCGTTGCCTCTGTTTTTGCTTCGTCAAAATTTGCAGTGTTTTTTGAGAACTAAATTTGCACGGTTTTTGCTCCATCTAAGTTATGGCCAGGCAAACCTGCCTGCTGTTGAATCCTGACGCCAACCTGGAGGACAGGAAGCAAGCATCAGCTCGACATGCACCACGTTTAGGGTCTGTTCGGATGTCAGTAGTTTTTAAAAAACATGGTCCTGAGAAAATACAGTTTTAAAAATTAGAGCCACGCAATACCGTGGTTTAGGGAAAAAAGTCATAAGTAGAGTTGCTAAAACTTTTAAAAGACTACACTTTAGGCTATACTATGATTTTTAAAACTACAAGATCTGTTACACCCAAACACCTTCAAGTTTTCTAAAACCAAAGTATTTTATAAAACTATGGTATTTTTTGAAAAATCCAAAAAAAACTTAGCATCCAAACAAAGCCCTATCCTTCTGTTTCCAGAAGAGCTGCATAAGCATGGGAACGTTATGTTCATTTGAAAACATAAATTACTCGTTCCATACCTTGTCATACCATGCAATCGCATCGTTTCTTGTAACCAGTCAATGGTTGCAAGGTTGCAGCTTTCCCGCCGGACAAAGTGCATAGGCAGTTTCATCTTGGACTCTTCTTCTGCATCGCGTAGCTCGCCCGCTTTGTTGGTTCTCGGACGCCGGACGCGTCTGATTCGACATTGCAATTGCCGCGTCGCTTCCAAAGCTGTCTCCTTCCACCGGTGGATACGATTGTTTGGAAAAATCCAACTCGAGAAGAATTCGGTTCTTCACGTCTTTCACATCCCATCCGTCTAAGGCGCGCGTGCGCTTACCCTTCTTGTTGCTTTGTGTATGTGACCCACGGTAATTGCATTCTTTATGCTTTGTTTCTCCTCTCCGGTTAATGTCAGTCAGTCGCTAAGAACATTCTATTGCAACTTAGGTAGTGTTTGATGGGTATATGGACTAAAGGTGGCAACATGTTTATCTCCGTCGGGTTTTACTAGAACAAACCCGATTGGGTGCAAAACGGCTTCCGATCTCGGCCTCGGCGAGAATCCGAGACCCGGTGGGGACCTGAGCGCCGAAGCGAGAGGGTCGATCGGCCAAGGGCGGCGGCGACCAGGAAGCAGTATAGGTGGCAGCGGGCGCAAGCTAGGCGGCGGTGAACAGGTGAGGTGCAACGATAACTAGGAGGAGCAGCACGGGAGCAGTGACGGCGGGCAAGGTTTTAGTTACCGTTGGAGAAACGGTAACCGGTCCCTAGCGGTAACAAAAAATATGCGGTTATCGCGATAACCGCTCAAAATTCGACTGAAATTCGCACAAAATTTATTTGCTAAATTTTGAAATTTGGATAAAAAAAATACCAGATTCTTCGTTCGGTAACCGATCGAATCGGACCGATTACCGAGCGATTTTCTCAATTTGAATGGTTTTCTCAAATTTTCCGCATTATCGGTAACCGCTCGGTTTTCTCGATTTTCAGTGAAATTCAACAAAAAAAACCCAAAAATTAGCTTAATCTTGTAAAATCAATAACTAATTCATCTGAGCTTCAAATCAAGTGACAATTTTTTTTGGTTTCCTTGTAATATGATCTACATGATAAAAGTATTTATACTCATAAAAAAGTTGACAATTTTCTGTGAGAAAATGTATTTGTTAAACCAAGTTAAATGCATAGTTTACTTTTTGCTAATCTAAAAATCATGAAACTAATTTTTTTTAGTCATCTACATTATCCTATGCCTTTTAAAAATACATAAACTTATGAATTAGTTATTTTAACATGCAGGATTGTGTAAATGTGTTACGACTAGATTAATTCATAACCGGCCCATCACACCTCCAAAATTAGTGAAACCACTTTTATTAATTTATTTATACTATGATTTATGTAGAAAAATAATGGTAGACATTAAAAAGTTAATTACAGTGATGTTTCTTAACATATTCACTTTATGCTTATGAACTTTGTAAAAAACATGAAGAAATTAATAAAACTCTAAATGAAGTGAAATCAATTTTAAAGATATTCTTAAGATATTTCCTACACAAGAAAAATATGTGTTTGTATGCTAAGCTTTTCCTTAACATGAGTTAATAATTGAGCCGCACGCTTCAAATTTTTCATTTTTTTTAAACTTCCTCCCTATAGAATATGATGCAAACGACATTATTTTTGAAAAAAAAATTCACAGAAGTTCTTAGAATTGTCTCTAGTTTTTTTTAGGATTTTTTGATTTTTTTTATTTTTCAAATTTTTTGAATTCAAATTTGGTTACCGTTCGGTTTCTGAAACCGAATCGGCGAGCGGTTACCATCGATAAATTGAACCCTGATGGCGGGCGGGCAAGGCACGATGTTGGTGGCTGACCAGGACGTGGCCACGACGTGCGGTGACGACGGGCAGTGCATGCACAACGAGAGCGGATGGCAGCGTGTGCGCAAACACAATAGCGTCGGGTGGGCCGCGGTCGGGCTGTTGGTTCATGGGGCACTGGTGTGTGGCCACGTGCACTTGCATGTGCACGTGGGCTGGGTCACCTGCGCCTGGGCCGAAGGGGATTTTCGAGGCCACAAGGGCAAACACAGCTTCTACCCTGAACCTGATTCGGATTGGGCCCCTGTCGGTGTATAGCATATGGGGTCTCCTATTTCGTGGGTCCACACCGGCCAATTCTAGTTGGCAGAAAATTTATCTTGGATCGGAGTTCCACCGCGTGACCAGTCTGTGTTTACGCGACCAGTCTGTGCCTTCGCGACCAGGACCCTTACACATAAACAAATCCTACGGCCAGCCTTGGCTAGTCGCTGGGCAGGTACTCACCAAACCAGTCTATTCTCATTAAATTATTTTCACTCAAGTGTCTTTCCTTCTCTAGTCACTCCACCCCGACGGCCAGGTCGTGGTTAGTACAGAGGTGTCATACCTCGTTCCGTAGCGTTAAATGCTAACAGACAGGCATGTAGGCGTGATAGGCCGTTTCGTAGGCGTGCATGCGAGACCAATGTGGGGGCATGGTAGGACAGGTGACCGGGGTGAGGTGAGCATAGAGATGTCTGATGGATAGGACAGGCTTGTCAGTATCATCAGAGCAAAATGAGTTTACTTTTAAGTTCACCCCCTCTCTTTGGTATATAAAAAGAGGGAGGAGTCGAGAAAACTAATAGGTAACCAGTTTCGAAATATTGATAACCAAATGCACATGATATAGGGCTATTATCCTTTTAAGGCTTAAACCTGAATAATCTTTATGGTCTTGAGTTCATAGCATACGCACCCTGCAAGCGTTATTCACGTGTCTCTCGACGTATACACCTCAGAATTATTGTCAGAGATTAACACTATACAGCCTCGATCTGATAGCCCCGCAGGGCTATTTTGCCACCCGAATCTGCTCCCGTTGAGTTTGAAACCCGTGGGGACCCAAGCTAACGAGGAAAACTACCCTTCCTAATATGGACTTATACATGTATTAGGTGGTGCAGGATCTTACAATGTACTGTTGTCCGGTGAATCTCAACTCCAAGCTCAAAGATGAAGAAGGGTTGAAGGAAGATAAGGACAAATAGAATGATAAGAGCATGCATAATGGGTCTTTAGAGGATATGTTTATAGGGAAAATTAGATTTTTTTTTCATAACTTTTCTGCACAGGTACTTATACGGAGAACAATATATTTATTTAAACATCGTTACTTATATTAGTACTAATAAAATAATTAATCATATTTAAACCTCTATAATTTTTTTTACATTACAAATTATAATTTTCATATAAATGTTTAACACTTCTTATTTAAACACCTAACCATAAGCATCCATTCATGCCCTGAGATGGCGAGAAGCACCGGACCTGAGTTTAGCAACCGTAAAATAACGTCCTTTCGAATTTATTCTCGTCAGCACAGGAGACGGTCCAGATATACCAATGCACGGCAGCAAGCTGAAATAGATGCTAAAAATACACTACCACTAGCACCAAGTTGGTACGCAGGAAAGCCGCAGCAAACACAAAAAGAATCATAAGAAACAAAAATAAATAAATTTGTACTTTCTGTATGTTTTTTCCTTGCACTTTGCAATGACTTGGCACTATCATTTATACATGTTACACGGTCGTGTCAGTAATGGGACAATAATGTATGTACCTCTGTCCCAGCCGCTAAATATCCAATCTACCGGTATATCCAACCCACCCCCACGCACGGGCCCATCCGTCCGATCCGGCGCCCGTCTGCCACTTTCCGTTGCCTCGCCAGCCCACGAAGGTGCCCCACGCGGCGCGGCCTTTTGCGGCACGAATGGCGCAGCTCACCAGCCGTCTCCGGTTGGTCCGCCCCGGCCCCGGCCCCGGTCCCGTCCCACCTGCCTCATTGCTTGGATCGCCCGCCCGGTTGTTCCGCGTCCACCGAACCCGCGTCGAGACGGATCGTTGTGCATGCGGCGGTCCATAACGGCGCGGTCACGTGGAGGCCGCCGCCGGAGACGTCGACGGTTCGGTGACGAATGTGAGGCCGAGGGTGATGAGTTCCGTGACGACGACCAGCGCGGCCGCGCCGCCGAACACGCCGTTCTTCGCCACGTAGCAATCGCCGTCCATCCACCCGCGGCCGTACCGCTGCCCGTGGTTCATGCTCGCCGCGGTCGCCAGCAGGATCACGGCCACAGCGAAGCTCACCCTGCAACCAACACCAAATGGACTTGTCAGCAATTCAGCTCCCCCTCCGGCAGCCCTCCTGTAAAAAAGCCTCCAAGGAAAGCTCCAGGTAAAGGGTCCGGTTATAAAATAATTAAAAATAAAAAAATTGTGCAGCGAACAGTATCTGACACGGGCAGCACGCACGTATTTACTATATGTATTTGCCGTCACGGCCATATTATACGTACCAGGAGAGAACTAGGAGGGCGACGAACGCGACGCGGCCTCTGGTGGTGGAGCTCTTCTTGGCCTTGGCGGCGCACACGGTGGTCACCGCCGCGGTGGTGCCCACGAGCTGCGCCACGAAGAGGAAGGCGATGGCCGCGACGCCCAGCTCGAAAGCGGAGCTCCTGGGCAGCGAGCAGAGGCTGCCGTCCAGCGTCATGTCCTTCTCCTGCATGCGCACACCGACAGACGCGTCAGTCAGATCCGGTAACCCCGGGGTTTCTCGCCGAATTGCGAGACGAGAAGGGCGGAGGAGGAGGAGGAGCCCGACCTTGACTTTGTGGAATTCGGCGGCGAGGGAGCATGAGAAGGCTGTGGCGCTGAGGAGCACGACGAGGCCGCAGATGGCGGCGCGGCAGGACAGCCCCCTGCTCCCCTTCTCCATCTCGCGCGCTCACACCCTCAGATGGATCGCTCCGTCTAATCGACTAATAATTGCGCTCTCGGCTGTCTACCTCTCTTTCCTTCTTGGAAGCACGAGCGCACAATAATTCGTGTCATCTGCGCGTCGACCTGTACATATAAATGAACGAATTTCTACGAGCAGGTCATCGAGACGGCGAGTACTAGGAGGGGTGCGTTGAATCAAGGGAGGTTGGTGGGCTAGAGGAAGGAAAGATAAGACTGGATGCTAAACAAACCACATGGAATCGTCCATTCGTAGGCACGTTTAGCTATTTTGAGAAGGGAAAGGGGAGGAAGAGGAGGAAGGAATTGGTAAAAGGAGAGGCTCTCAATTCGGATCTCAACTTGCTGATTTGAGTGGATGAATTGACCTGTTGTTGGCGGGTTAGTTCGGTCAACCAGATAGGCCCCGTTTGGGGAAGGTAAGAGCTAGGGAAGCCTGCACGTAAAGAATCGCGCATCATCACGGCTAATCACAAATCTCAATCGCCCTGCACTAGCCGCTACCTAAGATGCTGCAGTTGTTTATGTGCTACTGGGCTACCAGCCTAACGCTCCTACTTGTACAGGCGTCGCTTTAAGCCACCCGTGTCATGACCAAAATGGCCGGGTAACACATGAGCCAGTGACAAAGCGAAGGGAAAACTTGAGAAAGACCAGGAGGACTACAGGAGCAAGCAGGATCGAAGTATTGATGTACAGGCGGACAGGCCTGAGAGGCTGAGACGCTGGCACGCCGCCGCCGCTGGCCTGCTGCTGCACGCCGCTGAGGATGAGGATCCAGTGACGAAATCACTGTGATGTTGAAATCAGCGGATCTCGATCCCGCCTTGCACTGCTGGCCTTACACTCTGCTGAGTGAATTATGTGGCATTCGGAATCTGGGTGGCTTTTCCCGGCCTTTTTGGGTGGTTGGGCACGGGCTGGGCCCGACGTGCCACGGCAGAGACGGGGGACGCCCCTGCGCCTGGCGTTTCTTCCGCTCCCGGCCGCAAGTCGGCGAATGGAACCCGCGCCCCGCTTTCCGCGAACAGACAATGTGGCGAGCGCCAGGATCACACGCGAACAGAGAATGCTATCTCCATTAGCGGTCAGATCGAGAAGACAGAAACGTCGCCCTGCGTAGGACGTTGCTCGTGAACCATGGCATGGAGCCCAAGCCCGGCCGGTAATCGTTGACCGTCTAATCGTGCAAGCTGCCTTGTAAGCGAAGCTGCAGTCCGATGTGGCCTGCTTATCCTCACCAGCGAAACCGTCGTTGTATCGCTCCGTCCGCGGTCCGAGGATCATGGACCGGAGGCGGTTGAATATTCGCAGCTCTGCAGTAGGTGTAGGTCGCTGCGTTCCGCCGGAGGATTTGGACCAGAGTTCAGCTTCAGCGAGGAGGCCGATTATTTCCGCCTGATTTTTTGTTGGTCGACGTAGTAGCGGTCTATTCATGATGTTAGGACGACGGAATCGTATCACAACACGTCAGAAAACATAAATATTAAATACGATAACATCAAACATAAATTTAAGTTATAGAAAAATAGATGTACCATCAGAGTGTCGTCGAACAAATACATCAAAAGTTATACCGTAGTTTTATTTAATCTGGAATTTGAAAAGAGAGGAGATTATTAACTAATTTGCCTCCTAATTTCTTTATTTTTTTCCATCAGTAAAATAAGCTCATATCCGTAGCAGTTAACGAGACGAAAAAAATAGAGGACAAAGGTGAATAACAAAAACGTGCAAATTATTTGAATTTTATGATGTTTTATTAAATAAGAGAAGAGTAGAGGAATATGTGACACGAGAACTAATTTATATTTTATATAGTAAAGATAAAGAGTGTCCCATATCAAAATTTTATGCATATTTGAGGCTTATTCGGCAATGCAAAGCACCTGTAAACAATTGTATCCGGTAGGTTAGCGATGTCTTATCGGTACACAATGGACAATCATCAAAATCATCTTTAATAGGTATTTAAAAATTTATTCTCTATAATACTATCTTCTAATATTACTATAATACTCTCTATTTTTCATCTTCAGCAGCTAATATATTTTCTAACTTTCATTATTTCATATCTCTTTATCTCTACAATCATCTTCTACAAACAATGATGCTAATAGGACAATACTCCAAATTTAAAATACCTAGCCTAATGTGACATCACTATAGCATTGGGATCGGCATTTGCTGAAATAAGTACCGATCCTCAAACCTGTCCATATGGTACGCGAATAGGGATACCCATCAGTTTTGCTATCTATGCTGGAGTTGGCCTAACCAACAACAATGACATGGCACCTTGTTTTGCAGGGTTAGTTACAGTTTGAGTTCCTCATACATGCAACCTGTAAATTGCTAAGCATTTTTTCCCCAATATTTGATAGCCTAATAACAACATCATCTGAAAAAACAATATAGTAAAAAAAGATGATACAACAGACAAGGGGTAACCAATGTACATGTTCTTATCAGACATGGAAAACACATGTCTGGTATAGTTCAACCCGCCAAATATTCTCAAATTTCGATTTGTTGCAAAAAAAAGATGGTTGATGTAAAGTTCCCCTTTTCAAAAGGAGGAAGCACGGTAAGCCCGGCCTAACCTGAACTTTTTTATTCTGCGAAAAATCAATTGCGGCAGCAGTTTTGGCCCGCCTCACGGTCCATTCGTCCTTCCTTGCCTTTTCCGTGCGGTGCGGCGCGATCGTGTAAGGTGCGATCAGGTTCGAAAATGCGATTGCATACTGTGAATATCGATGCTTATAAGTCAATTCGCCAGCGCTTGCATTTCAAAAACCATCCTCTATCGGTCAAATTTAAATTCAAATTAAAAATTGCAAAATTCAACCAAATTCTTATTAAATTCTTCGAATTTTGATCTATTCGCGATATTCGAAGAATTCTTTGGGAACACATTTCGATGCTGACGGTATTTGTAAACCCTAGGTGTGACGCGGCGACGGTCCATGCCAACCGCGCCACGCTACTCCCAAATCCTGGGTTTGGGGGCGAGCGAGCCCCCGCCGCCCGCGGTGTCTGTTCCTTTCGTGCCGCTTGTGGTGGCGCCCCACCTCCACCTTACCATCTGTAGCAATAGCACGATCCATGGAATAGACTACTCCCGCGTGGCCGGTGCCGACGACGGCTCCGCTCCGCTCCGCCACCTCCTCCACCGCTCCAGTTTGTTCCGGCGCGTCGGCCGTTGGTTGAGGGGGAAGGGGTTGGAGCAAGTAGGGATCGGCGATGAGCTTCGCGGATCTGGAGGCGGGGGCACTCAGGGCGCCCCGTAGCAGGCAAGGTTTCATTTACCGACCGGAGCTCGGTTACCGAGCTCCGGCGGTAACCGAAAATGCGCAATAACCGCGGTTACCGGTCAAAAATTCAAAAAAATTCGGAGAAATTTCATTCGGCAAATTTTAAATTTTTGCGAAAAAATCATGTTTTTGCCCTCTCGGTAACCGAGCGGTTTAGGTCGGTTACCGAGCGGTTTGGGTCGGTTACCGAGCGATTTTCTCGCATTTTTGATTCGGTCGGTTACCGAGCGGTTTGGGTCGGTAACCGCTCGGTTTTCTCGATTTATCGAGCGGTTTTATCGAATTTCAGCGCAGTTCAACAAAAAACCTAAAAAAGGGTTCAATCTTGTAAAATCAATAACTAATTCATCCGAGCTTCAAATCAAGTGAAACAAATTTTGTTGGCTTCCTTGTAACATGATCTACATGATAAAAGTATTTATACTCATAAAAAAGTTCAAAATTTTCTGTGAGAAATTTTATTTGTTAAACCAAGGTAAATGCATAGTTTACTCTTTGCTAATCCAAAAATCATGAAACTAATTATGTTAGTCTTCTTACATGATCCTATATCTTTTAAAAATATATGAACTCATGAATTAGTTATTGTAACATGCATGATTGTGTAAATGTGTTGCGACTAGATTAATTCATAACTGACCCATCACACCTTAAAAATTAGTGAAACCACTTTCATTAGCTTATTTATATTATGATTTACGTAGAAAAAATAATAGTAGACATGAAAAAATTAATTACTGTGATGTTTCTTAACATATTCACTTTATGCTTGTGAACTTTGTAAAAATCATAGAGAATTTAATAAAACTCTAAATAAAGTGAAATCAATTTTAAAGATTCTCTTAAAATACGTTTTATACAAGAAAAATATGTGTTTGCATGTTACACTTTTCCTTAACATGAGTTAATAACTGAGCCGCGCGCTTCAATTTTTTTCATTTTTTTCAAACTTTCTCCCTATATAATATGATGCAAACGACATTATTTTTGAAAAATGTTTTCACAGAAGTTCTTAGAATTATGTCTAGTTTTTTTTAAGATTTGTTTTGATTTTTTTTGAATTTTTTTATTTTTTCAAATTTTTTGAATTCAAATTTCGGTTACCGAGCGGTTTTTGAAATCGGACCGGACCGCGAAGGTCGGTAACCGCGATTTTTGAGCGGTTACCGACGATTTTTTAACCCTGGTAGCAGGAAGGTGAGGGGCCCCGACGACGCGCGCGCTCTCGTCTCCCAGATCACCACCGCGGTGGCCTCCTACCGCCGCCTCTCGGCACGCCCAAGGACACCCCCACCCTTCGTGGTCACCTGTCTCTCCCCGCCCTCCTCCTGATATTCAGCATAAACACATGCCCCGTTTGTAGTTGTAATTTAATTCTGCCCAATTCAAGTTAGGAGCTAGTCTGCCCTTCAGTTGATATGATCGCTAGCCCATGCCTTAACAGCATGTCGCCTTCCTCACACAGTGATGTCCCTTTCTAAGGCACTTTGTGCTCTAATGCTTCGATTCCCTCGCAGGCAGAAGACTAGTCAGAACATTCTTCAATTGGCAAAGGATGCGAAAGAGAAGCTCAGGAGAGCTGCTGAAGCAGACAGGAGCATTGATACTAGTGTCAGTAGTGATTCCTTACCTATCTGGCTCCTTCAGTTTGGACAAATTTCTCTCACGATTGTTTCAAGTTATACATGTATAGCAGTAATAGTACAATCTTAGCTGTCACGGTGCTCAGGGATTTGGGTGTTATGTACAGGCAGACAAGAGGGTAGCTGATATGAAGCTTGCCAAAGATTTCGCTGCGACAATGGAGGAGTTCAGGGGACTTCAGAATCTTGTGATTCGGAAGGAGATGGCATATAAGCCAGTCATGAACCAGAATTCTCAGTCAAAGTAATGTTTGTTCATGCTGATACCAATCCATCATGAAGTTTCTCTTATGTGTTCAATTTCCTGTCCTGTTGTCACAATGCTTCAGTTGGTAATGTTTGACTCGTGAATACCCGCTCTAAAAAATAAAAATTACATTGGATACACATTTTACTTATTCATAATATGTATATGAATTTTAGCTAATATGGATTACTGGTATTTGCTAGATAAGATAAATTACTTTGCCCCATCATTGTCCAAAAGAGGAAGGCCAAATTTTGAATAATTAGATGCAGTTCTGTATGTGAGCCAATTTGACTTTGCCAGGCCACACAGGATACTAAACTTCATTCATCAATGACTTGAGTTTGTTACAATCTTCATGGCAAATTATTCCTCAGTGCTCATGCTAAAACCTGTTCCAGGAATACTGACTAGCCTTTTTTTTAACAAAGGATTACTGCTTAATATTGACTGTTTTTAATTTACTAGGTGGTGTAGCTTTTGCATAGTGATTTAATCATTTCTCGTCTATTATTGACTGTAGCATTTACAACCCTTCTTCCTTCCTTTTGCTAAAAAACTCAGCTTTCATTGTTTGGCATTATGTTTACATTTGCACATGTGAAATTATCGATTGTCTTCTAGGCAGTACATTCACTTAACACCAAGCGCTTCTTGTAGCCATTAGTTGATCCAGTATTCTTTTAGCCTAGTTTAGATTGTATGTGGTGCTCAGGCGGTGGATCCAGGGTGTTCTTGATGGGTGTTAAAAAACTAAGCTCAATAGTGTATTAGGCATCTGGGGATTTAATTATGCATGTTAGGATATCTATCAGTCTAGCTCATGTGCCCGAAAAAATTTGGAGGTTCAATTAAACCCTGCATCTCAAGGCAGATTTGCCCCTGATTGTGTGGTAACATTATAGGGGCTGCTCTGTTTCTTAGTTGATACAAGTGGATTGTCATATGAATCAAGAACTGTTTGCCCAAGATATAGAGAGTGACTTTAACCTAGCAACCAAATAATCTTTGATGGGAATGGATTGAAAATAATGTTTGCATCCAACGAGGCTCATCACATTGAAATATGCCAGCAAACTAAACCTGTTCTATGAGCTGAAAGCATCGATGTTGTACGCAAGATTTGGTAGGATTCTGTTTCCTCACCTTTTCTGATGAATTATCATGTTACTCTGCAGGCAAGAGGTGCTTCAATTGGATAATGAAATTGTTTTCAATGAAGCTATCATCGAGGAAAGGGAGCAAGCTATTCGAGAGATCCAGCAACAGATTGGTGAAGTACATGAGGTGTTCGAGGATCTTGCTACACTCGTGCATACCCAAGGAGTTACAATTGGCAAGTTTTACACTGTGTTATACATATTTTGTACTGTTCTTTGGCTTCCTAGCTAATGTGCACATGTTAGGTTTCAGAGGAAATCGACACGAACATTGAAAATTCTGTGGCGGCGACCAAAGAGTCAAAGACAGAAGTCGCCAAAGCAGACAAGACCCAGAAATCAAATTCATCCCTGGTATGTTCAAACTAATAAAAAATACTGAATCTTTATTGTTTTATTGTATCTATTATTTACAGTAACAAGGCGTTTCGTTGGCAGCTTTGCTTGCTTATGGTAATCTTTGGGGTCGTGCTGCTTGTTGTGATAATAGTTTTGGCAGCTTGAGACACGCAATATTTCATCTTACGAGTCTGGAAGTTACTCTGTGGAGTTGATTTCATCTCTGAAAAGGCATCGTGTTGTGTGCTAAAAACTATCTAACAGCGGAGTTTTGGAACTTTCTCTTTTACGTTTTGTGATTTGTGAGTGCACGTTCCCATGTCATGCGTGAGTTCTTTTTTCATGGCTTGCCTTGAGTGAACAGTGATGCTCTTTTGCTCCTTTGGATTTTGGAAGTTTGCTTGAGTGAGAAACTTTGACATTCTGTAAGTATTTCTGTCGAATAAAGCAAAACGATGATTCGTCAATCTTGAGTTTGTTCATGTTCCCCAGAAAAAAAAAATTGAATGAAAAACTCGTTTAGCATTGCCACTGCCCACTGATTATCTGACATGGTGAGGAAGGTGCATGAGAAAGCGGTCAGCGTGGCGACGAAATTACCGTATTCTGTTTGGTTTCGTTGGCACAGAAGTGGATCCATTGTGTATTGGGCTGGTCCAATTTGGGTATTGATATGTGGCGGGCCTGGACGGTGGACCGTGGACTTGTTCGTATTACACAGTGATTGGCCCGTCAGTTGGGCCGTCTCCGTTACCCTACTCTCGACCTCTGTTGTCATTAGACCCATGATCTGGCCCACGAGCGCTCCCTCTCTCAGGTTATTGAGCCTGGCAAGGAAGCTTCGCGAAAAAAAAAAACAGCAGGCATTTTACTTTCGGGAATGTCTAGTTGATAATCAGCTATTTTTCTTTTGAAATGCAGTCAAATTTTTCAGCCAATAGGGAGATGGCATGTAATCAAGCACACTTTGTACATAAAAAAACTGACTGAAATATTTTTGATTGCAGTCACGAACAAAACCAGTAAAAGATATTTGTTACTTGACTGATTATTTTTAAGGTTTTCAATCAACTTTTTTGGCTGCACCATCATACATAGTGAGCTTCGTATATTTTTGACATGTAGCTAGTGCATGTGACATCCCATTTGCAGTAAGTGGTGCCGAATTTAGACCTTTTTGGAATTTGTACAAGTCCCGCTCAATGGATGAAAATATGGGTTATCCGATCAACCAAACACAAAATAGAATTAACAAATGAACATATAAAATTGATTAATGAACTGTTACAAAAAGAAAGATGTAAAATAATTATAGGATTAATGAACTCCTAAAAAACAAAAAACTAATCCTCGGTAACATACAAAGTGATGGGATTAGTGGTACCATAAGAAAAAGAAATACAAGAGGTGAATTGTAAGGAAAGGAGAACTATTTTCATAGGATGGCAAAGAGATTTGAAAAATTAGTGAACTCATACAGAACCAGATGACAATTTCTTTGGATAAAAAGACAAGAAAAATATGGAAGTAGCAGACTCTTAAAAAATAAAAAACATAGCACCATTGTTCTTTTCTTAAGGAAGACAAGAAAACATGGGATTTTTTAAGCCCCCCAACCCCCCAAAAAAAAGACATAAAAATACCAATAAGCATTCTTATATTGGTCAACAGTTGATATAAAGAAGGTAATGTATAGGAAACTTAGAAGTTATGGTGATAAAGTTTAGAATTTACAACACTATTGTAACTGCAAGAAATATTTATAATAACCTTTCAACAGTAAACCTGAAAGGAGAAATATTAACAATACCATTTGCAAGAAATATTTACAATCCTTATATTCATCTCACCAAGTAGCTAAACCTGAAAGGAGAACTGGTTAAAAAAAAACTGAAAAAACGAAATACACATGCCAGCCAAAAACAAGAAGCCCAAGACACGCACAAAGCTGGCCCACGATGCGAAACCAATCAGCCCAAAAGAATCAGTACAAGGGGAGCTTGAATCATAAAGCAAATTCAACGGCCGAAAATCTGACTGAAATCACGAATCAAAATAGCTAGCTACTACTGTATAGCAGCTGCGTTACTTTCCATGCGAGGAGGGTTTTGTTGAAGCGAAGAATCGGTGTCGTGCTTTGGCTTCTACGGGCAGAGGTTCGAACGGCACAATTGCTCAAGTATACCTGGAACTGTAATACACTTGAGTATGACTTGGCTACGGACATTGCACGATCACTCGTGTCCAGATGTGCAGTAGACATCCCTCCGTGTTGTAGGCAAATCTCTGTAAAAAAACAGAGACCGGACCAGATCAGTAGATCGTAAGTGCTTGCCTTCACGTGCCTGCCGTTCGCCCTCGGCCTCTCAGGCAAAGTTGGCAACCTAACCAAACACTGCTCCATCCCACGGTGAGAAGATAATGCGGCATGCACGCTGTGGCGACGGAACCAGCACGACACTATGGCGCCCAATTGTCGCGTCGCGCGCTTGGGGAGTTGCGATCCGGGGGACCAAAACATTTGCATGTTTGCTACAGCAACCAGCCGATCGGCTGCTTTGTTTCTAGCATCCTTCGATTCTTCCGTGCTCATCAATGCGTTTGTTCTTGTGTGTGTACGGACATGGGTCAACGGAGCCATCCGTCCAGCCAGGATGAGCGAGGCATTCAGCATCCTAAGCTGTGATTGGTTACTCACATATTATGTTATATTTCTCGTATAGATATTATATATATATATATATATATATATATATTGATTTCTCATATAGATCGTATATATAGGTTGAGTGAAAATAGGCTAAATGTATGTAGGAGTGTTATAAAGGAGAAATATTTTGTTGGTTATATATGTCTTGATAAGTTGAGCTAAGTTTTTGTTGAGTGGATGCAAGAGTCAAAATTTTGACAAGTGAACTCGTTTGCATGAGCGGATGCAATATCCGCCTAGCCAGACTATGAAGTAACATACTGTAGATGTACATTTGCATTCGTCAAATCAAACTTAAACAATGCAATCAACACAGTTCTTTATAAAATTATATATAAAAAATAAAATATATTGATACAGATAACCAATCACCAAGGCTGAACGTGTGCAGATGTACCCATACACACGTGTGAACGAGTCCTCGGATACCCCTCGGTTTAGGGCCAGTGGTCAGGGCCTTCCAGCACGGTTTCAACGGTTGAGATATACAGCATTAGAGCATCTTTAACAACTTTTTAAATCTCATTTCCTATATTTTTATATAAAGAGTCTTTTTAAAAGATATGCTCTCTATTTTTCTATATTTTTCAATCGACTTTTAAATTCCATTCACCTATATTTTATTAATATCATATAAGTAAAAAATATTTACAATGGCTAAATTTTGTATATATTTGAATTCAAATTAAATTAAAAGAAAAATATCACATGAAATAATAAACATACATATAAATAGAGTATTACAAATGAATTCACTTTTCATCATATAAACTAGGGTTGAAAATAATTTTAGAAGTTAGTCTATCACATAATAAGAATATTAGTGAATTTTTTCAAATTTTTGAAAATTTATTCGAGACTCTAACAATTATTAGAAGTTATACAAATAGACTTTTTAAAGAATTTTAGTTTAAATTCTTCACAAGTTTTTTTTAATCCAATTAAAATGAATTGTACATAGATTATGGAACACATAAAATTTTTTATGTTTTTTAAAGCAACAGAAGACCGCTATTTTAAATAGAAAAGATAAAAAGGGAAATTAGAGCTGTCAAATAATGTTCATAGTAGATCCCGCTTACTTGGTGAGCAACGCGGAGCGGATAGCCAGCCTAAAAAATGATGAATGCGATAGCAAGTCCGTTAGGCCATCTCCAGAAGAGCCAGCAAACGAACACCCGCATCACTGTGCCAGCGATTTTGCCGCTCAGCCAGTCCGCAACACGCTCGAGCGGAGCCTGTTTCAGACGCTACAGTGATGCAGGATTTCATCACTGTAGCATGCGGGAACGACAACTTTGCCGATCGTCCGGAAGAGCGGCATCACTGTAGTGAGTGGATGACTGTAGGTCCGGAGGAAGGAGGAGAGTAATGGAAAATAGTAAATAGGTAATTGCTGGAGATGAAAAAATAGGGATGATATAATAGTGTTAGGGGATGCTGTAATAATGTTATAGGGGATAGAGCACTGGCTGAAGTGATTGGTATGGGGAGGGAAGCACGGTACAAGTAACTGAGAGGCTGTTTAGTAGGCTGGTCGAGTACTCGGTCAGGCCAAATGGATGCGAGGCCACGCGTTTAATTGTCTGATCCAGTGTTTGGGTTAGGCCATCTCTAACAGAGATAGTATATGTACTTTTTTCTTCCTGCTACAGTAAAAATGCCACACCTTTCCGCACCGTATCCCTATGAGGCAGTATAGAGCAAATATTGATACAGGAGGCAGCTGTCTGGGGCATTTTTGCGGCATGATATGACTGCCTCTATTATTGTTCACAGCATATGCACGTGGGTTTGAAGGGAGAATTAGAGTAATAGAAGGTAGAAAATAAAGTAGTTGTTGGAGATGGAAGAAATAGATGATGTTGTAATAGTGTTAGAGGTTACTATAATAGTATTATAGGTGATAGGTTTCTAGAGTTTCTATTGAAGATGATCTTAGACTTGTATCACGTAAATTCACTGCACCGATTAGGCTCTGAGGAAACCCACCGGGTCTGGCTTGATCGGTAAAACCGGTGTACATATATATATTTTATTTAATTCTTGATCTTATTTAAGGGTTTAAGAGTGGTTTAAAAATTATAAATATTTTTTAAAGTAAACTAGAGCTTATTAGCAACCCATTATAATTAGTTTAATTAAAAAAACTTAAGCCAATACTTTAAAAAACCTACTTTTATAACTTCTAGCAAGTTTTCCTAAAGGGTATTAAATTAAAATTCTTTAAAGAAACCTACTTTTATAACTTTTAATAATTTTTTATACCTCAAATAAATTCTAAAAATTAGGAAAAATTATTAATATTGTCGTAATGTGATGTACTAATTTATAAAAATATTTCTAACCATTTGGTGAAAAGGTTAACTCCTTTGCAATTTAATACATACTTATACTAACAGACAAACACAATCTTTATTCAATCAAACTGGACACATATATATACAACCAAAAAAGCTCTATTATATCTTTCTAATCTTACCAAACTCTAGCTCATTAGATACGAGCCCGGATCCTTAGAGAATGACTGAGGGATGGACTGGGAGGGGGAAGCGAACGATCCGGCATCGCGGTTGCAGCAGCATTGGATGCTGTGTGCCCCTTCGCATGCAGATGGCTCCAGCCCTTTTTTTAGTGGCAGACCTGACGACCTCGTGATCGTGGTTTGTCAATGCAAACGGAAAATATATTTTATCTTTAGTTAAGGATTATAGTGGAGCCGGAGGTTAACAAACAAAATCAGATGATAGTAATAATTTTTTTAACAGGAGATGCAATGCTAGTAAGAAAGTCGGGGAGGGAGAGGAGATAAATGGATATGTAGGATTTTTTTTAAAAAAAAATCTATTTAATTGTTTGTATCTACTGCTATAGTATGATTCGATGGGTGTAAATATATATTCTTATTCTAGTTTAGGAGTTTGCAGCATGGCCTGTCAGATACGCGCTCTGTATTCACTCATGTAGGAGTATTTACTTATCAGTGTCACAAAATTATCTTCATACGAGTAACTAATTATAATATCAACTTTTATATCCGATCATATAACCTCATATTCACTCAACTAAATAAAAACTTAATTCAGATTTTCCAAACAAATATAACTAACTAGATTTCTTTTTTTTCTTCAATAAATATGACTCATCTAAATTTACTTATATGATGCAGCTTTGGAAAACCTCGTGGAACCAAGCCAAACACACTTCTACCTACTTTGATTAACATGAGATCATTAGTAGTATGGATCAAATACTAAGTTTACTTAGAGTTTGTTTGTGTCGGTTTTGAATTGTAGCTTTTAGTTTTTATAATATGAAGTTGAAACAAGCAGAATGTTTTTTTCCATAATTTTTTATAATCTGTTTGTTAGATTGTGAGAATCAAAAATCGGTTTCTCTTAATTTTTCATATATTGTGAAAGTTTATTTTACTAAACTGTCTATCAATTTTTTTAAAAAATCTATAGTTTAAAAACTTTTCACAATTTAATTTTTTATAATCCACTATCTACTTTACAAAATCCTTATAAGATGCAGTTTTAGAAACCTCGTCGAACCAAACTAAACACACTCCTACCTGCTTTGATTAACATGGGTTCGCTCAGCTTTTCACATATTGTAAAAGTACATTTTACTAAAGTAGCCATCAAAAATTTTTAAAGTCCACAATTTCTTTTTATATAATTTAATTTTTATAATCCGCGATCTATTTTTCTGAATCCCTTATAAGATACAGTTTTAGAAAACCAGGTCGAACCAAATTAAACACACTCCTACCTGCTTTGCTTCTCTCTCTTCCTGCAGCATTTATTATATTATATTACTCGAGATAGTGAGACAGTTCCAGCCCCTTTTCACACAGACACCACACTCTCCCCTCCTCCCCTTCCCTGCTCTGCTCCTCGCACTGTCATACATGTCTCCACATTCAAGTGCCTGCCTCTGCCTGCGTCCTTGCACTCTCCCAGTACAGTGGTAAGCTCCTCCTCTAATCTCCTTCCGTTCATTTTCCTTGATGATTCAGTCGCTCCTGGGCTTAGGCGATTTTGCTTTCTTCTCTTCTCGTGCGCAGATCCATGTCGGACTGCTGCTCCGGCTGCTGAACTTCTTTGCCGTGGTACCTTAGACGCTGGAAAGGTATTCTCTTGTCCAAGAACCTCTCGTTTTCCCCACCCCTCCCCCCACCCCTGAAATGCTGGCGACGGCGAGGGACCGCCGTGCCGTTTCAGCTCCTACCCTTCCGGGGCCCCAGCTTTCCCTTTCTCTTCCCCTTCCAGGAAACGGATGGTAGCCGTAGCATCCAAAACCGAAGCATTCTCTTTCTCTTCCTGTAGCTTCCGGTTCTGGCGAGTTTAGCGAACGCCCTCCTGTTCTTGCGAGGCCGGCCAGTGCCGCGTCATGAAAGCCGAGAAAGAAAGAAAGAAAGAAAGAAGAAAGCACAGTCAATTCGAGGCTGGTTGCTCTCGTAACGAATCAGGGTATGAGCCTTTTGTCTGAAAAGAGCAGCGATTTTCCGCCCTTTTCCACCTCCCAGCCGCAGGGCCTTTTGCAGGTCATCGCTTTCCGGCAAAGTTCTTTTCTTGGAAAAGCGAAGCCGCAGCCCGAGCCTGGCCGCGGCGCACCAGACCGACGCAAGCCGCCCCCACCAGCTAAAGCCTACACGCCCTGCCCCTGTTCCTTTCCTCCGCCCACTTCAAATTTCAAACCCCTCCGCAGTCCGAACTGCACCTCGACCGCCGAGTGCCTGATGCTGTACTAGCGTAGGATCACCGGCCGCTGGCCCGCCCCCTATAACTCGCGTCCGGACGGGCGAACGGAGCGGACTACTGGTCGTGAGCCACCTTATCAGGGCACTATCATTAGCCGCATGACCCGCATCTAATTGCTTCGGATTCGCTCCACCCCGTCCGTGATCTCTGCCTTGATGGTCTAATCATTAGCTTGTCGCGACTCGCGAGTCGTGGTGCTTCGTGTGCTTGGGTTCTTTTGGCGTGGTGGTGAGTCTTACGGGCAGTCGCCATGGACGCGTCCCCGTGTTTGTTGCGAGTGCTACAAGCACCAGTAGCTGCATTATATCTTTGCACGATCGCAGCGCGTTAATTTTTTCGCAACAGTTTGCGGTCTCTGACGACGGCCTGCTCTGCTCATTCAAATCCTGATGCTGTGGTGGGGTTTCATCTCTTTCAGTTACTGCTGCGGGTGGTAGCGCGCTTGGGGAGGAGGGAGGACTAGGGGAGCGCGGCGGAGATGAGGATGAAGACGCTGGCGTGCTGCCGGCGGCGGCCGCAGGATTTGAGCATCGACATGGACCAAGAGCCGGACAGTAAGCCTGCCCAAGATCTCCCCCCGTTTCTTCTTGCTTCAGTTCCTTTGTTTTTGGTCAGGTTCCCTGATTTGTTCATGCGTGTTCTTGGTTCCCTGTGCCAGATGTACCTTATCGTTTGGTTATGCAGTTTGTGCTCCCTGATTTGGTTGCCATTTCGTCCCATTGCTTAGCAGCGCAGCCGCATGGGTTGGTAGTAGTAGTGCTAGCAGTTGTTCGTGGTTGGATGTTGCAGCTGCTCCGTATCGGCAACCCGGGGCTCCAGGCTCCGGCGGCAAGATTCACTGGTTTTAGGCGCAGACCAAACTTTATTGGCAACCTTTTCACCTGCCCAAATCGAACGCAAGGTGGATAGAAGAGGGGAGGAAGATGAAGAAGATGGCAACGTGGGGTCCCGTCCCCACCGTGCGGTCACCTTGAGCGGCTGCAGCGCGGCGCAGGCTGTGCAGTGGGTTGGGAACGTGGGCAGTAAATAGGGGTCACTGGAAAAATCCGGTCATCCGGGAACCCAAGGAGCAATAGGTTGTGTGACCAGTGACCGCCCGGCGGCCGGCGGCCGGCCTGCACGGCCGCTTCCTGTTCGCATTCATAGCTGCCCGTTGCACTGTTCAGCCGTTACACCCCATGAAACTTTTTTTTGTCAGTCACCAGTGTTTGTTTACCATTCTGGTTGTATCGCCATGGATCTCACCATCGAATCCGTGATTCTTTTGCTACTTTTTTTATATCTTTCGTTTGTGTTCGCTAGGTTTTCTATAGCTTTGAAAGTGGTCTCCGGCTGTTTTCCGCAAGGTCAAGTGCGGCATCTGCGCCCTCATTGACTTTGCGGGCTAAAGACTAGTGGGTAGCGTAGTTTTTTTTAGAGGAGCCGGTAGCGTAGTGGCACGCTGCTTTTTAGACGTTGCGCAGAGGAAAGGCAGAAAAAATGGGGCCAGACCATGGCTTGGACTTACGCAGTTGCAAGTATCTTGCAATTGAACAATTCGTCAATGTCATGCCATGTGGGCTGGGCAATTGCAGAATAACCCTTCATTACTATGATTTTAGAATACGCTGACTGTGGCTTATGCTCTTAGCATTACTACTACAGTCTGGTGGACGGATTGTTTGCAGCTTTTGTGGTTTACACGACCTTAGAGTTATTTAATCGCGACACCTGTTTTGGTGCAAGTAAGTTGAATGAATAGGCAGCTTCTGCATTGTACAGAGGAAGGTATTATAGTAGACACTAGAATGCACAAGATAAGATTCAAAACAACTTGGAAGTTCACGTGGAGATGGATGGTTTCCTGTGCATCCAAACAGCAAAGCATGTACAATGGTCTGTTTATGATATCATTCTAATCACACTGTGAATAAAACTTTAATAAATGCCTGATAATATACATTAACACATTATACAATTACCGTATTTATCCTTTGGTTATTTGGGAGACTTCTGGTTTATGCACTGTGAACTGTTAGCCTTAAATTCTACTTCTAATGAGGCGTGTTTGTGAATGTTATAAGGTCACTGAACCAGAGTCTAATAACTGTAATTTATAAATCAGTTGTTCTGTAAAATGTTTTCTTCTCTCTCTTTTTTTTTCACAATATCCTAAGCGCAGGCAAGTTAAGCATCTGTCCAAAGACATATTGCATTTTTTCCTGAATGAACATCTTTCCAGTTCATTACAGATAAATAAGTTGAAATACCAACTGTTGTAGGGGTGATGACATACAGTGGCCTAGAGAGCCGCATTATCAACAGTCCATCCTATGATGAGGATAGTGGCATTAGTGCAACAACTGGGGCAGATGACTGTGTCGCCACCGATTCCCTTGACGATGAAGTCTCAAGCTGCTCTTCTAGTAAAGATGCTTGTGGCTCTTCCTTCTCTTCGCACTGCCTTTCGTTGCACAAGCAGGAGAACGAGCATTCACTTTATGAATTGGGTACACCCAGTGCTGTTCATCCACTTCCTTTCAGAGGGAAGAAACCAATCACATATAATTTGAGTGCTTCTGATATTGAATACATGAAGGAAAAGTTTGCAAAGCTATTGCTTGGTGGTGATAATTCAGGAGGAGCTAGGGGCGTTTGCACTGCTCTGGCTTTGTCCAATGCCATAACCAATCTCTCAGGTATAGTTTAAACATATTAAAAGCAATTTATGTTGTGTTCATTTTTTAGTTTTCCTTTCATCCTTGACCATGGTAAAAAAAAGGATAACTTGCTATGACAGCCACTGTTTTTGGAGAACTTTGGAAACTGGAACCATTGTGTGAAGAGAAAAAGATCAGATGGCGAAAGGAAATGGACTGGTTGCTGTCTCCTACAACTTATATGGTCGAGCTGGTTCCGATGAAGCAAAGTGGAGCTGACGGATGCATGTTTGAGGTGATTAGCCACTGAGTTATTTTTTATCCACTTTTTTTTTTTACAATTGGTTGAGAAGTACTCAAATTCTTATTTCCAACTGCTTCATACAGATTATGACTCCAAAGGCTCGGTCAGATGTCCATGTGAACCTTCCTGCTCTTCAGAAGCTTGATTCTATGCTCATTGTATGTTTTCACTGTCTAATCTGTTAGTCAATGTGTATGCATAATCTAGATAGTTTTCATCTCTGCTCAAGTTTTTTCTTGTACATTTCCGAAGTGTGAACATTGGTTCTCTTAATTTTATAATGGTATAATTTGTATTTACTAATGGTGTATGCAATAAAATATGCAGGAAGTGACGGATTCGATGGTAGACACAGAGTATTGGTATGAGGAGAGTGGTAGCCGAGCTGATGTGCGGGGAAAAAATAATGGTCCACGGAAGAGTAAAAAGTGGTGGCTTCCATCCCCTTGTGTCCCCGAGCAAGGGCTATCTCAATTTCAGAGAAAAAGGCTTGTTTTTCAGGCTAAGCTTGTTCATCAGATCCTCAAAGCAGCAAAATCCATCAACGAACAAGTCCTATTTCAGATGCCTATTCCCGCAGCTGTTATGGACGCCCTTCCGAAGGCAAGTATCCAGTTAATCTACTCGTGTTAGTACAGGCTGCTGTAAGATTTGTTGATGACCGAAATTAGAGTCTGATACACTACAATATTTTATTTACTTTGCAATTGCAGTCTGGGAGAGCTAGCTTGGGCGAAGATTTGTATCATGCTATAACCACGGAGTACATTCCTATAGAGGAAATCTTTGTTTCTCTCAGTTTGAAAACTGAGCATAGTGTTCTTGAGACTATTAACCGGTTGGAGGGTGCGGTGTTTGCGTGGAATCAAAGGATTTTATATGAAAGAAGCAAGCGGTCCCTAGGACGACATTCCTGGAACTTCATGAAGGATAGTTCGTCGGAACTTGAGAAGATGTCTGCGTGCATTGAAAGGGTTGATACTCTTGTGCAGCTTCTGAAATCCAGATTCCCCAACCTACCTCCAACTTTTATAGATGTTTTAAAGGTCCAATACAACGTGGTAAGTTTGGCATTGCATATTACAACATTCGAACTCCATAGACTAAAATGCTAAAATTCTGAACATGTATTGAGTAACTACTGTATGCAGGACGTGGGGCATGCCATTGTGGAGGCCTACTCAAGGGTTCTTGTTGGGGTAGCATTCAGCATACTGTCACGGGTAGCAGAGATACTGCTGGAGGATGACCTGATCAAGAAGCCCAACACCCCCATGGCCACGCTGAAGTTCGACCTCTCGTCTGACGTGTATCTGGCAGGCATCACCGAGACTCTACCGGGGCACATCCGGCGGTCCCTTATGGACCAGATCAACCTGGTCGACGGGCGCTTCGACACTGTGGTCAAGAAGAAAGGGGTGAAGCAGCTGAGGTGGTGAAGACAGATGATGATGAATTAATGACTGGTGATAACGCTGTGAAGTTTTTGGCATTGTACAGGGTGATTGAGGCTCAGTGCCCGCTCCATAAGTTTACCTTACTAATAGTGTAATGTAATGTGTTTCGGGACGAGTTTATACCGTGTACTGAGTTTAGCGTCGGGCGAATCTTGCTGGTCGCAGTCTAGATGGTGTTGTTGCATCAAAAAGATCTGACGCTCTTGATCAGCTTTGCTTATTTGCGTGCGGCCTCTGTTGATGTTACAGTTCTCGAGGGTACGTAAGCAGAAAGCGTGTATAGTAGACCTTGCGTGACGGGTTCACGATGACGCGTCCCTCATTCTGGAATCAGCATGCAATAGATGTGCGTGCGGTGTGGGTTCATTCAGAAGAAGGAAAAAGAGAATGGCATAGGAGGAAGAGAATTCTCAGGTCAGATTTGGAGTCCGGAACGGGAGCAAGGGAGAGTTTCCAAAGATTGCAAATGCACACGGCACAAGTCTCCCACGCACGGCCGCTCCGCATTGGTGGCGTCGGCGTCGGTGCGAAACGAGCAAACCCTTCGCTTCCACGGCAAATCACCCCGGGGTGGGGGGGGGGGGGGGCGGCAGCAGGAGCACGAGGCGTTGGCAACTGGCTGCCTGTCCCGTTGCTGGCTGGGCTGGCTGTTGCCGCGCGCGGTTGCCGTCTTCACAGGGTTGCGTAGCATTCCGCGATCAAACACGCGTTGGAGCAGAATGGCTCTCGGTGTGCTCCTCCAAGGGGTCCAGGAGTACCTTTTCTCGTTGACCTGTGTGTGCTGTCCGGAAAGAGTTGCCGATGACTACTTCATACCGTCCGCGTCATGGAAGTTAGGACGATTGTCCGAAATCGAGCGGTCGCCGGAGGAAGCGAGGCAACCGATTTGCGGCGAAACTTACTGAAACGAGATGGAGTACAGTTTCGATAATGCCATATCGCGTATGCTACGTTTTGGTTGGTATTTGGTAGCCTTTTTTTCCGGTGATTCAGCGGGTCAGACTGTCTGTGAAAGCGAGAATTCTCGTCGCATATATATTGTCGCAACAAGAGACGGTATGGAGAATGACCCGTTGCTCGGGTATGAGCGCTGCCAAGTTTGATCTCTGGGATGAACTCGGGGTCTCCCTAGAGATTTATTCCTCAGTGCTTTCAAATGGTTCCTAGACGTATACGCGTGTTTACATTTTGAGGGTCTCGGCTCTCTAATATATCTTTAACGTGTGGTTAGGATATATACGCGTAGATATATGTAAGACGTGAATACGGTATGTATGAGTGCAGGCGCTCGGTTGTAACTTGTATAAAAAAACAAGAGACAGTATGGGCAGTGGGGTGAGTTAAAGCCTAGAAAGATCACCTCCATGACACATGGCCCCCATGAATACTGTTTGTAGTTGGACGCCGTCTGCTCTTTCGTGCAGAGAGCTCCACAACGCCTGTTGTGGCGCCACCGGAAGGCATCCGGAGCGGGCCCCGCTCCCTGACAAGTGCACGCGCCCTCGTCCGTTGGATCCATGATCTGATCCCCGCTCGCGATTTTATTCTTTAGGCTACATAAAATGTCAAATAATCAATTCTCTCCTTATAAGTTAGGTTAGGAGGAATATAATGGTTTTTCTATTTTCTTATCATTTTATGTACATCTATTATTGATAGTGTCTATGTTTCGCTTATATAGTTACATTGTGTGGGTTCTATAAAATTAAAATGCAGTTAGCTACAATTACTAAATACTCATGTATATCATGGATCCCAACTATATAATCTAAATATAAGGGGAGTTTCATAGAGTATTTAACTCTAATGATATTTATACCTCGTGATATATCAAACTAATTTGTCTTTATGTTCAATCTATTTATCTAGTATTTAGGCATATCATAGTGAGATATGTGGAATCAAATTATGAGTACCATGGAATATTGTGACCATATCCTGATGGATTATTGTTTTTTTTCTGGTGCGCACCACTGTATATAATATTATCATTAAAGGTTTGAAGAATTTAATGTTGAGAAATACATGATGATTGTAATATAAATCATAGCACATCTATCTTTGGATACAAGCTGATATTTAATGGAAGACTCAACCACTCAACTTTATAATGCATTGGTTCAAGACATTGATATAATTTTACATAATCCGCACATGTCCGCACCACTTCCTTATCTATCCTATGCATGAATCGTAAAATACAAATTTGAGTACCACATGATGACCTAAATATATCTCCAAGCGCGGTTTTGTTCGGACCTTGGCAACTATCTATCCTTAGGACTCGACATAATATATGTTTGTCGTAAAGCGTAAGGCTCAATATTTTGTCTACATATTTACGCTTATACTGTATCTATTATACAATTATTAGTTTATGACATAATATATTTTGGATCATCATTTTTCTCGTTCTGAATGACTATCTAAGACTATCGTATCATATCTTGTGAAGCATACGTTATATGACGTCGTCCTTAATATATCCAACAACAATTTATTTATTTATGTAAAAATGATAAATCGTAGTTCCATATCAAAATAGTGTGTTTTAATAACAACGGAAACCATTTGATAAAGCCAATACAACATATACTAACTTTTGATCGTGAAAAGAGGCATTTACTTTTTTTTCGCCACCGTTGACTCTCAAGTTGATATCTTATTTACTACCTTATCTCACATACATAAACTTAAAGACGATTTGTATATCATTTTTAATAGCAATTGCGACTGAGCAATTATCCTATTTTCGACATAGAGGCACCTGATCCGCAAGATCAAACGGTCACGCTGTCACTTGATCCATTTACCTACGATGCCACTACGATGCCATGACAACCGTGCTTAGCGTGGATGTGGGCACATGAGCCGTCGATAACTAGAGGCCGTTGCCGAGGAGCATATTATCACTGCCCCAGTAAAAAAAAAAAGCAAGTTAATTAACGTCTCGATTAATAAAGCCGTATATATATCCGCGTTGGAAGCAAAGCGAGCGAAAAAAAAAAAAAAAAAACAGAGAGGAGGCGACGCTGACTGACGCAGCCGAGGAAGGGGAGGAAGAGGGAGGGGGAACTGGGACTTGCCGCTCCCGCCTCCAAATTCCCCACTCCTCCGCCACCGCCACCGCCCACCTCGCTCTGCTCCGCCCCCAAATCCGGCGTCGCGAACCAACCCCACTACCCTTCCTGGTCCCAAAACCTGACCCGCCCAATCCGTCCGACTCTCAGCTTCCGGCTTCGCCTCGGGAGCCCCGGAGCAGGGAGGGGGGGGGGGGGTGGAGTCGGATCGGCGGCCGGAGAAGCATTGGGCTATGGCCGCCGCGTAGGATGCAGCTGGACTCCGCTGGCGGTCGCTTAGCTGCTGCTGCTGAAGTTTGTGATGCTTCGGGCGCCGTGATCCTAATAAGAGCCGAGGGTGGAGCGGTGACTTGTGTTGGTCTGCCGGTTGATCTCCGCGAGCGCCGGCGCCTGTGCGCTAAGAGGTAGGGAGGCGGTCGCGTGAGGTGTATGGAGGAGCACGGGAGGGAGGAGGATGCCCCGGGGCCGTCATGGGCGCCTAGCGACTCCACGGCTTTCCGGGCGTTCGCTGCGGCGGTGGGGGAGCGGGCGGAGGCGTCGCCGTCCGCCCCGGGCTATGGGGTTGCCTCCCGCTCAAGTTACCTCCGCACCGTCAGGAAGAGGCCTGTACGTTTCTTGCACCTTCCCCTCTCCCGCGGCTACCTTGAGATGCTTGCTTCCAGCAGCCGTTGTACGGCCTCACCGTGCTTAATTGTCAATTGGATTGAGCAATTAGCCAACGTTGATGCAGATGGGACGTAATTGCTGTGCTGAAATGCTAGTAGCAAAACCAAAGCTGAAACTCTGATGGCTTGAACTATTCGAATCATCATCGTTGCTGCTCCTGCTGCTATTTTTTTCTTGTTGCTTACACGCATAGTTCGTGCAAACTATGGTTTGCTCAGTTGGAATAGTGGATTTACTCAAATTGTCTTTTGATTCTTAATTTCGTACGGTGCAAACTTCAGGTCTGATAGTCCCAGGATTGCCAACCATTTAGCGTGTATGCATCTTCTTCTAAATTCGTTTGCAGTGTTCAATTTAGTATATACTAGCTTCATGTGTTTGACTTACTGTTAAAATCTAGTACTCACTAGCACCATTTTTCATCTATCGCTAGCGCAAGGAGAACACGATTACTATTACTTTGATCATAAGTGAATTGGAGATATTGACAACTCAGATCATGCCAGGATCCTTGTTATTGTTAAGTAAAAAGATCTTTCTTTTGGTTGGTATGGATCTTTAGACAACATAAACCTGTGTAGAAAATGTAGTGCTGTAAGAACATCCTTCAAGTGTGTTGCTACTCTCCATCAACATGTTATTTCCAAAAAGATGAGTGAATATGCTACAATCGATTTTGTTACTCTTGTATACAATATGCACCTTTTGTCCATATATCTGTGATGCTCCACTCTAAACTACAGCTGTTTATCCATGCAGTTTGTTGCAAGATTAACCACAGACATCGTCCAAACTTTTGAAAAATGCAATACTGAGTTTAAGTACTCAGAGTCATTAAACCCCAAGCGCTTTCTCACCTATCCTGCAGTTCCTGTTCACAATGATGGCCTTGACAATGCAAATTCTGACCTCATCTTGTACGCCAACTTGGAATTGGTTAATAAAAAGTCAAGCCGGAGGTTAGTTTTCTTCTCTATGTTGTTTCCGATGTACCAACTTACTCGTTCCGTTTCACAATATAAGGTCATTTACTCAGGAGTCTCCATTTTACAATATAAGTCTATTGAGGAAATCAAGAGTGTATTTATCGCTATATTTCCACTAACTACCCCTACTTTAATGGTGTGAACAAGATTATATGGTTGCACCATGCCATTTAATAGGGCATGTGTGTTCATTTGCATCGACTTTTCCTCAGACTTAGTGCCTCCTTGTTCTCTGTGTATGGGGCTACGGACTTATGTTGTGAAGCGGAGGAAGTATTATTTATTTCTTAGTAGATCTGTGTACATTTTTTACCAGATAAATCCACATTTGGGCGAAGTTGATTTTCATATATGACTTTAGAAATATTTAGAGAAATTTGATGGACCCAATTGTTTATTAGAGTTGGGAAATCAAAGTATGGGATGCATAAATATATCCAAAGGACGAAAGGGTTTTCACAATTTTTAGTTTCTTCGTTCAATAAGTGGAGCTTATGTGATAAAGCTGTGCTGCTTCACTTCTGTTTGACTTTTTTCATTTCCGAGTTCAGAATTGTTAAACTATGGACATCATTAAATTGGGCTAAAATTTTATTGACATTTCGTCAATTAGGTATGTTGTCCAAGAAATGCTTGGCCAAGGTACCTTCGGACAGGTTGCGAAATGCTGGGATGCAGAAACCAATAATTATGTTGCAGTGAAGGTTATAAAAAACCAGCCTGCCTTTTACCAGCAGGCTATCATGGAGGTCTCGCTGTTGAGCGTGGTACAGTACTCTACTTTGCATGCTAATATTTGCTTTTGCTGGATGCTTGTAAAAATTGGAATCACAACTGTGACTATATATATACCTGCAGCTAAACGAGAAATTTGATCCTGATGATCAACACCACATTGTCCGGATGCTGGATTTTTTTCTCTGCCAAAATCATTTGTGTATAGCCTTTGAAATGCTTGGTCGCAACCTGTAAGATAGCTTTCATTTAACTTATCTTCACCAATCTATCTGTCTGCATTAGATTTGATTCATGTGGTAACATAAACTCATTTTTATAGGTATGAGCTGTTGAAAAGGAATAGCTTAATGGGTTTGCAAATGAAATATGTCCGAACTTTCTCAAGACAGGTGAGGTGTGATTTTAATATATTGAATATTTTTAATGTATTTGTTACCATACGTGCCGTGTCTATTCATTTCAGATATTGGACGCATTGGTTGCCATGAAAGATGCTGGTATTATTCATTGTGATCTAAAACCAGAAAATATCCTCATAGCTCCAACGTGAGTTCCTTCTTGTCAATATCAGTGCTGGCGTTCATCAGTCATGTAGTTTGATGACTATGTGATGACTTTTGCAGTGTAAAAACAGCAGCTGGAGTGAAAGTAATTGATTTTGGATCAGCGTGCATGGAGGGTAAAACTATTTATTCATATATTCAGGTTTTGTTTGAACTCACTCAGCAGTCTGAATTTCGTGCTCTAGTAGTATTTGTTGATTTCAAGTCAAGCTTCTACCTTTTCCTTTTCAGAGCCGTTATTACAGGTCCCCGGAAGTACTTCTTGGTTATCCGTATCCTATGTGGCATCTCTAAAAGCAGATGCATTATCTATAGTCACACGAGCATCTCATAATGCATAAGTTGTACTGCTTTGTTATTCTATGTTGACACTTCATTATGAATTACAGCTTTGTGAATTTTAACTTGTGAGTTGTGCGCTTAACAAATGCTAGATATACTACTGCCATTGATATGTGGTCATTCGGATGCATCGTTGCTGAACTGTATATAGGGTTGCCTTTATTTCCTGGAGCATCAGAATATGATGTCCTTTGCCGTATGATTGAGATTCTTGGGTTCGTGCTTCTTACTGAAAATTTATCTCTCATTTTTAAGTTTCGATTAGTAATTTGTGGGTGAATCACCTATACTAGATTAGGTGGTAACTGTGTGAGCTCTTTCACTTAAATTAAGAAAATTCCAACACAGTAAATAATCTGCTTTCTCAAAATTCAACTATATACAGTGGGCAACCACCAGATGATCTGCTACGGGCAGCTAAAAACACTGGGAGATTTTTTAAACATGTTGGAAGTATCTATCCTGGCAGTGAGGCACGGAATGGCGCTGACAGTGCATACAGAATATTAACTGAAGAGGAGATCGAAGCTGTAAGTTTTAGTGGTTTTCTTGAAGTTATCCTTAAGGTTCCTTCAATACCATGCCTTATTCTTTATCATTTATAATCTGTCTATATCCTACGACACAGAGGGACTCCAAGAAGCCAAAGGTAGGGAGATGGTATTTCCCTCGTGGAAGGCTCGACAGACTCATATTTACATACCCTTGGAAGAATTTGAGCGAGGAAAACTTGCCAGGTTTGTTCTTGGACTCCTTTTTTCAGGATGGAGCTGTGTGGCCTTTTCCTTTGTTTGTGAAAAAATGGAGGTAGTTTCAGCGCAGTATCACATTTGCATTTGCCTTGTATGGTCCCAGTGATTAGTGTTTCTTCATCATGATATTTGTGGTCCATTCAATGTTTATTTGAACAAGCATCTCTCTTGCATGCATAAAGCTTGCATAATGAATTAAGGATCTAAAGGTATTTGCATTTTTAAGTTTGTAACAACTCACAGGGGTTGACATGGAGGTCCCTCGACTTTAAAATGGTTATACTAATACTGTAGCAGAAATATTTTCTTCAATCGTCAAGCTGGTATTTATGTTTATCAGTGAGGTGGACTAATTTGGATTAGATGATGAGTGTGCAACACTGGTACATGTCTTACAAGCTCTGTCCTTCCACACGTGGATGATATGTTTGTAGTTTGGGTCCAGTACTCCAGTACCTTTTGTGAAATGATCAAACTGCTTAGCACACTCCCCTTACTATTATCCATGTTGTGTGCTGCAGTTGAATATCATTAAACAGGACAATTTAGATGATGGCCTTTTAATCCTTGCATGTACTGGAGATATGTAACACATTTGGCGCTTTAATAATGAGGCACTTGAATTCATTGCAATGATGAGTGCCAATTTCTTGAATGAAAATATCATAGTTATTATGAAGTTGGAAGTTCAACAATATATTCTCACATCTTTCAATTTTGGTTCAGAGACAGAAAAGGCAGATTGCTTAGCATTGGTTGATTTCTTGAGAGGGCTTGTTGAATTTGATCCTAATAAGCGCTGGTCACCGTTGCAGGTATTCACTGATGATACCGGTACCGTTTCTTTTTTGGGTTTTGTCTTCTGTTCTATATCAATCCTCATGTCTGGAAACTTTTGATGTTGGGAAATCCTTGTACTGCAATACTAAGAAATGATCTTCCGACCGGTTTGGTACTTAGGGTTATATTTTACTTGATTTCCATGGGATTATTTTATTTCATGAAGAATCATTGGATGTACTTCACAAATACAAAAACCTATTTCAGGCTTCATATCATCCGTTCATCACTGGTGAAGTATTCACTGGTCCTTATGAGCCTGTCCAGGAGACCCCAAGAATTGTAAGTACAGTGTTAATCCAATGTCCAGATAACTTGCTGCATGAATTATTCTCATGTCGAAAACTCCAGAAATTAACTTCAGATGTGCTGCCCTGGCCTCATCAGCGGTGGAGACATTTGGGCATTTCCATTTCTTATAATCAATAGACATACATGAAACAGTGTTTCTTCCTGTCAATCTTGAAAGTATTTCCTTGTTTTAAGGTCAATTAGATTGTTAGTGGTGGGCATGTTCCAAAAAAGTATGGAAGAAAAGTCAGGAAATATCTGGTTTATAAGTCTAAGCATCTTATGTCTTCTTTTGTGTTGTAGCCTGTTGGTCGTGCTGCAGTTGTTGATCACAATCCAGGACGAGGTCACCTGTTAGGTGTCGGTCTTTCCCCTCAGGTTGTAAGTATTTTCTCTTATGCTTCTATTTGGTCGACAAGTTGTAAGCTGTTCCCATGATATCTGATTTATGACTTTTTTTAGATTGGAAGCATTAACAGATGCCTACGATTTAATAATACTTTGCAACCAAAGATGCCTTTTTCATATGGAAGCAGTTGTGGCAGTTTTGGTAGCCATGGTAGCTTTAATGATAATGCTGGCCTTGCAAGCAGCTATGGAAGCTATGATTTCAACAGTGTCAACATATATAATTCACCAATGGATCCTTCTGGTTTTGATTTACATTCACAAGCTGGAGGATCATTTCTAGGATCTAGTCAGGATATTCGACGAAGACCTCATCTCTCACATGGTGGTGGCATTCGGTTAAGTCCTGGGGGTCCGAGGCCTATGTCTCTTGGGGCCAGTCCATCACAATTTACTCCGCCAAATTCGCACATGCAAATCCCAACTGTTGGTAGTGGAAAGTATGGTACCTCTCCTGCAAGAGGCGGTCATGGCTCATTGGGGAAAGCAGCTGCTGTAGGACAATACAATAGGAGGAGGAATCAGGGTTATCCACCTATGCCAATGCCCCCACATGAGCACGCATCTCAACAGATCCAGGGACACCAAGGAGATGTTATCAATGCTGCTCGCTTTGATGCATATGGTCGAGAAAATTTTGGCTACATACAAAATGCGCTCCCTAATTTTGGTCATTTTAGTTGGAGACCGCAAAGAGGTGTTGGCAGTGGTTTACCTTCAGACCCTTGTAGTGGTTCTTTTCCACCTACCAAGTACAATGGCTTTCCTCCTTTACACTCCTCTGATGTCTCAGCAGATACATTGCCCTCGACCTCATCAGTACTAGATCCAGCCGATTGGGATCCCAACTATAGGTAATGATGCATCCTAAAGTTATTTTCTTTTTAATGTAGCCTACAACTTAGGGATTGTTTTCCCTGTTACAATGTGCAGTGACGAATCACTCCTGCAAGAGGATCATTCCTTGTCAGCTGAGTTAAGTGGTCTTCACCTGAGAGATGCAAGTGGTCAAACAAAGAGATCTAGCAGATTGGCACCTATCCAAAGTTCAAACCCTTCATCATTGAATCAAAGGTATCATGGTATTTCTTGATCGTATTTAGTTGATGTGGTTGGCCATTCCAAAAAGTTTATATAACAGAAACACCCCTCTTCTGATAGCTTGCTTCTGATCCACAACCATTGGGGATGCATTAGTATCATTAGATTTTACATTATGTTGTTGATTAATTCTTAATACATTTACATAGTTTGCCCAAAGAACCACACAACTCGAAGTCTCAGCTTTAGCTGTGCTGCTGGTTTCTATTGCACCGTTGCATGCCTTCAAGGAACTATCATCATTGAGACTAATGTTCCACTCATGGAAGTAATGATGATTTTTCACTTTTTTCATTGAAGTTTGCCTTACCCTGTGTTGAAAGGATCCAGATGCACATTTTACTATGCATATCCTACTGTCCTTCAGGTGGTTTCAGTGGAGTTGTTGCTTGTGAATATTGAAATGTACGAGATGTCGTCTAGAGGGGGGTGAATAGGCGATTCCTGAAATTTAAAAACTTTGCAGTGGATTACTGGATCCGGATACTCCGGGTTAATCCGGAGACTCCGGGTTGTACAGAATCCGGATACTCCAGCCTTATCCGGAGAGTCTGGATTATACAAGAAAACGAAACTAAAGAACTGTTGAGTAAATCTATACAGGAAAACGAAACTAAAGAATTGTTGAGTAAATCTAAGTAATTCTATAGGTTACCACATGTTCTAAAGGAGATCTAAATACCTTATCACTAACACCCTGCAGTCACAAGCACACAAACAAGTAGATTGGGAAAATCCACAAAGATTAACTAAAACAAGTAAATATGCAACAAAGTGAAGTGGATAAGAATTTGTTTTCGAAGTTCGGCCACTTCACAAAGAGGTGCCTACGTCTCCGTTGAGGAGTTCACAAAGAGCCGGGTCTTTTCCAACCATTTCCTCTCCTAAGCGACCACAAAGATCAAGCGAGGGTTCTTACTTAAATCAATGAGAGTAATACAAACTTCCCGGGGCACTCCATAAATTTAGGTGCTCTTCGGATGACGCCTTGCCATCTAGGAGCTCACAGCTACAAGAGAAAAGAATACGAATCGAAAGCTCGTTGATGACCTCAAGTGCTCAAGAGTGGAATTTTTTATTTCTAACACTCAAACTCACTTCCCAAAACCTAATCTCCAAATCTTGCACAAGTTTAAGCTCTAGAGGAGTTAGGCGGGCTATTGAATGGCTTTGAAAGTATTTGTCCACGAGTCGGTTCAGCAGCACCCCAACAAAGAGGGTGAGGGGTATTTATAGCTCACTTCAAAAAACTAGCCGTTACCGTCTATTTTGAACTGACCCGGAGTATCCGGGTTCACCCGGAGACTCCAGGTAACACACGATTACTCAGGCAAATACACTATCCGGAGCCTCTCCAAAGAGTCCGGAGACATCAAAACCCGGAGTATCCGGGCCAACTTGGAGACTCCGGGTTAAGCACTTAAGGTCTACCCGAGACTCTCTGGCGGAGTCTCACTCGGAGACTCCGGCTACGAACAGAACACCAGAGTATCTGGGCTAACCCGAAGACTCCGGGTTAAGCACACAAGGCTTACTCGAGACTCTCTGGCGGAGTCTCACTCGGAGACTCCGGCTACGAACAGAACACCGGAGTATCCGGGTTAACCCGGAGACTCCGGGTTAAGCACACAAGGCTTACCCGAGACTTTGCCACAAACAGAACCCCGAAGTATCCGGGCTAACCCGGAGACTCTGGGTTGAGTTTTTTAGACTCAAACCGAGACTCTCTAGCAGAGTCTCACTCGGAGACTCCGGCCATATGAACAAAGTCTGGAGTATTCGGATTCACCCAGAGACTCTGGGTTCAGACAACAAAAACTATTTCCCGGTGTCCGTGAGTGATTGTGTCTCTCATTTTTTGATTCTAAAAGGATATTTTGAGCATTGAGACACCTTCAAGATTATCAACATGCATCCCTCTTGATAGTATGGCTATTCTTAACTCAAATTCAAAATAAAATAAATTAAAATCTATTGAGTAACTATACGCCATTTATCTTTTCTTTTTTAGGGACGCTAACATCTCTTATCTTAACTAATGGGATTTAAAACCTATTCAAACTTCAGCAAACTCATTAGTCCTTTAATCATTTGTCATCAGTAAGCCAAAACCCACGTAGGGGGTCTAGATGCACTTTCAAATATCCATACTTGGGGACGCCTTTTCAGCTCCACTTTTTCAGACACTGTTTGGTTTAGTATCTTTCAAGAACCCTAACTTGTTATGATAAACATGCTAGAGAAGTGATTATGCTCCATGTTTTGTATTTGTGACTGAATGATGCTCTAGTTTCTCATTGTCAACCAATTTAACCTTGAATGGTAGCACAAGCAAACTTTTTCCCCTGGTTGAAGCTAGCTTTACTACTACCACTGATCACTGTCAATGGTTTGCTGCAGAAGTGGACACCTGTTTCATGCATCATCTCTCGAAGAGAGTACACATCCTACAGGTCATGTCACCTTTGATGGTTACAACCATGCAAATTATTCTCAGCAAAGTTTCCCAAATTATCGTGGACAGCCATTTCAGCAGTACAACAATGTGACTTCCAGTTACATACGTCCAATGAGGTCTCACCACAATGGTCGGCCTGTCTGGACTAATTATAGTTTGGCAGAACTTCCACCCACCACTATGGGTGAAGGAATGCCCCGGGGTAATGTTTCATGTTCTCATACTTAAGATTTCTTTTTATCTATGTAGTAAGTTGCATAGTCTTTTTATTTCCTTCCACATTCAGTTCTCTTTTTCACCTTTGATCTTGGGTAAGGCATGTTTCTGAAACTTAATTGGCATTCTCTTGTTGTAGTCATATTCTAACCAGTCTCCCAATGCCATTTTTGCAATATCTTATAGCCTTGCTATTAATATTCAGAGAAAGGGATATCACAGTGCACATCTTTAGTTGAATTATTGCAAAAATGTTTTTATAGTATGCTCAAATCTACTGTTTTGCCTGTCTATCTATGCACATGGGACTGGGAAAAAAGTTGTAACTGTTAAATGTGAAACTTTGTGTTGTGTGACCGTGCATGGTGATATTAACTTGTAGTTTGTTGACCAAAACATGCTATGTAATTATTTTTTGTTTTCAGGAAGCAACTTATCTTTTTACCCTATTGCACATTTGTATGAAGCTTAGAAGTTCCAATTCGTACATCTTTGCGATGGCATTGAGCTAATTAATTCTATTACTTATGCCTCTTGCAATTGGCGTGCATTTGAAACTGTAGAAAGAGTCGTGCCTGCATTTGCCTTTCAAGCACAATACTGATACAAATAAATCTTAACTGTGCAGGAGGGAGAGCTAGTCACTCTTTTGCAGCAAGCGGACTGCCACCTTCCATTGCAAGAAAGGATTTTGGGAGGATCTTTTTGTCCTGAATCTGGAGAGATGCGGAATGCCACCAAATTGATGGCATGCCACCAAATTGATGGCATCAGTTGTTTCCATTTGCAATTTTGGGTGGATTGTTTGCAGGGGGTTGTTGGTTTTGCAATTTGTTGCGTTCCTCCGATGTTGTCTCCTTGAGATGCTCCGATTCATAAGATTATATGGTATGTGCATGAACTGCAGCGGAGAAGTCAGTTGTGCTCCCCTTCTGGAACGCCGCGCTTTCCTATGCGAGATGGGCTTTTGTATGCTCCTTGGTACTCCTTGTAAGCAAGAAGAAAAGAAGGCAGCGTGTGAGCACAAATCATGTTAGTGACAGCTCAGGAGGTTTGCGACAGTTTTTCTGTCGCGGTTATTTACCTTCTTTCTTTTCTTTTCTTCTCGCTTCTTTTCTTCTTCGTTTTCTTTCTCTTTTTTGGACGGGGTTCAGTCCTGGTTCCTGAACATGGCTCAGAGACCTATAGTCGTGTGAATGGTGATATGTTTTCCTTTTTGAGAGGGTTGTGAGTGGCGATATGTAGTTGTATGAAAATTCAAGAGAGGAAAAGGGGGTAAATGCATTTTGGGTTTTGGTTTTCTAATTGCCAGAGAGGCCTTATCCTTTCAACTTCAGGCCCATCCTAAAGGGCCTAAGGCAAATACTGGATTTGGAGCGTGGTCGGACTAAACGTTCTGTGCAGGCTGGAATGGGGCGCACGGCCTCGCCGCTGGCAGCGATTTTTCAAAATGGAAGGATAGATTTATAATTTTTTTATTTTATTAATATAAAAATAAAAAACATTCCAAAGAGAGCGGCCCGACCCGGGAATGTTACACTGTGCGCGCGTCAATCATCCCCCGCGAGGGCTGCAACCATGTTTTTGAAGAATAATGACAAGCTCAACGAGGGTTTCTGGTTAATGGGCGTAGCTAGAGGCGCAACTCGTAGGGACTCTTAGGTGAGGATTCTCTTGAATTCAGTTCCTACTCTTAATATAAAGTTCTCCCTCCTAGTGATCTGTTAAATGAAACAGCGACGGATTAGTATCTGGAAAGCATAAACACACTTCCACTAGCCGTATCTAAATCACAGAAGAGCAATGGTTTAGTAAACACAAATACAATTATGAGTTGCACCATTCGCTTCTAGGATCGCTAATTTGCTATTTTAGCACAGCACATGATTTTATATAAGAAACCACAGCCAGTTTAACAAACATCTGCGCAGCTTGCAATCAAATTCCTTCAGTCAGCAGCGTGGACTGGGCACCGTCAGACCTACTATAGTTCTTTTCAGAGGCCTGTGCAGTGTTAAGCGAGTTCCCATTCAGTCACAACTCACAATATCACAAGCTGTAGCAGGAGTCTAATTTTGTATAACCTCGGGGCTGCTTGGTTTGTGTCTCGAGACATGCCAAACCAAAATTTGGCCACTACCAAAACCTGGATATGGCCAAGTTTTGGTTAAAGTTAAGATGTTTGGATTGTGACCACGCCAAATACTTAAAACAATACCAACAAAGTCTAGTGTGTGAGTATGACATGTGGGTCCATCATAATTTAAAAATTTCTAGCAATAAAACATAGCTAATATGGGTCTTGATTTGTTAATTAAATTGCAAGGAGAATGGCAATTCAATCGGAATAGAATTTAGAATCACTGCTTAAGAGCTATGGTCATTTGAATGTTTGTTATCCAACAATTAATGCACCTACAGTGGGATTTGGTTGCCCTATAGCTTGCGGTTGCGTCGAGAGTTTTAAAAATTATTGAAAACCGCTCGGTATTCATGAATATTGGTTGATTCGATTCGCACCACACTTAGAAATCGACCTGTTTTCGAATTTAAATTCAAAAATCAAAATCAAAAATAAAAAAATCTAAAAATACTAGCGATAATTCTAAGACCTTCTGCGATTTTTTTTTCAAAAATAATTTCGTTTGCATCATATTTCATGGAGAGTAAGTTTGAAAAAAAAAAGAAAAATATTGAAATAGGCCGTATGAACATGATGATTTGGCCCATTATATTAAGAAAAAGCTTAACATGCAAACATATTTTTTTTTATGTAGAGCGTATCTTAAGAGGATCTTTAAATTAGATTCACTTTATTTAGAGTTTTATTAATTTCTCCATGATCTTTACAATGTTCACAAGCATAAAGTGAACATACTAAGAAACACCACTGTAATTAACTTTTTCGTATCTACCATTATTTTTCTACATAAATAATAGTATAAGTAAACTAATAAAATTGGTTTCACTAATTTTGGAGATGAGATGGGTTAGTTATGAATAAATCTAGTTGAAACACATTTACACAATCATGCATGCTATAATAACTATTTCATGAGTTCATGTATTTTTAAAAGACATATAATCATGTAAGAAGACTAAAAAAATTGGTTTCATGATTTTTGGATTAGCAAAGAATTAACTATGCATTTAAATAGGTTTAGAAAATACATTTTCTCACAGAAAATATACAGCATTTTTATGAGTATAAATACTTTTATCATATAGATAATGTTACACAGAAACCAACAAAATTTGTTTCACTTGATTTGAAGCTCAGATGAATTAGTTATAGATTTTACAAGATTGAGCTATTTCTTTGTTTTTCTTGAACTTGAGCGGTTTTCGATAAAATCGAGCGGTTTCCAATCACGAACGAAAAGTGAAAAATGCGGTTGGTTTTTGATAGAATTCGAGTGATTTTCAGTTGAAATCGAGTAGTTACCAAATCGTCAATTTGTTCGATTTTTGCCTCCGATATACAAATTTGACCAAGTGAATTTGAGTGAATTCTCACCGAATTTTGAGCGGTTTTCACGATGAGGAGACACTCAAGATCTGAGATAATAGAAGGGATGGAACAGGTGTTGGTGAATCCTACTAGTACGCTTGAGTCTTTCAGCCTCTCCAAGCTGGAATAAGATGAACCAGAATAAGAAAGCTCTTTAACAAGGAAAAAAAGTGATAGCAAAATTTAAGTGTGCACTCTGAATATTGGATGTAAGATATGTAAAACTGCAAATAATCCTATTGGAATTGATCTTGAAAAATATCCTAACAATCTTTAACTGATCACCGAGAGAAAAAGGGGGAGTCTGTCCCCACGTTCGCACCTTGATCGGGGGCGTGACAACCTTCATCTTGATTGCAGTCCCACACCGGACGACGCTATTGAAAGGATCGAATGGCCCAAGAGAGGGGGTGAATTGGGCGCTAATTAAAACTTCTACCGCTTTCTAAAACAAATAACAACCTTAGCCTATATAAAAGTGAATGCAACTACGTGATTTAAACTAGGACAAGGCAACTAAACAAACAAAATAACTAGGAGAGAGAACGGTAAAGAAAGACTTGCAAGAACAAAGATACTCAAAGTAAAATGCGGGAATGTAAATAGTTGGAGAAGAGAACACCAATTTTTTTTCCCGAGGTTTCGAGAAGTTGGCACTTCCCCCTAGTCCTCGTTGGAGCATCCACCAAGGATGTAGCTCTCCTTGAGTCACCAAGACTCAAGTGCTCCCTCTTGATTGCACCTTCTCCATCTCCGGATTGGCGGGCATCAAACCAAGTACATCATCTCTTCTCAGGGCTCTCACAAGTCCTCCAAGAGCTCACCGAGAACACCTCCGATCACCAAGACCGTCTAGGTGTTGCCAACCACCAAGAGTAACAAGCTTCAAGCTTCACTTGACAAAGACCAAGCCTAAACAACAGCTAGATGCACACTTATTACTCTCCAAGCACTAAAGATGTCCTTAATCTTCAACTAAGAACTTGGAATTAACACAAATACTCTCTCTTGCTTCTAAATGACACACCAAGTGTATGAGCTGCTACAGGGTCGCAAGAGCACCATATGAGACCAAATGAGTAGGTATTTATAGGCTAAGGATCAAGAATTAGCCGTTGTCTAACAACCCAGAATTTTTCTTAACGCCGGAGGGTTCGAAGTGAATAACTCTCTCCACGCCGGAATATCCGGTGCTAGTACCCCTGACAAAATAGCCGTTAACTGTTCCATTAGCCGTTAAAGCTCTGGCGTTTCATCCGAACTAACGCCGGATCATCCGGCGCATTAAAATCGGCCAGATGATAGTTTGCAACCTTTCTGTATAAAATCATCCGGCATTTATCCTTCAGTACGCCGGACCATCCGGCGTGTAGAATCAAGCCGAGACTGCACTACAAAGATTGCTCCGGCGATCTCACCACTCGAACGCCGGACCATCCGGCGCGGACTTCAATAATTTTTCAACTCAGAACTCTTAGGAAAATGCTTCGGTGCTGACAACAATTTTGGCGCCGGACCATCCTGACCAAGCTAAAGAATTCTGCTGACCTCGACCAAAATAAACTCTGGTGAGTACACTCTTCATATAGAGGATCATCCGGTGTGTTGAATTTTCGCTGAATTTATCCAATTTAAACAATCTTGAGTTCTAACTTCTTGGACACTCAACCAAAAGCTTGTATGAGCTACCTAGCTCTAGAAATTCATAAGTGTGCATCAACTATGTCTAGACTCACCTAGGTCAAGCTACAACTCTTAACCCCCTTTATAGTACGGTCAAAAGATTAAAAAGAAATAGAACCTATACTACTCTAAGTGTCCTTCATCTCCTTGTGACACTTAGAACTAGAAGATCCTTAATCTTCATGCACTTGTCCTTTGATCGTCCATATAAGCGCTTAAAGGACCAAGAGAATCAAAGCATCATTGTGAACTAAGTTTTTCTTTTTCTTTGATACCGTTCAAAACACATATGTTAGTCACAATGATACGGTTGTCATTAATCACCGAAACTCTTACCACTTACCTAGGGACCTAGATGCTACAGCTATAAAACAAGAATGGGGAGTCCAGCAAAGGAGGTAGATCAGATTGATGTATGCTCTAGTTGCCTCCCCAAACTCTAACCCGATCCTAAAGGGTGTCGCTATGGAGTGTAGACCGCCACCACCATCGCTGTCGCTACTAGCAACTCCTGCATGACTAGCGACATCTTCACTAGCATCGCGTCGTCCACTAATGATCACCGGACCATTCGGTAAACTGAGCTTCATACTTCATCACTTGGAATCACCTCTAGAATAAATAGTTCGGTGCTTTCATCATTGCATCACCAGATAATTCGATGAGTTGAATTTCATTTTTCTTAGACAATTCCACTTTTCTACTAAAATTAATCTAGTGCTCTTACCAAACTAACATAGGACTATCCGGTGAAACACTTCTAATATTTCTAGACACGTGTCACCAAGAAAAGCATCCGGAGATTCCATCACCTTAATCATCGGAATATCTGATGAACTCAACATCTTTCTATCTTGACAAACAAAGTATGCTCTGGTGAGAACAAACTTCACAAGACCGGACCATCTGGTGAAGCTAAATTCACTGAGCTCGTCCAATTCAATCTTTTCTTGAGCTCTAACTTCACAACATCTCAACCATGGGCTTCTATGAGCTACATACTGCTAAAGATTCACAAGTGTGCATCAAACTAAGTTTAGACTCAACTAGGTCAAACTACTACTCTTAGCTCCTCTTTATAGTATAGTCAAAAATACTAAGAAAGAAGACATATACTACTCTAGCTCTAAGTATCGTTTATCTCCTTTGTGACACTTAGAACTAGAAGATCCTTAATCTTCTTGCACATGTTCTTTGATCGTCTATATAATCAACTTAAGGATCAAGAATACCCGATCATTATTGTGAACTAAAATTTTTGATACCCTTCAAAACAAAATTGTTAGTCACAATGATATAGTTATCATTAATCACCAAAATACTTACTACTTATTTAGGGACCTAGATGCTACAGAAAGGTTCAAAGCAAAGTTCGTAGCAAAAGGCTGCTTACAAAGAGCAAGGATTCTTTATAAAGTTTAAATGAGGAAAACTCACCATCTTAATCATAAGAAAGATCTCGGTGAGGTTTCTCACGTTCTTTATATTGATATTCATCGAGATAGATCCAAAGGCATACACAAACAAATTGCTGAAAAAGCACATGTATAAGTGCTCTGTCTCGCGTGCATCTATTATTAAGGGCAATAAGTTTAGGATATTTTAATATACGATGTCTGAGGAACTATTATAAAACCGATGAAATGAAGTCGGTTCCTTATGTTTCAGCTATCAAAAGCATTATGTACATGCCATGTTCTTAGTTTTTATTACCGAGATACTTGTTAGATATGAGTCAAATTTAGGACTGGACCACTAGAAAGTCGTTGAGAAAGTCCTTCGCTATTCACAAGGCACTACGAACTAGATACTCATGTTTAAGAATTTGTTTGCGAGGTATGCGGATACTAAGAAAATCAATGATATGTTATATCCTCACCCTTGCTAAGGAGGCTGTCGGAGGGTGAACTCCTATCGCAGGGATCCTGAGGGACCCCTTTTTGAGATTCGGTCGGGGGGATGATTCTGAATATGTTTGCGGGAGAAATAAATAGGTGTAAATGCGATGGCAGGTGGAATGGAATGATCTAATGCAGAATGCAGTAAATGCACTGGAGGGATTTTTAGACAGGTTCGGGCCGCACTGAGCGTAATACCCTACTCCTGTGTGGATGCTATAAATGCCCTGAAAAAGCCTCTCAGGAATGTTGCTGGTTACAAGAATGTTTGTCTATCCTAGAGCTTCGGGCTCCTTCTTCTTCGGTGGTCTCAGCTTCTATGCTTGTACGAAGGTGTTCTTCGGTCTCTAAGCAAGTGTCTGAGAGTTCGAGCGTTCCTCTGTTTTCACTTAGATTGTCTTTGTCCGTGCCCGCCGGCTCCCTTAAATACTCGCCCGCGGTAGCGTGCCCCGAAAGGGAGGGCACGAGTTCCAAGGTGCCATAAATGGAAAGGCAGTCATCATGGCCTCTGCGCGAAGTGACGGGGGTTGAAAACGCGCCCCTGCCCGATCTTCGGTCGTCATGATGGTGCTGGCAACGGGCGCCGTGGAGAGGGCCCACCGGGCAGCCGCAGAGCGGCCCGGCGTGCCCGTTCAGTCTTGTACGCCTGCCACAGCAGGGCGGCAGGCCGGGCGCCTCGGGCCTTACGAAGCTATCCCGAGGCGCGCCGGATGACGTGGGATGGGACCCGTGTATTAAATGTCCCCATGTCCTTTTGCCAGAATGTGACAGGGACTGACACCGTGCGTGGCAGGAGCAGTTGGAGGTGACATGCCACGCACCCTCTTAAATGCGGCATCGGACCTTTCACAGGCTAACACCTCACCGCTGGACCCCTGTGGGGACCACCGTCGAAGGACTTCTTGGGCCGTCGGGGAACCGAGTGCTCAGGGGTCACTGTTCACCTCCCCGAGCACTCTCTCCCAGGAACGCCCTCTCTTGGTCCTCGGGGAACCGAGTGATTGGGGGCCACTGTTCACGGCCCCGCGCACTCTCTCCCTCTCTCCCAAAATCGATTGTTCTGGTCCTCGGGGAACCGAGTGCTCTGGGGCCACTGTTTGCAGCCCCGGGCACTCTCTCCCAGAACTACCTTCCTTGGGTCGTCGGGGGACTTAGGTACTCGGGGGCCACTATTCGCAGCCCCGAGCACACCCTTCCCGGTACTCGTCTTCTCTGGTCGTCGGGGGACTTGGGTGCTCGGGGGGCACTGTTCATGACCCCGAGCACTCTCTTCCCGGTCACTTAGTCTTCGCAGATCATCAGGGAACCTGGGCGCTCGGGGACCACTGCTCGTGGCCCCGAGCGCCCTCTCCCGGGACTTAGTCTTTTCGTACCTCGCGGAGATAAACCCCGTGGAAAGGTGCCACGTGGCAGAATGCTGGCCTGGCCTCGGGATTCGGGGACCCCTGATTCCTGATTCACCGACAGAGGCATATCGTGGAAAAGCTTCAAATAAATACTTACCGTATCATCAATGATGCAAGCTGAGTTTGTATCGTGTTATGAGGCTACCGGGTAAGCTATATGGATAAAGAACTTTATACCCAGATTAAGAGTGGTAGGCATCATATTAAAACCACTTATGTAGTTTTTGAGTGGTACTGTCAATCACGCAACATTAAGTATCATATTGTGAAAGGTAGAATTCATGATCAAACTATCAGTGTCAAGCATATAAATACTGAGTTAATGGTTACGGCGCTGCTCATTAAAGGCTTACCACCCCATAATTTTCGTGATTATGTTGTTATCATGGGGTTATTGTAATGCCTATGATTCTGGATAAGAGGGCTATAAATCAAACTAACTCCCATTAAACATAACGTATATCCATTTTGAGATGAGGTAGCATTCTATAGGTTATTGAGTTTCAGTGGCATTTTATTTGTCATTGTAACCCTTTGCTTTGGTGTGCTATTTTATTAAGAGTGGGCTTATGATATGAGTCTTACGATCAAGGAGAGAATGTTGGAATTGATCGTGACAAACATCCTAACGATCTCTAACTGGTCACCGAGAGAAAAAGGGGGAGCCCGTCCCCATGTTCATGCACTGATCAGAGGCGCAACAACCTTCATCTTATGTTGCAGTCCTACGACGTACGACGCTATAAACCAGAATGAGGAGTCTGGCAAAGGAGATCAATTGGATTGATATCTACTCTAACCGCCTCCCCAAACCTTAACCTGGTCCTAAAAGGCGTCGCTATGGGGTAAAGACCACCACAACCATCGCCGTCGCCACCAGCAACTCCTGTATGACCGGCGACATCTTCACCAGCATCGCATCATCCATGACTACATGTTCATTGTGCACCTATGACGTGCCTCTACTCCGAGCCACCATTGAGCATCCAATGGCATCCCCGAACTCCGGTTAGTACACGCTTCCGCACTGATATTTGTGTGTTTAATATTTGAGATTAGAATTAATGGTGTTTAGCCTAAGATAAGTACCAACAAATCCTTCTTCTAAAACTTGAGCTTAACTCAGTTGTTTGAGATAAATGGATGTACGTCTAGACTACCTATTTTGTTCGAGTACTTTTGATGCAAATTTGAGTGCCATATTTTTAAAAATATGGTTGTGTGGATCACTACATCCTAGATGTCTTGTTGGCGTAGAGATTGGAAGTTGCAATTTTGTTATTAAAAAAAATTCCTTCTTCTAAACACTAAATTGACATCTAGGAATCGGGAAAATTTCTAATCAACATGGACCGCCGCTCGATCTCAAAACTTGTCAAGTCATCAGTCAAACTCAAAGCATGTTTTTTTTTATGATTCTAATAATCCAGATTTTGATTCTCACAATGTAGAATCTGAATGGTTAGAATCTAAATTACATAATCTAAAACAAATAATTATTAATTATTATAATTTCCTTTCTCTCCCCCCCCCCCCTCCTCTTCAACCTCACTTTCTTCAACAGGTCCTCGAACCCAACCTCCTTCTCCGAGATGGGGAAGTAGAGGCGCTCGAGGAGGTGATGAAGATCGGCCAGGATGTCGTGGGTGGAGGGGAGGAGCAACCCTGCCCACACCGATGGAGGAGGGGGGCTAGTTGCTGCAAAGGCTGGTGACATCGGAGTCGTGGTGGGAGAAGGCGAGGTCGAGGTTGTGTGGGCGGATGACGCTAGGCTCCAGCGATAGGTGCCCTCAAGCGCGGTGGAGGGTGGCGATACATGTGATGGGGAAAACCACACGATGAAGAAAGAAGCGAAGGGAGAAAAAAAGAAATTTTATGTTTATAATAGCAATAATGGGTAAATATGTACCATAATTCATAACCTACCATTTAGAATTATCTTTTTTTAAAATATAGATTATGGTATAATTTATCTCCAGAATATGGAATTTGAATTGTAGAATGAATCTGTTTATTTTGGTAAATATGTGCTATAATTCATAATCTAAAATCAGAATACTAGAATCATAATAAAAATCAAACCGGCCCTCTGCCGTTCCCCGCCGGCCTGCCCGACAGGCTCGACCGCCCGGAGTCCAGGCGAGTGTGCTCCCCTCCCTCATTTCGACGCCGCGGTCGCCCTCCCCAGATCTGACCCCCCCCCCCTCCTCCTCGCGCCTCCCGCCACGGTCCACTCCGGCGGCTGCCCCGTCCCCTTCTTAAACCCCACCGCCCTAACCCAACCCCTTACTCCACCACCGCCGCCCGCAACTCCAGCGCTAGCGACTTCACCGTCTCTCGTCGCCATGGCCGCGGCGCTCCTCCTCCTCCTCCTGGTCCCGCCCGTCAGCCTCCTCGCCGCGCTCGCCTTCCTGGCGCGTCCCCGCGCCGTGCGGGTCCCCCTCAGGGCCCGCCACGTCTTCATCACGGGCGGGTCCAGCGGCATCGGGCTCGCCATGGCCACCGCCGCCGCCCAGGAGGGTGCGCGGGTTTCCATCCTCGCGCGCAACCTGGCGCGCCTCGAGGAAGCGCGCGCCGCCATCAGGGCCGCCACGGGGCATGACGTCCGCGTCCACGCGGCCGACGTGCGGGACGCGGACGCCGTGGCGCGGGCGCTCGCGGAGGCCGGCCCCGTCGACGTCCTGGTCTGCAACCACGGCGTGTTCGTGCCGCAGGAGCTCGAGAGGCAGGACATGGAGGAGGTCAAGTGGATAGTGGACATCAACCTCATGGGCACCTTCCACCTCGTCAAGGCCGCGGTCCCCGCCATGAAGGCGCGCACCCGAGAGATGGCTCTGCCCGCGTCCATCGCAATCATGTCCTCGCAGGCCGGCCAGGTAGACACGTCACATGATTCTTCGCTGTTTTGCTCATCATGCAGCGAAGGTCTTCGATGTAATGCTGCGTGCTTGGGAGGTTATTTTCTTGACTTGTAACATCTTTGCTGCAGGTTGGTGTTTATGGGTACACTGCGTACTCGGCAAGCAAGTTCGCGCTGCGGGGACTGGGGGAGGCGTTGCAGCATGAGGTCATTGCGGACAATATTTATGTCTCATTGATCTTCCCTCCTGACACTGAGACTCCGGGTTTCGAAGAGGGTATGAGTTGCTTATGGATGTTTTTAAGTGACTGCTGAACTAGTCTACTATGTACTGGTTTCTAGATTGAAGTTCAGATGCATCGTTGAGCACATTTTAAAAACAATTAGGTGGATGACATATCTGATGATCATTATTTGTTAACAACTAACAAGTGAAAATGATACCATTGGGTAACTGAGTCATCTTCAATATGATGTCAAACGGCTCTAATTGGTAACCCTGAAAATTTCGGAGTTCTGTAGTGATGAAAACATTGTGTATCTCCTCACTTCAAGGGTGCCTGATTGAATTTGTTTTATTAGTTTTACACTTATACTTACCTGTAAGTTATCATAATAGAATCACAAGTCCAAAAATATGTCGACAAACTTCATTGCTATTTTATCCCATCATTTAATGGGTTGGTGCTCCATGGTTACGGATGGGCGTGGAGCGATCCATAGATCCACTTTAGTTCAATTTATATAACTAACTTTATAATATGAGGTGAAAAAATTATCTAGTTAGTTAATTAAGTTAAACTAGAGGGGATTCATGAATATCCATTGGTGCTCCATCCCCATCCTTATCCATGGTATCACTCTGATAGCATTTTTTCTTAATTATCGTCAACTCTCCAGTTCTGAAAATACTGTCTACATATTTTGTGTATTGAGCATATTCTTTGCCTTGTTCCAGAGCATAAGAGGAGGCCAGAATTGACCAACATCATAGCAGGATCATCTGGTGGAATGAAGGCCGATGCTGTTGCTAAGAAGGCTCTGGCCGGCATCAAATCTGGAAAGTTTATTGTCCCCTGCAATTTTGAGGGCGCAATGTTAGCTGTAGCCACTGCTGGTTTATCCCCACAGAGCTCCCCGTTAATGGCATTCCTAGAGGTGATTGGTGCCGGATTCATGAGGTTTGCAGCACTTTGTTTCCAATGGAATTGGTTCTCTACGATAGAGAACTACTATGCCAAAAACAAGAAGCGCGAGTGAGAACACAATCCACACCTGGATATCGTTTTTTTTTTAATTTCGTGAGAGCTATAAGCCAACAAATAATTCGTCTTAGCACCTGATTCGAATGTAGCGTTGTGTGTTCAGTAGCTTCAGTTCTCTCCTTTTTAATCTTTTCCTCGTTCTGCCTTGAGATCGTGTGTACAATGTAGATTTCAGCAAAAATAATACAATAGAAGGCAATATTGCTTGGATTAGTGATGTGAGGTACTTGCAGAGAGAGAGAGAGAGAGAGAGAGAGAGAGAGAGAGAGAGAGAGAGAGAGAGAGAGAGAGAGAGCTGCTCTTGTGCAAATCCCTATTCTGTAACTATGTGTTTTAATTTCTTTTATCTGAATGCCCCAAATCTGTTCTGAGCCAAATTGCATGGCTGTCAGCCGTGGTAGTTTCAAAGTTAAAAAAGTAAAAACATTGGAAGAATTTGTAAAGTCTTGCTTTTTGAAAATGCCACTGGCCGGGAGACTGGCATGTCAGGCCGAAGAGACTCGGTTCGCATTCCTGGGTTTTGATCTGAAGCGTCAAAATGGATCTTAACGGACGAGGCTGTACATTTGTACGGACTTTTGGAAAGACCAATCCAGGGCACGGAGGCGCCTCGCGTAAAGATTAGGCTGCTTCGAGCACTCGGATAGAAGCAGAAAAGCTTCCGGTGCTCGCCGTCGATTCGTTCATGGCTTCCTCCTCTGCCTGCGCCTGCGGCGCTCCATCCCCGTCGGTGCGATGCCCTCTCGCCCTGTCTCCTCCCTTCGCTTCCTTTCCTCCCGCCGACCTCGCCGCCCCACCGCTCTTCCCGCGCCGCCTCGCCGTCTCGCGTCCAAGAGCAGCGTCAGCACTGGAGGACCTCGTGCTGGAGTCTGACGATGAGGACGAGGAAGAGGAGGAGGAGGCCGGGCGGACCTGTTCGAGGGAGAGGCGTGGGCGGCGGCGGCCGACGAGATGGACGCTGCGAGGTCCCCGGAGCTGGAGGTGTTCGAGCTGGAGGAGCTGCGAGAGCAGTGGCGGCGGTCGAGTATCGCCTGGCTTTGTAAGGAGCTCCCAGCCTACAAGCACTCCAACTTCACCCGCATCCTCAACGCCCAGCGCAAGTGGCTCACCCAGGACGACGCCACCTACGTGGCCGTCCACTGCCTCCGCATCCGCAGCAATGACGCCGCCTTCCGGGTCAGTACCCCCGTGCCGTCACCTCTCTCCCACAACCTGTTCGACCAACTGCCTCTTACATAATAATAGATATAGGTTCTTACAATTCTTGCTCACGAACTGTTCGACGAATTGCCGTAGTTGTAAAGACACGATATGTTGTTGATATATGGATGATTCGATGGTTGTTTTCAGGTGTGCAGCTGGATGGTGAAGCAGCACTGGTACCGCTTCAATTTCGCGCTAGCCACGAGGGTGGTGGATTGTCTTGGGAGAGAAGGCAAGGTTGAGAAATGCCGGGAGCTGTTCGACTTGATGGTCAAGCAGGGCCGAGTGCCTGCCGAGTCCACCTTCCACATATTGGTCGTTGCATATCTCAGCGTTCCAGGGGGACGTTGTCTTGAGGAGGCATGCACCATATGCAACCCAGATGATACAGATGGGCGGTTACAAGCCTCGGCTCAGCCTGCATAATTCATTGTTTCGTGCGCTTGTGAGTAAGATGGGAGGGACTGCAAAGCACAATCTCAGGCAGGCTGAGTTTGTCTACCAGCAATATAGTCACAGGTAATCTGGTGGTGCACAAGGAGGTGTATGCTGGGCTCATCTGGCTTCACAGCTATCAAGATGTCATTGATAGAGATAGGATCAAAGCTCTTAGGAATGAGACGAAGCGAGCTGGGTTTGAGGAGAGTACTGATGTGCTGGTGTCAGTGATGAGGGCCTTCTCCAAGGAAGGGGATATTATAGAAACAGAGGCAACATGGCAAAGGCTTCTTCAGAGTGGTTGCAAGCTTCCTGCTTGGGCTTATGTCTGCCGAATGGAGCTTCATGCACGGACTGGTGAGCCTATGAAATCCATTGAAATCTTCAAAGAAATGAAGGATCGAAACATACCTCATAATGTTGCATCATATCATAAGATAATTGAGATAATAGCAAAAGCTAGAGAGATAGAGATTGCAGAAAAACTTATGGACGAATTTACTGAAAGCCATATGAAGCATCTAATGCCAGCCTTTCTTGACATGATGTATTTGTATCTGGATCTGGATATGCATGATAATTTGGAACATACATTCACAAAATGCCTTTCCAAGTGTCGTCCAAATAGAATACTGTACCTTATCTATCTGGAATCACTTGTAAGGGTTGGAAATGTCAAGAGAACGAGCAGATCTTTGGTGAAATGCATAGTAATGGGACAATAGGTACTAATGCTAGGTCTTGCAACATCATGTTAAGGGGGTATCTTTCTGCAGAGGACTATCAGAAAGCTGAAAGCATTTATGACTTAATGTGTAAAAAGAAGTATGATGTACCGGTGGATTCTTTGGAAAAACTTCAAAGTGGTCTCCTCATTAGCAAGAAAGTTGTCAAGCCAAAACCTGTGAGCATGAAGTTGGATCAAGAGCAGCGTGAGATTTTGATTGCTTTGCTTCTTGGAGGCACTGAAATAGAATCTCGTACACAGAAAGGGGTCCACATCATTCATTTTAAGTTCCAGGAAGTGACTAATGCTCATTCAGTTTTAAGGGTGCACACTCATGAACGTTTCTTTGAATGGCTGCCTTCAGCATGCAGATCACTCAATGATGAGAGCGAGATCCCTTACCGGTTTTCAACCATACCTCATGCACATTTTGGTTTCTTTGCAGATCAGTTCTTTCTGAAAGGCGAACCTGTTCTCCCCAAGCTTGTCCATAGATGACTGTCTCCACGTGTTCTGGCATATTGGTTCATGTTTGGGGGTTTCAGACTCCAATCAGGTGATATTGTGCTTAAGGTCAGTGGTGGGAACATTGAGGGTGTTGATAGAATTGTGAACTCCTTGCACACACAGTCTTTATCATGCAAAGTGAAGAGGAAAGGAATATTCTTTTGGATGGGTTTTCAGGGAAGCAATGCTGTCTCTTTCTGGAAAATAATTGAACCTTATGTATTGGACAGTTTTTCGAGTTCTACAATACAAGAACGTGGCAGCACAGGTTCTGATAGCTCGCAAGATAGTGATACCGATTATGAGGGTGATACATAGAGATATGTTGAGTAGTTTATAGGCTCTGAAAGTTCGTAAAGAGTATTAGAAGTCTACAAATTTGATCAGAGGTTTGTCATGTGTATTGCTCATGCATAACGTCCTACTAACACCAGATTCCCAGATTGATCTATCACCTATCTATCTTGTCGTCTGCGGTTGACTTGTACTATAGACAGTCCTAGGCAGAAAGATTGATAACAGTTTGATGGATTCCCATGGTTTGCCATACCGTAAATCGTTCAGCTCTTGTTGTGAATTCACTTTTGGGTTTCATGATTTCTAGCAGAAAATACATCTTTTTCAGATAGACTTTTGCACAGCATATGACAACATGCCAGTTAGCGAGAACATGTGCTGAAACCTGATACCCTCAAGGGCATGAATAAACAAAGAACTTCTACCGACCCATAATCTATGTTAATTCCTTGTTGGGTTGGCCAAGGAGTCCCTCCCCTTCCCTACAGATCTCCTTGTAGGAGTCTGGTCAGCAAGTCAGTAAGGAGCGCGTGCCTTCTGTCAGCCCTTGCCTCTTCCCTCATCCTCCTCTGCTCCTCGCGCTCCATCCATGCCTGCTCCAGCATCAGCCTCTCCCGCTCTATCCTCTGCATCGCCTGCCGCCACTGGTCCTCGAAGAACAGCCGCTCCTGCGCCTGCCTCTCCGTCGTCTCCTGACGTCGTACGTCCAGGCGATGCTGCTGCTCGAAGAAATCCTGTAGCAGGCCACGAATGGCGGATGTGCCGCTCGTCGTTGACGTCTGCGCAGCCTTCATCTTCCGGCTCCGTTTGACCAGCTCCTCGTCCTCCTCCTCGTCGGGTTCCTCGCGGCCGGACGTCTCGGCCGGTCTCTTCAGCTTCCTTCTAGCAGGAGCTCGCCCCGGCGCAGACCCAGGGAGCTGCTGGCTTTGCATGCTTCTGGGCCAGCCAGATCACTCTCTCCCCTGATGAAAACGACGCGCTGGTCACAAGCCAAGCATTGTGAGGCGTACACGATCGACGATGGTCTCCAGCAAAAAAAGGATGTTTCAGTTTTGAAGCACGTGGACGGGGGAGGAAGAGGACGAGACGATCGACCTTGTGGCCGGCGGTCGACGAGGCACTTCGGCTGCGCGCGCACGGCGATGAGCCCCTTCGTCTCTCCTTCCTCACGCCGCTCGCCGTAATGTTTTTAGATTCCCAGGTGGCGCGAGTTGATAAAAGGAACGCGTACGGTGTTGGTGAATGTGGAAGGCGAGACCGGGCGGGCCGCGTCCGCAGGTTGACAGGAGTGGATCGAGTAGTCAGTCATACAGCTGCCTGCAATGCATGCACAGCAGCCGTCGTTTTTACCCCGTGTTTTTCATTGGCTTTCTGATCGTCAAGCTCCTCGATCGTCTCCTCTCTTTCGTCCCCTGGTTCACAGTTTCACACCCCCCAGGGTGGTGCGGAGTGTGAATGGCTTTGCTCCTGTCCACACGGGCAACACAGCTCGCCACGTCACCCTCCATCCTCATGGTCATTCCGAGCTGGACCCACCCACCCACGCGTTCCGCGGTCAATTCCTTCCTCGACGTATCGAATGCCGATGGGAGCTTTCGCGACATGCAACTTTTCGGCTGCAACTTGAAACATTGACCCGTGACCTCTTCTCTTCCACCACGGCGCGGGCAGGGCAGCCGTCTCCGATGCATCATCCGTCGCGTGGTTTCGCACGACAGCGATGGCGTGCACGCACGCGCCTGGCCTGACCAGACTATCGCTGTCAGTTAGAACGCGCCGCCCAGCCGTTCTTGAGCATTTTTTTTTATTTACTTTGAGATAGTCCGGTTCGAAATAAGTATGTTTTGAATATCGATAGTCGATAGTTCTAAAAAACAATTTTGATAACTACTTTTTATTGTAATATATTGATAAAATATTTTCTAAGATAAATCTATCCATGCCATTTTTAAATATCCAAATTCAATATATAAAAAGCAATTTATAGCCAAATTTAAAACAGTTAATTGTACAAAATCCAAAACAATACTTATTTTAGATTGGATGGAGTATATGGGTCTAGCCTATTTATTTTGATAATTAATTTTTAATAAATCTCAAAAACTTATGAGTAAAATGGAGGTGGTGGCTTTTAGTACCACGTTGTTAGTGGAGTTGGAGTGAGATCAATTTAAAAGGAGTTGTGTTCTCCACTCCCTCAAGCACATGTGGTCGAGAGGACTAGAAAGCCACACGTGCGCTCGCTCGCCTCATCGGGTCAGTCCGCATGCGCACACATGTGCAATGCCCCTATTTTGCTGTTTTATTCTTTTGCATGACTGGATATATACAGAAATCATGTCAGTTAAAAACCTGATCGTGGCACATCTGAACCGCATGATCCTCCCTATATATACCTATCAATCGTCGTCACAAAGGATACATGTAATTAGGGTTTTGCCTCCTTCTTTGATGTGCCGCCATCGGTAGTCTACTCCGTCCCGTTCCATCAACATGCACCGACGATCAGGAGAGCAGGTCTTTAGAACTCGTCGTCTTTGCCATCCTGCACTGGGAGAGAGTGAATAAGGGTTTTGGGAATCGCTCTGCGCGACTGCTCATGATCTTCTTCCTCGATGCCATCGACTGCTCGCGTTCTGCTTCTTGATCATCGTCATCTTCTGCGTCACCATCCTGGGGTTTCTGCGTCTCTCGATTGGTACGCCCGCTATGACTGGTCTCTACTTAGTCATATTTACCATACTGAGTAGTTCTGTGATGTTCGTGCTAGCGACTGTATTAGAGAGTTACATGCGTAGTTCTACCACCTATGTTGTACTATCATTACATCATGATGTTTGTTTATTAGTTTCTATTCATGACTTATTTAGAAATTAAATTAAATCCAAAAGTGCATTTATTTCAATATTTATCTAGTCACATGTAGGTATTACCGCATAGAGCAGCGAATGTTGCAGGGTGCCTGTAGGGAAGCAAATTCTATAGGACCTTCCTACGAAAGACCTCCGTGAGACACTGATCCAGCCACACATCTTCTGATCCAACAGTTAGACTGAAGAGGAGAGAAAGGGGACATGTATTATCACAGAAAAGGAGATTTTTTGTAGGATCTGTTTCTATAGAATTTGATTTAATGCCTGTAGAGGCATGGGAAGCTTTCAGCAGCCGGCCTCGATTGGTAAATACTACACCAAAAGAGTATCGATGTAGTACTATAGGGACCAACGACAACCAAAGTGGCTAACCAGACGAGACACGACCTCTCAAACTGGTGGTCCGCTGTCATGCACCCCTGTGTCGATCTCGGTAGTTCAGCGTGCATAGATTGACAGACGTGCTTTCAACCCTTTTGGGAGGCTGGGCCGAATTTCACATCAGATGGCCCGTGCCGGCAAAGTTGTTCCGGGAAGCGAGAAGTATAAAAGCGTTCGGCCTTGGCATGGTCGCACGATACACTATCCTCTCGGTCGTCGTTCCCACTACCAACCACCATTGATGCGACTGCTTCATGCTCCCTTGGCGCTTGCAAGCTCCTCAACGCTCCGTGCTTCCGGGATCCACAGCTTCGTCCCCCACCGCAGAACATCAAGATAATTACGTTAGGGGGTGGGGAGAAAACAAAGTAAAACCAAGAAATTACATATTGGATTTGATCCATTGAGTAAGTTGGCTAAGATATCTTCTTTTGATCCTATGAGTTACCAAGTTTAACTCATGGAGGAACATGTTTCTGCATCTTGTGATTGTTGGATCTATGCGCTGAAAAAAACCAATCATTTCGTGTTGTCCAAGTACTTCAGCTCATCAAATCATGATTTTCATGTAGAAAGTCTCATTGATTGTCCGCTTCATGTGTAGCCAAATTCGATCAATGCGCATCCAATGAGGAATAGAAATGCCAATGGATGACCAGCACACTCTTGCAAAGTTACATCTCAGAAATAAGTGAGCGGTTATTTCTTCATATTGTCAAATGCATAGCTCACAAGTATCATATTTCGTCTTCTTAACAAATCCCTCGAGTTTAATCTATCTTTGAGCAAGAACCAGAAGAAAACCTTATGTTTTTTTTTTTTGATAGGAGGATCTCCAAATCCATTTGAAAGATGGGTGGATCGGTGTGTGCCCTATTAGAAATTTATAGGCCTTCTTGGAGGAGAAAGGAGAGTTGCTCCCAAATGCATTGCCAAGAGTCTGACCTCGAAGAAAGCTGAAGTCTTGTAATATGAAGCTGGAGCAATTGGAATTGTGCGTAGGTCTGAGTTGAGGGGGGTAAGTGGAAGACATCTAGAATATTAGACCTGTTGAGAGCTTAAGCCAGAGTGATATTTTTTATTTTGGCAAAGGAGTAAAGCTCAGGGAAGGATTGTATCGAGATCAGTCCACCCCATATGTCATGTCAGAAATGGATAGTCCTCCCATCTCCAATCTAAACAATTGCAAGGCCTTTGTGAGAATCCAGGAGGTGAGTGATGCTTTTCCACCAAAATGATCCCCTCAAGCACATGCCCAGGAGAGTGTCATTTGAATAATAATTGTTCCAAACAAGCTGTACCCAAGGAATGTCTTGTTTGTTGAAGAGATTGTCCAGATGCTTTAAGAGAAGAGCATCATTTTGGACACTAAGTTTGATCATGCCAAATCGTCCTTAATTTTTAAGCCTACAAACCATATTCCAAATTGCAAAAGATTTTTTTCTTAGCATTGATGTCAAAACCTCTCTAAAGATAGTGTTTTCTATATTTGTTGATTTGTTTGATCATAGTTAAAGGCAACTTAAGGGTGCATATGAAGAAAGTAGGTAGAGAGGAAAAGCAGGAGTTTACCATTTCAAGTTTACCACCTTAGGTGAGAAAGCAGAAGTAGCTGACCAACCTTTTTTTCAATTCTCTGGACTAGAGGGATGAAATCTTCAATTTTTGGTTTAGTGAGCCCAAGAGGAAGACTAAGGTAGGTAAAGGGGAGGGAATCTCTTTTGCAGCTGAAAGTGTTGGAGAGAATATTCATTCTGTTGTCATCTACATCGATGGGGTACATACATGACTTGTGATAGTTCACTTGAGTCATGTAGAATTTGCAAAAGTGTTAAAGAGGGACTTAAGGATGAAAAGTTGTATAGGATAGGCTTCTATGATTATGAGGGAGTCATCTGTATATTGAATAATTAGGAAGTCAATGCCAGCACCAGGAATGGGTAGTGATAGGAGGTCTTGGTCCTTAGCTCTGTAAAGAATTGTCTGAAGCAAATCTGCAGCCAGCACAAATAGAAGAGGTGATAAAGGATCACCTTATCGTACACCCCTTCGACAATGGAAAACTTTCCCTGGTACCCCATTAAGGAGCATTGAAGAAGCGCCAAACTTCATAATTGATTTTGTCCATTGAACCCATTTGTTCCCAAAGCCTTTATGCTGAAGGATGTCCTGAATGACTTGATGCTCAACCATGTCAAAAGCCTTCTCAAAGTCAATCTTGAGGATAATTAATTCTCCTTCTGATTTGTAGTAGATATGTAAGTATTCAAATGACTAGGCAAGAAAATCTTGAATGGTTCTTCTTTTAATAAAACTATACTAATTTTGGTGCACCAGGGAAAGAATGACTTGGTGTAACCTTTCTACCATAATTTCGGTGATGATCTTGATAGAGCAGTTCAATAGAGAAATAAGCCGAAAATTTCCCACTAAAATTGAGGCATCCTTCTTAGAAACAAGAGTGATATATGAGCTGTTGATACTTTGTGTGCAGACATCCACATCACAGAAGGCCTAGCAAAGATCATATAAGTCTTGAGTAATGACTGGCTAGCACTTCTTTAGAAAGTCTGTGTTAAAACCACTTGGACTTGGGGATTTGAAAGAGGGAAAATTAGTGTAGTGAATATGGTCTTTTTAGGGCATGTTTGTGATTTTAGTGATTAGTGATAATATAATCAATATGACTAACATATTTATTAAGTATATATCTTAGTAGGTTTCATGGATGTAATACATGAAGAAGTCACCGCAACCGGGACAAAAATCGATTGAATTGGACAAGTCTTAGAAAAAATGTATACGCCAGATGGTCCAGCGTAGAGGCAATTATACATGTCGGAGTGTTTTCTCGGGTGTTTTGTACATGTCGGATGGTCTAGCGATATGAAGTTGTGCACACCAGAGACTTCGCTGGAGCATTTTCTAGGAGAGGTTTCTCAGTGGCAGAAGAAGTTTGAATGCCGGATGATCCGACGCTTAGAGGATTGTACGCCAGAGCATTTTTTCAGAGGACTATTGAAGACTGAAGATCTACACACTGGATGGTTCGGTGCTCGGAGTTGTACATGTCGAATGGTTGCGCCGGAGTGCTTTTCCAGAGAAGGTATCAATGGCTAGTTTGTCGTGGTTGTACAAGCCGGATGGTCCAATGCCCTGAAGATCTACACGTCGGATAATGAACAGTGTATAAGAAGTGGCTAGATGCTCGAAGTGTACATGCTGGATGGTTTTGCGATAGAGCTGGTGAACACGCCAGAGCATCCGATGTTCACAATGAGATTAAGTGGTGTTCCAACGGTTAGTTCATGGATGATGTACACGCCTGATGGTTTGATGAGTACAATGTGCTTACACCGGATCATCCAACGTATACAGAAAATGTGATTGTTGGAGAAATGACTAGTTCGCCAGTTTGAGACTAGAAATACCCCCCTCTACTCGATCATTTAAGTGCGCTAGAGTCTAGAGAGCCTCATATACACTTAAGAAGACATCCAAGCCACCAAAATGCTAAAAGTGATCATCCAAAGCAATTAAGCACAAGATTAGAGAGTGATTAGTGCTAATAGGTGTAGAGAGAGTTGTGTCTAGGTGTTGTTACCTAGAGAGAGAATCAAAGAGTGATCCTAGCTTGTACCAAGTGGTACACCGGTGCCTTAAAATCTTAGTGACTCATGGACACCGTAAGCCTTAGTGACTCATACTTGTTGACACTTCGATTTGGTGGGGAGCGGCGGCAAGACTCTTGTACGGAGACATGGAGACTCTTGCCTTGGTGGTTCAAACTCCAAAGTGAAGACGACAGCAAGTGACCAGAAGAGACTCTTGTGGTGAGATTTTACCTTAGTGGTTTGATGAATTAACCTACTTGAGGCCTAGGTGGCTCAAGGGTCATGAACGGGTGCCGTCCAGGAGCTATACCCTAAGTGGCTACTTCAACGTGGATTAGAAGTGACATTTATGCTATCGATATTACGGGATAAAAATTATTGTGTCTATTTTGCTCTCTCTACCATCTTTACGTTTCCGCATTTATATACTTGCAATCTATCTTTTCATGTTTACTTTTCTAGAGTAGTTTACTAGGTTTGGTCATAGTTACAAACCTCTTTGAGCAGTAGAATAGACACACCAGATAAAACTAAAGCATATTTAGATATAAATTAATATATATTTATCTTGTGAAGTTTTTGGAGCCGATTAGTTTTACGTGTCCTAATTCAACCCCTATTAGGACGTCACCGATCCCTTCAATTAGCTACCACTTTGTCGATTTCTTCTTTAGAGAAGTATGTTCAAGCCATTCTAAGCTTGTAACAGGTTCCAGAAGGTCCCCTAGATCAAAATGCATACATGCATACAATGAAAATTTGTACGTCCCAGCCTTTGCTTGTAGGATTCCCACAAAAGATAGGCTTTATCTTCATGAGAATTATAGATCTGTCCATAATTATCAAAAAGGGTTGTGATCAGACTCTTTTTATACTTGACTGTGGCATTTGCATGAAAAAATGAGTCCATTCATCTCCAAACTTTACCCACTTTATTGTTCGTCTTTGTTTCCAATATATTTTCTGTTTTTGGAGGAGAGTAGCCAGATGGATTTGAAGGAGCTTTTGGAAGTTCCACTCTTCAAGGCTCGGATCTCTTTCTTCCTCAATTGTATCTATAAGAAGAATAATCAGTTTTGTATTTAGGATGACCATTTTCAGATTTGAAATACTAGATTGCTACATTCTTAGAACTCTTCTAAGATTCTTTGGTTTAGTCCTAATAATCTTTGCTTTATCTGTCTGATTAATTGGAACAAATCAGGCATGTTGCACCACCTGCAAAAAATCATCATGTTCCATCTAAAAGTTTTCAAATCTAAAGGCTTTAGCTCTCCAAATCGTGGTAGCAATAGTGATTAGGCAAGGGACATGATTGATGTGTCTCTTGAGAGAGGGGTAACAAAAGTGACTGGGTAGTTGAGAGTCCAGATGTTTGAAGTGAGAAACCAGTCAAGCCTCTCTAGAATTCTATTGTTTAGACCCAATAATCTTTGCTTTATCTGTCTGATTAATTGGAACAGATCAGGCATGTTGCACCACCTGCAAAAAATCATCATGTTCCATCCAAAAGTTTTCAAATCTAAAGGCTTTAGCTCTCGGGATCGTGGTAGCAGTAGTGATCAGGCAAGGGACAAGGGACATGATTGATGTGTCTCTAGAAGAGAATTCTATTAGACCAAGGATCTGCCTTTGAGAGGTAAGTCCACAAGACCCAATTTGCTAATAGCTTCATTGAACATGAACATCTCATTGATGTCAACACCAGGTTTGTTTCTAACCGAGGGAGAACGAATTAGAATGAAGTCCCCTAGGATTAGCCAATCAATATCATCATCCATTTCAATTTCTTTGAGCCAATTAATGAAGATGGGTTTTCTGTCTGATATACATGGGCTATAAACATTTGTTAGAATCCACCTATTTCCAGAAGTGGTTGAAATCAGTTCCACAGATATTGAGAAGTCATTTTGAAAGCACAAGTGACCCGTGAATTTATGGCTTTTTCAAGCTGTAAGAATACCACCAGAGGCAACATTGGAAGGGAGGAATTCAAAGCAATCAAATTGAGGGGGATAGAAATTATTGATATAGCAAATGTCAAAGGTGGCTCTTTTAGTTTCCTGTAAGGAAATGATATCACAACCAGTCTCTAAAAATTTGCTTCTGACAACATCCCACTTTTTTTTTCTGCATTAATCCCTCTAATATTCCAACAAAATATTTTTCAATCACCAAAGGAAATATTGTGTTGTGCAACCATAAGAATAAATGGAAGTAAATTTATTTTCCCTAATATACAATATTAGGGAATGAGACCAGTAACTATAGGCATGAGTGATATTAAGGGAAGCTATCCAGATTATGCATAACAAATGGAAAAGAAGTTTAGGATGGTATAAAGTAAACCAATCAACCATCCAAGAGAGGGAGTTCCAGGGGATAGAAAGTTCATCACAAATTACAACAGAAGTATTTCCATCTAGGGAAAGCAAAATGCTGAGAAAAGAGCAAAATAGTTTCCAAAATGGGCCAGTAACAGCAGGCCACCAGTTATGCTTCATGTACTTCATTGGGCCTTCACTTTTCGGATTTTTTGTTGGGCTTGCCATCAACATTGGGCTTTCTGTTCATTCTGGGCTTGGCAGACTTATGAGTAGATTTGAGCTTTATCTTGGCCCACTGCCTTCTTCAAAGAGTGTTTTGCTGCCAAGTTAGAGTCTAAGAGTATCTTAGGTCTCATTTGACAGAAGGATTGTCTCATATTTTTTATAATCTTGCTAGGGTTGACAGGAGGCTTTGCATTGCAGGCTAAACATTGTTTGTCTTTGCAGATGCTACCCTTATAGCCCCCATTTTTTTTCCTTTGATTCTAATACTTCTTCTAACTTTAGTATCCACCACTGGAGGTGATATGTAGCCTGGCTTATGCTGTCTGGTAAGCTTGGGTGTGAAATCTTGAAGAGGAGAGCCTTTTTCCATGTCAGATATCCCTTCCTTCTCTTTAGTAGTCCTCTGAGTGCAGACTATCTTAGAGGTTGATGGACAATCATGAAATAAAAGGAACTGCAGAGAAGAGCAATCTTCAGGATGGGGTGCTAGAAATTGCCAGGCATTTGAACCTAGGAGAGTCTTAGCCCATTCAAAATGAGCTAGAGAGAGGAGCATCTTAGTAAAAAAAAAGCCCAATCAATGGGAATAGACACAGGAATTCCATGATTAAACCAAGAGCCGAAATGTTTGTCCCAGAGTTTGTGGGCATTGGCATTGACTTTAGAAGAGGCTGTCCAGTTGTCTTGTTGCTAGAAAGTTTCAAAGATTGGGTCAGCAACTTGGTCTCCCATGTGACACATGAAGCCAATTTAAAGGTTCAGACCTTCACCCTGGATATGTTCTGGCAATTAGATATTAAGGTCCACATCCATCAACTCATTATGCTGAATATCATGGGGAGGGAAGATTTCTGGTTCTGGTTCTACAGGTGGTAGAGCAGCCAAGCCAAGAACAACAGCAGGTTCTTGTATAATATTCAAGTCATAGATAAGATGACCAATGCTTCCAGATGAAACTTAACCCAGAGAATTCCTAGAAAGGGAAAGGCTGATGGGGGCAGCATTTTTGAGGTGGGACAGGTTCAGGCCACTCAGGATCATCTTCTACCATATCTTCCTCAATTTCTGCATTATCAACCTCCACAAGTAAGTCCTGATCTTCTTCCTCTACAGGTAGGTTGAGATCAAGGGCATTCTGATTTGCAGCTTCTCCATTGTTATCTTTTTCCCAATTATCCCAATTTAGGTCGAAGTTCCCATTATTCACTTGCCATTCTGGTTCTCAGGTAAATGCTGGTGATGACCCCCCTGACCAAAACCAAAGAAATCAAAGGCCCCATCAACAATACTAGGTTCTGGGATAGGATCTTCATCAGGAGGAAGAATGCCTAGGATTTGTTGTTCAATGATCTCACATTGGGTTGTCTAGCTCTGCCCTTGAAAATTCCCCTTCTGCGATTAGGATGAAATGTGGGATTGATTCAAGATCCACCACTCTAACTTTCAGAATCACTCTTGCCAGATAATGGTCTTCTTGCTCGCACACTAAGAGATGCCCAAAGGAGCTAACTGCAGCCTCAATAAAATGCATGCTCAAATAGTCAAGGGGAAAACCTAAGAGCATCAGCCAACATTCCCGGTAAAAATTCAGAGCACGCCAGTTAGGACCTTGATCATGCTTCACAAGAGTGAAATCTAGGTTGCCAAAATGGTGAGGTGAACTGTTTATCAGGAGCTCTCGGTCAAATCTTCTAGCAAACTTGACATACGCTTGAGCAAACGGGTAGAATTGGATATCAAGAATCTGAATTCCTCAAGAACTTCCCTAATAGCTGAGAAAATCACCTTGTGCTCCGGCATTGGGTCAATACTGACAATGGCCATATCCTCGTTGCTTGGGGCCGCTCTTCCAACCATAAGGCACGACATCAGCTCCCGTCTAGGCACTTCTTGGCGAACAAAACCATGAGGTATACGGGGTTGAGGGTTAGCTCAACGAACATGCTTGGGGAGTCCCTGAGCTTGATTGGAGCAGTGGAGTTCTGGGGAGGGGAAGAGCGAGCAGCAGCAGAGGTTTTCTTGCCCAGAGTTAGGGAGGTATCGGCAAGAGAGGAAGATGAAAGGTTTCCTTAGGAAACTCCAAGAATTTCCCCCTAAATTCCTTGAAGCTGCTGTAGATTGGCGGGTAGGATTGCGAAGGCCCAACCGCATTGTCCTTTTGGCTGAAACCAAGAGGATATATCAAAAGAGGCCCAAAGAGAGGGATTAATATTATTGGAAAAAATTACTGATTTATGGGCTCTGAAGTCTCGAAGACTTTTTGAAGATATGACCCCATCCAAAACAAGTATGGCACTTAATGTTTTCCTACAATCACGCCTAGTATGATTGCTCTGTAAACATCACGAGCAGGATTGATTACCAGTCTTAGAAGGATAATAAAGGCTGCTATTATTGGGCTTAAACACCCACGAAGAACCTCAGGGCGAGAATTAAAAATAAAATTGGAGGTTGTCAGATAGAAGCAAGATAAATTAAAAATTTAAAAATATATAGATAAATTTAAATTTTAAAAATATATTATCGTAATAAAATAGAGTTAAAATGAGCCACCACATTTGCTCTCGAAAGCTAGAAATTACTGGAAAAAGGAAAAGGATGCCACGATTCTACATTATTGCACTGAATGGAGGTGCTGAGACAGGAATTTCTCATTCTATGCTGCTCCGGGCTTGCGACACGTGATGATGGTGAACTTGATGAGCCCTTTCTTGTAGCCATTGATCATAAGCGGCATAACCAGGGCCCCTCTTATCGTCTTCCATCCTTCAGACAAGCCAATGCCAGAAATAATTGAGATCCCAATCAGCTCAGTTATGTGCAGTCCATGATCAATAGCAGAGCGAAAGATGATGAGCACAGCAGAGCATACCACTTGTCAGCAGCGATGTGAGGCCTTTCCATGTCAGTGCTGATCGTATAACAGCAGGCCAAAACGGGGCCACGTTCTCCGACCAATCAGCAGTCTTGATATCCTGACACCACACGCAACAGCAAAAGAATCCTTCGTGAGGTCATGCAAATTGCCAAATTGGCGGAATGGGTAGATCAATCTTGTCAAGTTACAACTGGTCTTGAGAAAGATATGCATACAAGGTAAATACGATGCAATCGCCTGAAATTTGTTCAGAATTCAGAATACGAAAAGCTTTTACCTCAAGAGACAGTGACTTTGCAATGCTCACATAGTCTGAAGGTGAGCACCAGTCCGGTAGGTAGTACGCATCGCATATCCTCTTCAAGAGATTCAGTTCATCGGGTTTCAGCGAGTTTTCAAACAACTCGAGGTTCCGATGGCACCAAGTCACAATGATCAGTGTCGCTCCAGGAGCCGCGACACGTGCCAGTTCACTAACAAACTAATACAAGAGTCAGGTAAGAATTCCAGCAAAACACAGAACTTCACTAGTAACAATATACGGAGAAAAGAATCCAAACTATCTAAATGATTGTCTTCAAGACTGCGATTCAATCTTTTCTCTCTTAGCATTTGACTGAACTTATCCAATGTTTACTAGTACCACCCTATAGACTCAATTGTCTAATTCTAGTTCTTGTGTTCGACTATAATTACTGAACTAAACCAAACTAGGAACCCCCAATTCATCCTTTCAGATGATGTGAGTTATCATTTACTGAAATCAGTAACGCATGGCTTTTATCTCAGATCGGTAGATGTTCTGAAGTGCGATCTTCCCATGTTCTCTGGTCTCCTTTTTCCAACTCAAACAAGCTTATGACGTTATTTCAAACAGATGCATGGCAACCGATGCCGTTACACAACTTTATAGCAAATCCCGAAATGTTCTGTAGTGAGCCATGCTGCTTTTTTTCCTTAAAGGGGAATAAAAAAAAAAGGTTACCTTTCTTTTCTCCGGCATGTGCTCGCCACTCTCCATGGACCAGACAAGATCAAACTGCCCATCAGGAAACGGCTGCTCCAGAGCGTCAGCAACTTGGAGAGAAACCTGCTCCATCACACCGGGGTGAAAACAGACGTTAAGTAGCGGCTGATATTAATTATCAAAGTCTCAGCACTAGAATTACTGTGAATAGTTAATTGGACAAATGAGATTAATTTCCAAGGGAAATAGAAGTGGGCACCTTGTCTGACAACCCCTGCGCCGCAGCGAGAGCATTTCCTCTTTCGGCTTGAACAGGGCTCAACGTGATGCCATTGCATTGCGCTCCGTATTTCTTCGCCAAGTACCTTGAGCTACCACCAATGCCGCATCCTACATCGACTATTGTTTTGGGTTTCTTTTCCGGATCATCTGCATGCAGAATATACATGAAAAAACTAGTAAAAACACATGAAGTCCATTTTTATGTTATTTTCAGATGTTGCTTATCATCCAAAAACCTTATTTTATACATTAGTGAAAGTACATAGCATTTCACATTGTCACATCTTTTATAAGATATGGCAAAAGACTTTCAAATCTGTCGTAAAAAAACAGACCTAATCTTCTGATAAAAAAAATCAATCTGAATTGAAAGATATGAATTGTCTAGAACTAATCTTCTGATTTTATCACTCCATGTCTCCCCTCCTCTACCTAGATGGGATCCACAAGCGCCTCATAGGAAAAGAAACATTTACTATCAGTTTCTCATTGGAGCCTTGCTATAAAGTTCTTATGGTTGGAAGGCACAGGTCAGGGGGAAAAACAGCAAATGCCTTGCGGCTAGTAGCACTTGTTCAGTTTTCTACGAGGGCCGATGAATCCAGATAGACCACAAGGTGCACAGTGGCACTGCAAATTGCTGTCTTTTGGACCCTCTAGAAGACAGAACTACTGCAGTCAGTGTATGATTGTACTCCTAGCTGCAGGAAGAGAGCCAGAAAAGAAAATGCGCCCACGATAGAGGGCATATTCAGCAACGAAACGAACAGAAACTGGGTCATCAAGCAGATAGCATGTCTCGAGTTCGAGCCAGCTCGTCATTGTTTTCGATACAGGAAAGCGGCTGAAAATAGCAAAAGAACAGACACCACACGCGGACCCGCCACCGTCATGCATCACATCCGTAGAAATCAGATCCGAAGCCGTTCCACTCCACTGGTCATCACGGTTCCGCCCACCAACGGAAAGGCGACACGGCACGCATGGCGGCCTCAGATTTGCTCTGTTCGCCAGTGGCTCCACGTGTGGACACTGGGCGGGGAGAAGCTAACAACCAACCAACCAGCCAAACAAACAAACAAACACCGTTCAGGCCTGCCGATTTTTAATCGTATCGTAAAGAAAAGCGCGACCGTTTTGCTACCTTGGAGTAGTAGATTAGTCGGTCTCGGTCCACACAAGCGTACGGCCAGGATCTCGGCGCAGTAGCGACGAAAATTCTAGTGGTGAGCGAGCGACGCACCTGGGACGGCGGCGAAGGCGAGGGCCTCCTCGATCATGCGGATCTGGGCGCGGCGGTGGTCGGCCATGGACGCGGCCTCGCCCGAGTCGTAGAAGCCGTGGTGCATGTGGTCGCCCCAGATGCTCTCCCACACCCCCGACGACTCGTCGTAAAGCCCCGCGATGCCCTCCTTCAGCCCCGGGGGCTGGGCCGTCGACGAGGCCATCGGGCGGGGCGCGAGGCGGTTGCGGCGGCGACGGCGCGAGGCGGGGAAAGTGGCGGGCTGGGAGGCGCAGTGGCGGCGGGGGCTCGTGGAGGGGAGGACCGGGCGCGAGTGGAGCTGCGCCGGTTGGGCCATTTTGCAGCTCGTGCCTGTGCACTTTAGGCTGGCAGCAGGGACACGGAAGATAATCATATGGGACCCGGTCTACAGCTCCATTCCATCAAGCTGGACCCTCTCCCACAGCAACACGTGGCAATACTTATCAACAGGTATACAATGGAATGGGAAAACAACTATGGCTTCCGTTCCCGATCTGCTCCTTCAACCCGGGCTCCACCACGGCACGCATGGCCGGAGAGGCCTCGACCACGACGGTGCGCTGAATAGAAACGGCCTTCACGACAGCCTTGTTGACCACGACGGCGCTCCCTGACGCCATGTCCGGCGACCGACGTGGGCTCCGACCACCACGGCACTCCGGTTGGAAGAGGCCTGTGAGGACGTGGCCGGCGCCGTAGTTGACGACGATGCCAAACTCAATACCTTCCCGCCGACAACCTCGTCGCACGCGTGGCTGCTGCATGCAGGCTTTGTTGTGCAAGTCACAATTGTTCCATCTTTGTTCCTTCTCAATGTTGTAGATTAATAAAAAAATCGCAACAGTAAATTAATCAAATTTGTAGTACTGTATTAAGTAGTCATCCAATCTCCTTGTTATCCTCTGTAAATTACTAGCTAGATCGAACATACTTCACTAGTTACGCGTGACTGAATATTTGCGCTCTCACTGATCTGGATGACAGTTATGTAATCACAAACAGTTTACATATTGACTGGACGATATAAAATAAAATAAAAGGGAAATATCACAAGGAAAACTGTCTTTTTTGCTCAAGTAAATATGCTACTACTCGTGCTCCGGCTCTTGATCACGATGACAAGTCACTCCTCAACCTTCCTCTACGATGTCCTTTATCGAAATCTAATCGCCTAAGGTCCTGGATTGTTACAATCTGTGTATTGGATTGTAACAATCCAGCTTTTTTAATCAGCTGTTTGTTTCAGATTTTGGATTGTGATCACAATCCAATTTTTACAATCCAGCTGTTTATTTCAGCTTTTAGATTTTGATCAGAATTCAGCTTTTACAATTTGAAACAAACAGAACCTAACAGTAGACGGTGTTGTAGCATCTCAGTGAACTTGAAGTAGCAGACTTGTAAATTCTCCATGGATATTTGGAATAAATGTTCCAGGATAATCACCAACTGACAAAGTGGACGATGACGATGGAGCTATATTATTAGCACAAATATTGAATTCCAGTGTGCCCTATGCAATAAAGAAAATGAAACATAAGATTAGGCTTCAAGTTACTGATCTAAGACAGAATATTGGTACTATACTAATCTTACATCGATTGGTACATGTTCAACAGGAGCTACATTAGTTGTTTTTCTTTGAACTACATTTTTAAAACACCTTTTCTCTCATATATATATATATATATATATATATATATATATATATATATATATATATATATATATATATATATATATATATATATATATATACACGCACTATTTTATATCTAAGATATAGAATAACTATTCTAAGTCCCGACTCAGCCCAGCCGCCTAGCCCACGCACTTCAGTGTCCACGTGTGGCAGCGTGCCAGCTGCCTAGCCGCGCGCATGCATGGAGTCCCTAGTGCGCGCGCATGCATGCATGCGAGTTGGTCCATCATTTGTGGTTGTGAGTTGATCATTCATCAATGGTTGCATGCATGTGCGTATGCATGGCTCTCTTTTTTTTTTCTTCATGCATGCATGATAGCTTAGACTGCAGGTTGGACGTCGCCCACGTGCTACAATCAGCGGGTATAGTTGGTCGGTTGGCAAATTTATTGAATATCTGAGAATTACTAATCAATCTAGGACTACTAAAACTACTGGACTACTGAACACTAAAGACTACTAAATAACTTAGAGCTACTGAAACTAATGTATACCTTACTACTGATTAACCTAGAACCAGTAAAATGTCATGTCACAAATTCATAATTGCATGATTAAGTTAGTTGGACGAGTGGGGTGGATGAGACGAGATGTGAGCGGTGTTAGGGGTGTTTGTCCTGTTCGGATGTGGAGTTCCCCTGGGTAGGTCGGGAGAGAGATCCGGATATCGTAGACCGCTTGCATTATTTAAGTAACGATCGTTGTTGAATTTGGTTTTAGTACTTTTCGTGCTTACTACATGTTGTATATGGGAGCGATAAGCCGATTACCTTTGTAGTTGTCTCTTTCTGACGTGCAGGTCGATGGCGTCGGGTATGTCGCCGGTTAGGGTATCTAGTTTGCTTCGAGAGTAGTTATGGATGACCACCGCATCTAACGGTGCATGATCAAATAGTCGAGGCTTATTAGAAAAGATTGATATGAGTACCACTTGTAGGGATCTTTGTGGTCATACAAGTCGTATGGTCCTTAAGTCGTGTAGGTAAAGGAGTACCATCTGCAGAGTGTAAAAATATTTCAAAATACCGCACTCTCGGTCATGAGCATGCTTTTATCTATTTGCAGCAGTCGTAGAGTTACGAATGTGGTTTGGTATGGTTGAGATGTTTCGTTATAGATGTTACTACTATGGTTCCTTTTACTTTATGTTCAGTTGATGTTTATGGACTAGTTTGTTACTTTGGTCAAGTATAGTTGCTCACACATGTTTATGTCAAATTTGCTTTTGCATATAAATTTACTTAACCATGTGGCCATATTCTTGTTAACATCCTAATACATAATCATTGTTGTCAGGCTATTTATAAATACCTATTATGAATTAAGTCTTGCGAGTACCTTCATACTCAACTGCTCTACAAGTTTTGCAGGTGTGGAGGAGTTGGCTTTTGGCTACTTCATGCCCGCCGATGCGAGTGGCGGGAATGAGTAGTGTATCCTACTCTTGGAGGTCGCGTGTTCGGGGTGAAGCCTAAGGGCATATGATTTCACCCATCTTTTGTCGTCTTTAGCTTTTGTTTTCACTGCGTAGTTTCTTTGTTGGTTAGGAGTTAAGCAGGTTTTAATCCCCTCCTAGTTCTCTTTTACTGTAAACTATATTAACTTGGTATATGCTTAAGAACTTGTAATATAATGTTAATTACTCGCTCTTTCTTAAGCTTTGTTATGTTATTCCACGTTAGAAAGACATGTGCTCCGATCTTGAGCACAAAACTCATGCCAGTACTGCTAGAGTGGTATTCTGATTAATTGTTGAAATCGCGATTAAGAAAATAATTGATTTAATGATTAATTAGAATATTGTTTGAACGATTCCTAGCATGGTATCAGAGTTTGGTTTAATGAAGTAGCCTAAAAATAGTTAGAGTGTTATTTAGCAAGTGTGTCAAACCCACTAAGCAACCCACATTCCTCACAGTGTGGTATTATAACTTGGTTTAATGAAGTAGCCTAAAAATGGTTAGAGCATTGTTTAGTGAGTGTGTCAAACACATTAAAGTTTTCTTTATGCTTCCTCGTGATTAATATATATAAACTTGCTATACTATGCCCTAAGTGTAACATATGCTTGAGTGATGTACTTGATTGTTTTTTTTATTGTGTGGTTTTCACTTTGTGATGCATTTGTTGATTATGTTGCATTGATGCATCCTGATAGCGACAAATATCCGGGGCTCAACCGGTGCGAGGTAGGGGCCCGATGTATTTCGTACGGTGATGGTACAGAAAGTGAATACATTAGTGATAACATACGAATATCTACCATACGATGGTAGATATGATCGTCTACTCATATGGCGATTACATGAGGTATCCCGTAAGACAAAGGTATGGGAAGTGAATACGTGGGCAACCACGTATGAAATGTCGCTTGTATGGTGAGTTGCACAAACACCATTCGCGCGAATACTTATTCTCTTCGTGCAAAAGGTGATGTATGTATTTATGATGATTGTTTGAGGAGAGATACATTCGGAAAATAAACGTGAAGATAAGGATCAAGCATACTTTCATGTTGCATTGTTCATTTCGCACCATACCTTTGAACATGCATTTTTCTTGATATATGATGCTTTAGTGCGCATCACTTGTTTGAATCTGACATAGCAAAGATAGCATTGATCCATATCGGATTGAACTTTTTCACCTCTCTTTTATCTTATCGCCATAACAGGATGAGGACCTAGCAAAATCTCAGAGATCGTCCTGAGTGTTCCAATGAGAATAACCCCGTGCCGCCCCCACCGCCGAGCATGAAAGATGTGTTGATGCAGATAGAGCAAAACTACCAAGCTCAAACTACTCTCCTCGAGGCCCTCGTGTGCAACACGACCCCTCATGGAGGAGGTGGAGCCAGGCACCGAGATGACTTCGTGGATTTCCTCTGAAGTTAGCTGCCCACCTTCACACGGGCTGAGAATCCTCTAGATGCCAACCACTGGCTATGGACTATCAAGCAGAAGCTCGCTCTCCTTAGGTGCGAGAATCACGAGAAGACGCTCTTCGCCACCCATCAGTTTCAGGGTGCGACAGGCATGTGGTGGTCCAACTTTCTGGCCACACACCCCGCCAATAACCGGGTGTCTTGGGCGGAGTTCCGCCAGGCATTTCATGATTTTCATATTCCTAAGGGCCATATGTAGATCAAGAGGTGAGAGTTTATGGACCTCAAATAAGGAGGCAGATCGGTGGTGGAGTATGTACATGTGTTCAATCACCTTATACAATATGCTCAGGATGAGGTCAACACCGATGAGCAGAAGCAATACCACTTTGTGAATGGTCTCAACTCCAAGATACAAGACTGGTTATCGACGCATGAGTTCACCGACTTCAACAAACTAGTGAGCACCTCTCTTATGGTGGAGTTCAAATTGAAGAACCGCCAAGAGGAGAAGAAGCGCAAGAGGGTCCCTTCGCCCTTCATGGGCGAGGGTTCTCAACGCACGCGGATAGAGAGTCAGCTTCCTCCATCTCACATGTTGGCCTCGATTGCTCTATGGCCAATGTGGATGGTGCACCGCCCATCTTTCTCCACTCCTCAAGGATAGCCTTCAAGATCTGCTGGTTCTCAAGTGAGTGTGACGAGTGGCCCTGGAGGCCCGTGTTATAACTGTGGGCGCGTTGGGAATTTCGCCCGTGATTGCCCTTACCCGAAGCCCGGAGCCGTGGTGACTGCTCCAAAGCCACCACCCACTCAACCCGCTCCACAGTCCTCCCGGGCTGCACACATCCCCAAACGTGCCCAAGTGCACCACACCACCGCCGAGGGTGCTCGAGAGGACAACAACGTGTTCATCGGTACGCTATTTGTGAATTCGCACATCGTAGCTATTCTTTTCGATTCGGGGACATCTCACTGTTTTATCAGGGATAGTTATGTTTTGAGTCATAAGTTGGCTGCCGAGACCCTGTCTTCTGCCTATATCATTGATGGACCTGGAACTAAGTTAAGGATCAACCTAGTTGTTCTGAAGACCAAAGTTCTTATTGAGGGAGTTCAGTTTCCTACAAACCTGATTCTCCTTGACACTAGAGGAGTAGATGTTATATTAGGGATGAGTTGGCTAACCAAATATGGTGCTCGGCTTGATTGTGCCAAGAGAGTCGTTTCTATCAAAGGTCCCAAGGGCGATCGAGTTTCTCTTCACCTTGGAGAGGGTGGCCTATACTTGTGTGCTCTTAAAGCGGTCACAGCCATGAATCTCCTAGATATTCCAGTCGTTTGTGAATTTCCTTATGTCTTTCTAGAAGAATTGTCAGGAATGCCACCCGATCGAACTGTGTAGTTCTCCATTGAGCTATTACCCGATACGGCCCTGATTTCAAAGAGGTCCTATCGGATGCCGCCGAACGAGTTAGCGGAATTGAACAAGCAAATTCTAAAATTGCTTGTGAAGGGTTTCATTCGTCCAAGCTCCTCACCATGGGGATGTCCGACACTCTTTGTCAAGAACAAGGATGTTACTTGCGGATGTGTGTTGATTACCGTTCGTTGAATGCCATCACAATCAAGAACAAGTATTCACTCCTTCGGATTGATATCTTGTTTGATCAATTGACCGGTGCCCGGGTTTTCTCTAATATTGACTTGAGGCTTGGTTACTACAAAATCAAGATCCTACTAGAGGATATACCAAAGACGACTTTCTCTACCCATTACGTGCTTTATGAGTTCATCGTCATATCTTTCGGCTTGACAAATGCACCGTCATTTTTCTTGTATTTGATGAACACAATCTTCATAGAGGGACTCAACAAGTTTTTCGTGGTGTTCATCGATGATATTCTCATCTACTCCAAGATTGAAGAAGAACATTCAGAGCATCTCCATGTTGTTCTTGGCCGACTTTGAGATTACCAACTCTACGTCAAGTTTAGCAAATGTGAGTTCTGGCTTAAAGAGGTCGCCTTTCTAGGTCATGTCTTGTCAGAAAATGGGGTTGCAGTTGACCCGAGCAAGGTGCAGGATGTGCTCAGTTAGGTGCAGCCCAAAAGTGTCATTGACATCCGGAGTTTTCTTGGACTCTTGGATTATTATCGCCAGTTCATCAAGAATTTCTCCAAGATATCTAAGCCCATGACCAAATTGTTGAAGAAGAATGTCAAGTTCGAATAGTCAGAGGAGTGTGAAGTGGCTTTCCAGACTTTGAAGTCTCGTCTCACCACAGTGCCAGTTCTGGCACAATCAGACGTTCACAAGAGCTTCGATGTCTATTGCGATGCCTCTCGCGTTGGACTTGGTTGTGTTCTCATGCAAAAAGGATGTGTGGTCGCCTACGCTTCACGCCAACTGAAGCCACATGAGGAAAATTATCCCACTCATGATCTAGAGCCTGCAACAGTTATGCATGCTCTGAAGATTTTGCATCATTGCCTATTGGGTAACCCTTGCCGTATTTACACAAATCGCAAGAGCCTCAAATACATTTTTACTCAGGATGATCTGAACATGAGACAACGAAGATGGCTCGAGCTAATCTAGATTATGAGCTGGAAGTCCATTATCATCCTGGCAAGGTGAACGTTTTCGCCGATGCACTTAGTTGAAGGGCTCGATGCAATTGTCTCTCGCTCTAGCCTAGAGTCACCACGCTTTGTGATAATTTCAGGAGGTTTAGACTCGATATGGTTTTTGAGGGATTTCTTGCAAACTTGGAGATCAAATCCTCCCTCTTTGACAAAATTAAGGACGCTCAGAAGACAAACAAGGGCATGGAGAAGATCCATGACAAGGTCAAGGAGGGGCATGCCAAATGCTTTGCCCTGGACGATGAAGGTGTCTTATGGTTCAAGAAAAAGCTAGTGGTCCCCAAAATTCCGGAGTTAAGAAAGAAGATTCTGGATGAAGCTCATGATTCGGTATTGTCCATCCATCCTGGGAGTACTAAAATGTACCATGACCTCAAGTCCAGATTCCGATGGACCCCCATGAAGCGAGAAATCACTCGATATGTTGTCGAGTGTGATGTTTGCCGAAGGGTGAAGGCCGAGCACCTTAAGTCGGCCGGTACGCTCCAGCCTTTACCCATTCCCTCCTGGAAGTGGGAGGAGATCGATATGAACTTCCTACGTGTACGACTCGATTTGGGTCATTGTAGATCGGTTGAAAAAGTCAGCTCGTTTCTTACTTGTCATGACCACATACTCATTCAAGCAATATGCAAAGTTGTATCTCACTCGGATTGTTTGCCTTTATGGAATTCCAAAGAAGATCGTCTCTGATCGAGGCACTCAATTTACTTATCATTTCTGGAGAAGCCTTCATGAAGCCATGGGAACCGAGCTCTTCCATAGCACCGCATATCACCCCTAAACTGAGACGATCAAACTAGGAGAGTAAATCAAATCTTCAAAGACATGTTGCGAGCTTGTGCTCTCACGTATGGAAAAAAAGTGGGGGATCTGCTTGCCATTTGCAGAATTCTCCTAAAAAACAGTTATCAGTCGAGCATTAAGATATCACCATTTGAAGCTTTATACTGTAAAAGATGTCGAACGTCGTTGAATTGGTCTAAGTCCGACCAAAGAGCTTTTCTAGGCTCGAATTTGGTCAAAGAGGTAGAAGAGCGTGTCTTGAACATTCGCCGGCATCTCCTCACAGCTCAGTCTCGTCAGAAAAAGCTATGCTGATCATCGTCGGCGTGAGCTGGAATTTCAAAATTGAAGATTTTGTCTATCTTAAGGTCTCTCCTCCTAGAGGAATGTAGCGTTTTCAGATGAAGGGAAAGTTAGTGCCCCGTTATATTGACCCTTTCTGGATTATTGGCCGGTGTGGTGAGGTGGCTTATCAGCTGGAGTTATCTTCATCCCTCTCCATCATACACGATGTCTTCCACGTCTCACAATTAAAGAAATATCTTTGAGTCCCAACTGAAGTCATTGAGCTCGCAACCCAAGAATTGAAGTCGGATCTTTCTTATTACGAGCATCCAATTCTCATTTTTGATGAAGCCGAACGGAAGACGCGCTATCAATCAATTAAGTTTCTCAAAGTTCAGTGGAGTAATCACTCTGAAGATGAAGCAACGGGGAATGTGAAGATCGGCTTCGTGCCAATTATCCTGAGTTCTTTGCCGACCTGTGAGTGTTGCAGTCGTTTCAATTTCTTTCAGCATGCTCACAGCGTGGTTTTTTTTCTCATAGTATGGTTCTTAGATTCAATGTACTCTCCCCGACTCGTATCGAATCTCGGGGCGAGATTCTTTTAAAGGGGGAAGTTTGTCATGTTTCAAATTCATAATCACATGATTAAATTTAATTAAGTTTAATCACATGAAGCCGGACCACTGTTGTGGTTGAAGCCCGCGGTGGCTGCCATCGCGTCATGATCGAAGGCTGTTGTGGGTATGGCATCGTGCTCGAATGAAGCTATCGTCTTCTTGAGATGGAAGTTTTATAGAATTACGATAGGGAGATCATGATTAGAAGTAAAGGGCGGGAATCGGAAATGGAATCCCTTGATTAATGAGGTGGTTAATGAAATTGGTGCATTAAGATTAGTATCGTGATATCGAGAGGGTTCAGTTTGATGGAGCTATAGACCAGGCCCTATAAGATTTTTTTTCTATAGAGACATCGTGGTCTCTGCATTGTAGTTTAGTGGCAGAGACATCCTGATACGAATATGCTATCAATATCCTATCGTGCCAAGTTGCAAAGATGGAGCCTACTGTTATTGGCCACTACTACGTGACCGCTACCTGGGTACATGAGAGATGGCGGTGATGAGAAATGCGAAACGAGTGAGAGCGACAGATGAGGTGGACGAGCGAACACGACGATACACCTTCGCAAAATCGCTTGAGCGCATGGGGTCCCCGTATCAACACTCTGCTGCATGCGTCATAAACTCATACAGTAACGGACACCATCTTTCCACCCTGACGAAAAGGCCCATCATCCAGCCGTGTCCAAGTTCAGACAGTATATCGTTTGAATTCACTGTTGCTACTTCAGGCTGCAGCTGTGACAGTTCACGTGATCACCATACTGTTTTTGTACTGCACGCGGATCGTGCATAATTGCTTTTGTTAACGGAAGTGCTCCGCTAGAACTCTTTCTTAAAAATAGCACGAATCCCAAAGCTTTATTCCATCCATTGAAATTAGGTTTATTACATGCATGGACAAACAGTAGACTATCGATTTGGCTCAGCATAGCGAATGTTGGATAATATGTCTCAAATAATAGAGCTAGTCAGATACAACTTCAGTACATGTAACTTGTGTATATTCGTAGTTTTTTCCCTTCACATTTAAATTTTTTTTCACGTTAAATCCGTACCTCTCGTGTCCATCTATTCCTAACATGTAGTATGGTATCTCGGTTCACACCGCCGAGCTCACTTCTCCACTGGTCGTGTTCACGCCGCCCCGGATCCCGTCGTCACATCGTCACTATCGCTCAACATTCGACAATGCCACCACTTGCCATCGATCTGCACCCTTGGTGTTGTCGTTCCAGTCCGCATGCCGGCTCTGCCACCCCTAGCACCGCCTCAAGCACCTCCGACTGAATCTCGCCACACATCATGGCGGGCATCGTGACACATCATACAACTGTCTCACCGCTGCCGAGTTTCGCTCCGTTGCTGGCATGCTCATCCTTCGTTTGCTCGCGTCGTCTTGCACATCGTCGTCTAGATCCACGATCTGATTACCAAATGATCTCCTACAAAGTTGCTTGTCGTAGAAGACCTCGCGTTGCCGCACATAGTCCGGATGTGTTAACGTCATCGTTGACATCATTGGGGGTACTATTCATCACTACGGTGCTGACATCATCCATGACGCCAGCAGTATTGTTCATTGGAACGGTTCATCCATACAATGTCATCATCAGTGAAAATTGCTATGCGCACCCATGGCGTACCAGGTAGTTTATTTTTTTTTCAGAATTTACCATATTTGTTCTTGTAGTTATGTACACGATTCGCATGTTAAAAGGTATATATATTCAGTCTCATCTTAATGAGTTTAATTCGCTCATTATTGATCTTGAGAAGTTAGATGTGGAATTGATGATGAGGATAAGGCTATTTTCTACTTGTCTCGTTGCTTGCTATCTTTAAACACTTTAAATAAATTATATTTTATGGCAATCATGATACCTTTAGTTTTGATAATGTTAAATCAAATTTATTGTCTAGCGAGAAATTTGATGTTGATTCTTGTTCTGAAGTTAATGCCAAGGGTTTAAGTGTTAGAGGTAGATCATCACATAAAGGTAATTTTTCTATATCAAAGTTCAGATCTAAATCAAGAGACCATAAATCTAGACTTTTTTACCATTACTATAAATCTAGCTCGTTCTAGCCATATGGAATGTCAACGAGGGAATCTGATGACAAACACAACTTAGGGGGTGTTTGGCAGAGCTCCAGATGCAGATATGCTCCGCAGATCCACCAGTTGAGCTAGAGTAGTAGTGTGGGTGTTTGGATAGCAGGTTGGCTCGAGATCCATGAATGAGCAGATTTATGGTGAATTGTCCATCATATCCTTTGTATATTCGCTTGTGCAATACTGTGTTAATTTGTGAGTGTTTAGGGTGAATATATCAAATCTCTACCTGCTCAATGAACAGAGTAGAAAAAAGAAAATAACAAGGGTAAAATCTAAAAACTGCATATGCATGCTTATCAGTGTATTAAGAAAATGGGTACCCTGACTAAACGGGCCTCACAGGGGGCCTAACAACTAGAGTCGTGTACTCTCCAAGATATGGTCCATCGTGCGACCACAACGACTAGTCTAAACGTCCGCCCGACCAGTCTCTCTGTACTACCACTTACACTCGCGACTAGCCCCACTGGTCGCAGGGCTAGATTTGACGTAACATGTCCAGAGTACAGTTGCTAATATCCACTCAAGTGTTTTTTGTTTCCCCAGGCACTAGCACCAGATGATGAAGTTATGGACAGCGTCGTTAGGCATTGTTCCATCCCGTAGCATTAAATACGACGGCACACGGCGAATGGGACGTTGTCAGTATCCCAACTAGGCAAGTGGACGAGGTCGGCTCCGAAGGGCCCTGTCCCGTCCGGTAGCATTAAGGCCCTGTTTGTTTCCTGCTTCTGCTACTGGCAGAAGCCAGAAGCCAGAACAAACGGGGTTCTGGAGAAGTGGTTTCTGGAGAAGCGAGAAGCCTGCTTCTGAGGAAAATGAACTAAAGCTGAGAAGCTCGCTGAGATATGCTTTTCTGAGAAGCTATGTGCTGAGAAACCAAAAATTTGTTGTAGAAGCCAACAGCCTATTTCCAAAAGCAGTTTTTCAGACAAGCCAAAAGCACAGCTTTTCAGAAAAACTCAAAAGCATAAGCTCAAACAAACAGGCACTAAATGCTGGGGGATAGAACTTTGCAGGCCGGCACGACGACGCACAACAGATGGAACATTGTTAGCAACCCGACTAGGCAAGTGGACGGGGTCGGCACCAATGGGTCATGTCCCGTCCCGTAGCATTAAATGCTACGGGATAGAACTTTGCAGGATTGACACAGCGGCACATGGCGGATGGGACGTCATCAGCAGCCCGACCAGGCAAGTGGATGAAGTTAGCACAGAAGGACCTTCTCCCGTCCCGTGACATTAGATGCACGGCAACTACACGCATGGTGCACTCAGAGCAAGTGGGCGCATATGATCCTCCATAATTATGATCTGGATTAGATATTAGTATGACTAGAGGCTTCTCTGTTCGGACCCACATGTAAACACTCCTCCTCCCTACTATATAAAGGAATGAGGGCCTCGTTCCAAAGGGGAGGGCAAGAGACTACAACAAAGCATCATTTGTAATCCGAGATCCTTCATAACATACACAAAATGTAGAGCTATTATCCTACAGGAGGCTCGAACTTGAATAACTCCTTGTGTCCCTTAATCCACCAAACACACACAACTATTTGCTGAAACACCGTCCACGTGCCCACTGTCCAGCATACCCCAGAATCACTGTCAGGGATTCACCCTCGACAATACTTTAATCTTATGACATGTACACCTATTTTGCTTCTAAAAGTATACAAAATTACTTGCGAGTTTGAACCAATTTGGTTTTCTAAAAGTTTCCTTACAACAAAATTGTTCACAAATTGTTCTCATTTTTTATTGAAAATACGTAGCAGCTAGATCTGATATTGTTTTTCAATGGTTCTAATTTGTTCACAAACTTTGTTGAACACCTGATCTGAATTATCTTAACTTGTTTCTAAAATTGCTCACGAATACATTCTCATTTTTCTTCCAATTTTTCACAAAGTTACTTATATAACTACATTTAAGAGGCAAACAAAGAGATGTAATTTTTATCAAATGTTTCCTCTATTTCTTGCCACGCATTGAAGTGAGTCACAGATAAGTGTTGCAAGTATAGATGTAACAAAGTTAAAAATGGAAAAATATAATAATGCTAATGTTCAAACATTTTTTTACTAAAAATAAGTTTGGATGCAACAAGTATGAACACAAATTTTACAGTACACTCAAATAAATGTGAGCCGTTCATCTAATTAAATTGGGATGGATAGGATTAAAGAAGGTGACCTATTACCTCTAGAGGTAATAGATCACCCACAATTATTATATTTATTTTCATATGTATTGTTTTGAAAAGTCAACCAATGGATACTAATTAGTAACGGATTTTTCTCCTCACGTAGCGCATGATGTTTAGGAAACTGAACTAACCAACTAGATTTTTCTCCCCAAATCAAGTAACCAAATCTCCAACTAAATCAACTGTACTTTTTAGTTTACTTGGTAGTTGGTACATGCAACGTTCTCTTGGAACAAAGGTGCACATGCACCTAGAAGAATTTTGTACAATAATAATCATGACCCTTTAGTTGGGTACATGCGTTGTAGTAATCTTGGAAAACGTCGTCGAGTACTAATCATGGAACATGTTACCGGATTTTTCTCCTTAGACTAAATTTTGTAGCTCGAAATGTCCTCTCTAATTAACAACCGGTAGAGTAATTTCCAACAATTAGAATATAGAAAGTAAACACGTGATGGTCCATGGTTTATACCACACACGTGATAGGTAATTCCAACGCTTCATTGAGCACTCTGTACCAAATTTGAAAGATGTAGTGTGATAATGCACCATATAACCTGTGAATGTAATAATTATTGTAGCATGCATATGGTGTTGTACGGTCACCAGGTGACATGATGGAGTACAAACTTGAGAATGTGTTAGCATGCATAAATATAGATCCAATGGGACAAACACAATACTTAAAGTGACATTTCTTCAGAGGTATCTCTCTAGGTTACGGGGAACTAGAGCCATGCACTATGCGCGCCTAGGAGGACATTCTAGATACATGCCTACGAAGGGGGTTATGAAGGTGGCGGAGGACAATGTCGTGCAAGCACAACGCCGAAGGGTCACGAAGACATGACTTTAAAGAAATCATGAGAGATGTACAAGTGAGCCTAGGAGGACGTGGTACTTGGCGTGTCAACTATGAATACCAAGCGGATGTACATGATATTGTAATTGTTATACTTGACCATTTTACTAATTGTGAATCCTCGTTCCACGCAATTAACGTGAGTAGTATAGTCGCACATGTAATATAATTGTTGCTATATGTGACATAAAAGATACTTATAGCTCTACATAAGGCCCAACACAAGGGTTCGTGCTTGGCTACAAAAGAAGGGCAATGGACCCCACACCCCTATCCACTTGATTTTATGTGATTTCGTGATGTGTTTCATTAAAGACATAGTTATGCAAATACTTGAACTCACAGTATTTTATTTTTATATGTTTATTGTTGATTTATTTCTTCCAATTGTAAAGTCTAGAAATACCAGCCAATACAAGACGTGCCACACATAGGTGATGTCTTCAATTTGTTCCTTCTTTGAAATGTTTAACTTCTAAAATACCTTTCCATACGAGGTAGGCCCACATGTCGGTAAGATAATAAAGAATTTTTATTCGATATGGTGCCCTGAAACGAAGTATTATTATGGCCCATCTCGCAAAATGTAGCAGTCCAGCCTAACCAAATTAGGCCTACTCGCATAATTTTCTTTGAATGGAAATTGTCATTGGCTTAATAACAAGACTTGTTTATAGCTCGGTTGAACCCGACCAGCTTAGCTCAAACTGAAATTGAAACTTGAACTTCACAGTCACAGCAAGGAAACATTGCAAAAGAGAAAAAACACCATTTACTTAGAAACATCCATCACAAAATTCACCATTTTGTTCCAGTAAGCCGATGATCATGCAGAACTGAAGCCAAATAAAATGGGTACAAGCTTGACATACATTCATGATTCACCACGTTACAATGACCTGATACAAACAAACAAAAAAAAATGCATGGGGAACTACAATCTTTAGGTTCATACGCCACCTTCACCACCCGACTCTTCTTTGTTTTCTGGGAATACTTGATCAGCTCAAAGATCTCTTTCACAAGCAAACAAAAAATATGATACAGCAAAAAGGAGAAATCTAAGATGTGGTCGCGGGGAGCGGAGCGGGCATCTCTGCAGGGGCGCCGCGATTGATGGTGGCCGCTGGGTGGCCATCGAGGGAGTGGCGCGGCCGCGCGGGCGGCGAAGCAGGGGCTGGTGCTGGCGACAATCAATTTGAGCGGCGAACGGGCTCACAGCCCTGTGGCAAAGTCCCAAGAGAGACCGAGCCGGTCGAGGGTTCGAGCTCCTGTCCTGTACGACTCTGACCCCAATAAAGATCGTGGAAATAAGTCTCACTGTTAAAAAAACAATCGGTTCGAGTGCGCCTCTGCCACCTGCCACCGATTCTTGCCTTCGGATGAAATCCCATTTTTCTCCCGTGATTTGAGAAACAGAAAGGACGAAGATGGGGAGCTCGTTTCGATCTCACGTGATTTGGGGAACAACTTCAGAAAGAAAGGAGATCGAAGAAGAGAGAGGAAAATTAGGAGGAACCGGCGCCCTATTTCCTGTTCCCGTGATTTGGGGACGATTGACGTGTGGATGGTGACCGGAAGTAGACGGTTATTTGTTTTTTTACCTCTTTAATTGTTTTTCCTTTATTAAAAATCAAGGGCTCAGATCTATTTTAACTCTTACCTCAGTCAAAAGGTGTACCGTAATATGGCAAGTCTAAAGTATATATGTGCAGTTTTTAGATGTGTTAAATAACAAGTTCTTATAACTGCTGGTACTTTGCTGGATTCGATGGAAAATCATACAAAGAAATTTTGATGGAGCATACCAGAGATAACTGTTGCTACTTTGCTGGATATAACTGCTGCTACTTTGATGGAAAATCATACGAAGAAAATTTGAAGGAGCATATCAGAGAAAATCTACAGTAAGCTGGATTCGAATAATTCAACCTATCAGATCGCTAGCCTCAGAATATTGTTTGTTTGAACCTGACATGGATTGATATCCTAACTACAAAGAATTCATATCACTGGACGTCACGCGTGAAGAAGGTTTGTCTGAAGCAATCTTCAGTTTTTTCAACATCAAATTAGAAGTACACAACTGAAACCTTCTCATGAAGAAGGTTTGCCTTAAGCCAACATCTTCAGATTTTTCATGAGAATTCAGACATGAAACATTCTGAAGATTCTCAGAGCACATACACAACTCAGAAGAACATGAATAGATCTATTTTTGCCGTAATACAACCCATACTTGTCAAGTCAGAAGAAAATGACTAAAAACTAAAATCTCTAACATCAAATCTCCCAATCCAACTGAGTACCCTTTGATGAATTTACAGGAAAACACGACATGGCAAAGATTGATATCCTACCTACTGAACTAGCACATCAATCTGGTGCGTGAGATATGAAAAGTGGGATGAAATCACCTTGCCGGCGAGGAGGACGACCTTTGATGGCCAGGCGAGGTGGAGTAGCTTTTACAGCTGGGGACGATGATCTTAGACGATCATGCGGCGGGAGAGATTGATGGAGGGCAGCGGGAGAGCCGGAGCGTCGAGAGCGGGCTCATTTTCCGACGGCGATGGCTTGCTAGGGCTTCAGGTGAGCCGTCGCTAGAGCAGGAGACAAGGAGTCGCGAGGGGGAGGGACGAGTGAGGGAAGAAAATTCTATAAGATCTGGTGGAAAAGATCTCTACGAGATCTGTATCCACATCGTTCATTCTCGATCCGACGGTCTCTGTGTGCGCGTTTTCCTGTAGTGGAGGACACGTGTCGACGTTTAACAGGTTTCTACATGTGAGATCAGGTCTTATAGAATTTTCTTTCTCGAGGGAGGATATTATGTTGTGGTGGTGGATACAAGATATTGGTAACAGGATTTCGTGGAGAATCTTTTTACCTGTTTCAAAAAAGATTGAGATCATTTGCTTCACAAATTTATACGTTGAGGATAGCAACTCTATAGATCCAACCCCTTAAAAAACCTAAAGCCACCCCATTTAACATGGCTTCACCAGATCAGTAAGGATAGTGGATCTGAAGCTATACCAAACATACACTACGCTGTGATCCAAATCCTCCCGTCTCGATTAGGTGGGCTTTTTCTTGGGTTTCTTTTCCCTGGGCCTGTGCTGGGCGCTGACTGGAGCATGACTTTGCCCACTGGGCTCAGCAATCTACGGGCGTAACCTAACTATGGGATCTTCTTTTTCCCAAAAGGCCGGCCGGTAGCAGCCCTCTCCATATTAAAGCCCATAGCATTGGCACCGCGAACAAAAATGCCGCACTCCTGCTCCATTCTTGGGACCGCGATCGATGAGAATTTGAAAGCACAAGCATGCTGGAAGAAAAGCACTAGTACCATGGCATCTCTCGTACAAGTGGTGCTCCAAGAACAGTGTCAGCTTTGCGCCGCAACAGATACGTACGCTTGGCCCTGGTCGGCTCGCTTGGAATTTTTAAATTATAATATTGTCTAAAAAATATATTCTACCAATATACTCTTATAAAAATAATTTTAAAAATAGACTCTTTTGTGCGGCGCCATGACACTCCATCTATTTGGAACTTAAAAGCGTGCGTAGTAGTTATCACGGTATCAATTAACACAACACTGTACTATTTACCACAACATCAAATATCATCCCATCTTTAAAAAACTATTTTTTTATATTATTCCCCTTTAAATCTATACTTAAAGAAGTTTTAAAAAATTACTAAATTCTAAAATATTCCACTCGGCTCGCTGGGGAGCGCAATTATACGCGCGAGATGTGTGGCGAGCTCGCACAACTGTCTTGACGCACGCGGCCAAACCTGTCGGCGCATCGGCAACAGGGACACCCCATCGACGCTCGACGGCACCCGGGGACGTGAATGGAATGCCATGATTCCTCCGCTCCTAACCGGACGGTCTACTGACCTGCCACCTACCGAGAAGCAACAGCAGCACCAACCAACACAACACATGCTCTCCTGTCCAGTTCTCGTCTGCGACTTGCGAGCAGCGTGCGGTGCAACTCTGCTAACTCGTCCATGGCTTTCTGAGGCACGTGAGTGGCCCCCGTTGCACACTCAACTACTCAAGGGAGGCCGTCTTTGAGCCATCTTGAAGGAAAGGGAGGTGGTCTGATGAGTGACGGGACTGGCCATTTCTGTCCAACCTGTCCGACTACAAAACCTTATGGTACAAATACAATCACATCATCCTGTTTCGAGATGGATTTGTTTTGGGTGTTTGTACGTAATACTTGTTCATATGTCTCACCATGATTGGTTTAGTAGAGTTCCCCATCACATCATCCAGCTAGCTTAGCTATAGATTGATTGTCAACCTTCGTTCCTCTGTTCCTTTTTTAACAGGCATACGCTTCTTTATGTCATGTTCACTACAGCGAAAGTAAAATGCTGCATTATAAAATCAACAGTAGAGGGTAACAATAAGGTTGACAGGTCGTTGTCATGTCACTGAGTGGGCAGAGTGCCCTACCAGGTGGGAACTGGGGCACAGCTAGCTGGATATCAAATGCACCACCAAAAACCTGCTCTTTCAGAGTCAAAAAAAAAAAAAAAAAAAACTGCTCTTTCCTCAGGAAAAGTGAAGTCGTTGGCCGCCATTGTGCCTAGCTAGTGACACTGAGACCCCATTGGATGGTGCATCTATCTTCTCTCTTGGGTGTTGGTCGCAACTTGCGAGTCACATCGCCGCAACAATATTTGATTTTGACCTATTCATGTGTACTACTAGCGGTGAAAATGGATACCAGTAAATTTGAATTATCTGATTTCGTATCTGTTAAAATACGAATATAAATATTTGTATCCGTATTCGTTTATGAAATGGATACTAAAATGGATATATCCGAATTCGTTTTCGAGATTCGGATTCAAATGTGGATATCCGAATTCGAGATATATCCGATTCGTATCCGTATCCGCCAACCAGGGAACCAAATTTTGCTAAAATTTTAAAAATTTCAGATATGAACGAAATTCCAACCCAATCAAATTGGAACAAATTTCAGTCAAATTTCATCAAATTTCAGTTAAATTTGATGAAAAAATTAAATTTACAACATGAATTTTGAACAAAATTTCTAAAATTCCAGCCCATTCAAATTTTATCAAATTTCAGTCAAATTTTTTCAAAAAAATAAATTTCCGAGCTGAATTTCGATGATCGAGTAGATATCCGAATGCGGATTCGTATTTAAACTATCCGATTCGTATTCGTATTGAGAATATTCGAATCCGTATTCGCATTCGGATTAAAATATGATAAATCATACTATCCGAATTCGATTTTATACGTATTCGATCTGTTTCCATCCCTATGTACTACCATGTGGTTACTGAAAAAAAAAACTTCATTATCTGGGTAAATAGGAAAGTAAGAACGATAGATGTCAGTTATCATAGCTTTCGTTTTTGGTACATTGCATCACCACGGCACCTTGTGAAGCAGTAAAATCTGGGTAGTTGGCCCAGCCCAGATGGCCTCACTGTTGGTCATGTTTTACCTGTAGCGATGGATGCCCACATGCACGCAGACCTATGCAGACACACCTTTTTCCTGGTGCTCGCCTGCTCAAATCCTTTGCTTTTTTTACCCCTCTACGTCCAACAGGTGCACGCCGAGGGTCTGGGCTACTGCAGTGCAGGGCGGGGCAGGAGTCGCTACTGCAGCGCAGGGCGCCAATCCTCCTCTCTGCCTGACACTTCTTCGCTGACTTTTACCTCCAAACCGGCTCCTGCAGTCAAAGTAGGTCTACAGTAGCAGTACGGAGTACATCGGCACAAAAGACAATCATCCCCGCCAATAATGGCGCAAGAGCAAATGAGTGAATTAATCAAAACCATAAGCATCAAACTATTTATAATATAAACTTATAATTAACATAAAATTATAAGCATTGTGTAATAATTTTATATAAAATCCGGTTTTAATTATATTCATCTAAAAAATAATCTTATGTTTAGTCAAAAATTCTAAAAATATTTGTATGTATTTCATAATCTATGTGCAACGTATTTTAATTATATGTGTAGAATTTAAACTAAAATTCTCAAAAATGCTATTTTTATAAATCCTAATAATTGTTAGGGTATCAAATAAAGTCAAAAATAATGAAAAAAATTACTAATATTTTTCTTATATGATGAACTAATTTCTAAAATTATTTCGAGACATAAGTTATATGGTGGACTATTTTAAGTTATAAAGTAGTTTTTTTGAAAAAAATTGGTTTAAATTTTACACGGTCTTTAGACGAGTCTAATTAAAATAAGTTCCATATTAATTATGGAACACGTAAAAAAAGTTTATAATTTTTAATAAATATATGACTATTTTTTTAATGGATCTAATTAAAATCGAATTTTATATAAAATTAATACACAATACTTATGGTTTTATATTACTATCCATAATATATTACAAATGGCATAAGTTTTTTTAACTCACTCAAACAAAAGAGACAGTAGATGGACGCCACCGGTGTGGCCACCTGTCAGCTAAACAGTAGTCGGATATCAGCAGCTCTGCGGCCGGCCGGGTCAGGCAGGCCGCAGGCGACTGGTCCTGGAGGGGAACTGCCTCCCCCGTGCCGTCACGTGCATGTGCTGCCCGGTAAAGGCACGGCCGAGTAGGCTGCCGGGCGGACGGAGCTAGGCCTGCGCACCTTTGTGCGTTTCGTTAATGTGGTGCCCCCAGCTCTAGGGGCCCAGGAGTCCGGTTCAGAATACCCGGGCCTACTTGTCCTTGGCACACTGTCCTATGGACCCTACTGAGACGTAGCCGCTTCTGGTTGCTCTGCTCGAGATCTCCGCGCGATGCCGGGTTCATGTCCTTGTTGACGTTACTGACGTTGTACAGTTTTATTGGGCAGCCGAAAAAGGGCGCGACTGCGCGAGACGTGTTCAGCAGAGTGGATGGCTGGAAGTGGTACTCCCTGAAAAATAGATTGGATCTCACACAAAAGCATGCGAGTCCGGATATATATATATATATATGAAAATTAGTTTATATTCTCAGAGTACATATTTTCTACTATAATATATCACATAAATAAATTAAATATACTTCTTTATTACTATGAATATAGTTATATACTCATTTTAAGATACACTAATATGAATTACATTAAAAATTGAAAAAGTTCATCAATTTTAATAGATTTTGATAATATCTTCATATTTGTACATAAAATGTAATATACTAAAAAAAATTTGTAAACACCACATAAAAAATATGCATAATACTTGTATGATCTTATATACTCACATGTTTCATATACATACCATTTACCATATGAGATACGTATATCAGAGTACATACTCCCGAGAGTATCCAATATACTTCATATATATATATAAGAAAACTAGTCTGTACTCTCAGAAGTACATACTTTCTACTATGATATACTACATAAATGAACTGGATATACTCTTTGATCACTATGAGTATATTTATATACTCATTCTAAGATGTTTCAATATGAACTACATGAAAAAATAGAAAATTAGTCCATCAATTTTATTAGATTTTGATAACACTTTTGTATTTGTACATAAAATATAATACACTAAAAAATATATGCAAACCACTAAAAAACTATACATATCACTTGGATGATCTTATATACTCACAAACTCCATTACGTAACATTTATTACATGAGATACTACATACATAATAAGGTACATATGTGGGAGTACATACTCCGAGGAGTACTAAATATGCTTCATATATATATATATATATATATATATATATATATATATATATATATATATATATATATATATATATATATCAATGTTAGCCTTTCATTTTTGCTATATACTCTTTTTTATACATAAAAGAAGTATATACGTAAATTATGATAAAAATCATGGAATTTCATAAAAATTTTCATGGAATTTGTATTGTAGTATCTTATAATTACTAATGAAGTATATTTAAAGTGATAAAGAAGTATAACACACGTGTAAAAGTGGTATATGAGAGGTGGGAGTACATACACCCAGGAGTACATACTAGTTTATATATATATATATATATATAGGAACACTAGTCTCTACTCCTGGGAGTACATACTTTCTATTATGATATATCACATATGGTTCAAAAATTTATCGGAAACCGAAAAAAATTTGTGATAATCGGGCATCTAGATCTAACTCGGTTTCAGAAACCGAACGGTAACTGAATTTGAATTAAAAATTTGAAAAAAAAAAATCAAAAAAATCAAAAAAAATCTTTTAAAAAACTAGACATAATTCTAAGACCTTCTGTGAAAAAAAATTAAAAATAATATCATTTGCATCATATTCTATATGGAGAAACTTTGCAAAAAATGAAAAAAGTTGAAGCGTGCGGCTCAGTTATTAACTCATATTAAGGAAAAATTTAACATGCAAACACATATTTTTATTGTGTAAAAAGTATTTTAAGAGGATCTTTAAAATTCATTTCACTTTATTTAGAATTTTATTAATTTCTTTATGATTTTTACAAAGTTCACAAGCATAAAGTGAATATATTAAGAAACAGCACTGTAATTAACTTTTTCATATCTACTATTATTTTTCCTACGTAAATAATAATATAAATAAACTAATAAAAGTGGTTTCACTAATTTTTGAGGTGTGATGGATCAGTTATGAATTAATCTAGTCGCAATATATTTACACAATCCTGTATGTTACAATAACTAATTCATGAGTTTATGTATTTTAAAAAGACATAGGATCATGTAATAAGACTAACAAAACTAGTTTCATGATTTTTGGATTAGCAAAGAGTAAACTATGCATTTTACTTGGTTCAACAAATATATTTTCTCACAGAAAATTTTGAAATTTTTATGAGTATAAATACTTTTATCATGTAGATCATATTACAAGGAAACCAAAAACAATTTACTTAATTTGAAGCTTAGAGGAATTAGTTATTAATTTTACAAGATTAAAATAATTTTTAGGTTTTTTATTGAACTTCACGGAAAATCGAGAAACCACTCGATAAATCGAGAAAATTGAGCAGTTACCGATAATGCGAAAATTCGAGAAAATCGCTCGATAAATAGAGAAAAAATCGAGAGGCTAAATTCATGAATTTTTTTCCAAATTTTTAAATTTTTCAAAAACAATTTGTCCGAAATTTATTCAAAATTCGAGTGGTTATCACGGTTACCACGGTTTTTCGGTTACCACCGCAGCTCGGTTACTGAGCTTCGGTCGATAACAGAAACCCTGATACCACATAAATGAACTGGATATACTCCTTTATCACTATGAGTATATTTATATACTCATTCTAAGATACTCTAATATGAACTACATGAAAAAATTGAGAAGAAATCCATCAATTTTAATAGATTTGGATACCTTTATATTTTTACATAAAATGTAATATACTCAAAAAAATATGTGCAAACCACATAAAAAAGTATACATACTTAGACAATCTTATATACTCACATACTCCATGTACATACCATTTATCACACGAGATACTCCCTATATTATGAAATACGTATATAGGAGTACATGCTCCCAGAAGTACCAAACATGCTTCCTCCCCCCTTCTCTCTCTCTCTCTCTCTCTCTCTCTCTCTCTCTCTCTCTCTATATATATATATATATATATATATATATATATATATATATATATATATATATATATATATATATATATATAACTAGTATGTACTCCTGGGTGTATGTACTCCCACCTCTCATATACCACTTTTACACGTGTGTTATACTTCTTTATCACTTTAAATATACTTCATTAGTAATTATAAGATACTACAATACAAATCTCATGAAAAATTTTATGAAATTCCATGATTTTTATCATAATTTGCTTATATACTTCTTTTATGTATAAAAAAGAGTATATAGCAAAAATGAAAGGCTAACATTGAATTTTTTTTTCATACAACTCATATTGGAGTATCTTAGAATTAGTATTAGAGTATACTAAAAATGATAAAAGAGTATAAAGTGTTTGTTTAGGTGGTATATTGCATGTGGGAGTACATACTCCTAGGAGTATAGAATAGGTGTCCTATATATATATATATATATAGATATAGATATAGACGCGCGCGCACACACACGACGATACGACATCAAGTCCTATCATATATAGGAAGCAAGATCAGATCAACTTAAACTATTCTATCTCTAAGTCTTTGGTTTGATCTCATTCTATCTAAACATATATGATATCTATATTTCAACACCCTCCCACGATCATAATACTTTGAGGTTGACATTGGTTTTGAAAAATTGTAGCTGCTTTACTGTAAGTGGCTCTGTAAAGCTATCAACAATCTGATCTTGTGATAGAATGAATCTTATCTCAAGAATCTTTCGAACTACCCGTTCTCGAACAAAATAATAATTACTTCAATATGCTTTGTCCAAGCATGAAACATAGGGTTGGCTGAGAGATACGTGGCTCTAATGTTGTCACACCGTAAACAAGGTGTTCTAGGCTGATTAACACCAAGCTCCTTCAGTAGTGACTAAACCCATACAATCCCTATTGTTGGATTAGCAGGTGCTTTATACTCAGTTTCAGTGCTCGACCTTGACATAATCGCATATTTTCTTGCACTCTAGGATATGAGATTAGGTCCAAAGAAAACATCAAATCCTTCTGTTGATCTCCTATCATTGGAGCACCCGGCCCAATCAGCGTGAGAAAAAGCACTTACTAGTTTTGATGATGACTTCCTAATCACCAATCTATCTATCAAGGTATACTTAGATAACGAGGTATCATTTTCACAGTTGTCCAATGATCTTCTGTTGGAGCACGCAGGAACTGACATACTTTGTTTGCCGAAAAGGCAATATCCGGACGTGTCAAAGTTAAATACTATAGTGCTCCAACTGTACATCAATATTTAGTTGCTTCAACCAGACCAAGCATAGTTCCTCCTATAGTAGAAAGCTTCTTGGATGTTGTCATTGGACTAGTGACTGTTTTACAATGCATCATCCCTACTTTCTTCAGTGCATCATTTATATACTTAGCTTTAGACAATCTGATGCAATCATCACACATCTGTACTTCTATCCCTAGGAAGTAATTTAACTCACCAAGATCCTTTAAAGCAAAATCTTATTGTAACTCAGCTAAGAGAGCATCAATCGCTTGATCTGAAGAGCTTGTAACAATGATATCATCAATATAGATGAGTATGTACACCACAACTTTGCCATGATTAAAAATAAAAAGTGATGTTTCGGCACGAGAGGGTACAAAACCAATCTCCTGTAATTTAGCACTCAACCATGACTACCATGCGCGTGGCGCTTGCTTTAAACCATATAAAGCCTCATCAAGCCGACAAACATGCTGAGGAAACTTCTTATCCTCATACACAGGAGGTTGTTTCATATATACCTCTTCTTCCAGAACTATTAGGATATGTGATTTATCGTCTTGCAGCCAAGTTTGAGGTCTGTTTAGCACACTTACTCATATCGATGGGACGTGATCCAAAATTGACCGCTCGCACACTGCAAGGGAAAATGCGCCTAAGGGTTAACGGCCACAATGCCGCAAGCCCTAGCTCGGGTCGAGCGCTGGTCACCACCGAAAGTCTTATCGTGCTAAAGGTCATCCTCAGTGCCGGGAACCTTGCTAAGCGAGCGGGTCGACGGGATCCTCCCTGGGCACTACAAGCACTCCGAGGCTACTTGTCGCCCGATCATAGAAAAAATCCACATAAAGACAAGCATCCTTTATAACAAAGCAATAACTCAGATAAAGCTCGGGGGCTATTTCTAAACGACCTCAGGACATTCCTTCTAAGACCCAAAAATACCCCTAAGCGGGTCGAACTGAATGGTCCAAAGGCAGGAACGAACATCATACAAAAATGAGTCAGCACTGGCGCCGAGCTCCTCCATGGTCTTCCGAGTACCTTCAAAACCGACACCGACTACCGACAGGAGGTCTAGGTCGGGGAAGTGGTCGCGGACACAAGCAAGGGTAAGGCAGGCACCGAAAACACCGACCTAAAAAAGGTGGTCACCGACGGTCTTGCGAATCCTCCACTCAAGGCCAGGTGCCACCTCGAAGGCCGCAAGAAACCACTCATGATGACCGTTCTCGGTGTTCCCAGGTGTCGGGTGAACCTGAACACCGGCGGACCAAAGCAATGAGTCAAATGGGGTAAACGCCCAACTGAGTTGGTTATAAAATATCACTCGTCGCTCTCCTTGGTCATCTGCTCTAGGTCTTTCCGGGCCGCCAACAGATCCTCCCGACAACGACAAAGGCAGTCGTGGAATTCCTCTCTCTGTAGGATGCTTTCCTTGGTCACCCGCTCTAGATACCTTTACGCCGCGTGTAGCTCCACCTGGCAGGCTAGTCAAGAAACATGTCGTAAGTCACACAGGAGTTAGCTAGTCGAGTACTGCATGGGTAACTTGGGACCAGCATGTGGCTCAGGTGGTCGGAATAACACACCTTGAAGATCGCTCGGCGTACTCGCTCGCTCGACTGCAAACCCCAACTTACATTCGGCTGCCGCCCCCAAAATATGCCGGTTAGCGTGATCATCGGTGGGGATGGTTGGGGGTCCACCAAGAGGTTGGGGCTGATCAGCGTAAACTGGGACTCGGTACGTGCGGATGGTTCAGACACTCCAGAAACTCTACAACCACAAACGACACAAACTCATTAGAAAGCGAAGACAGACGTCACGTGGTCCACCGCCCCTTGACCCTCCCGCTGCAGTCTCTCCTCAGCTACAGGTCTGGCGACCACGGCTTCCTCCGGGATAAGGTCCAAGTTGAAGTTTGGGTCATGACTGCGGTAGCACAAAAAAATGTACTCCGCAGTCGACCTTACCGCTTGCGCCACGTCCTCTGCACCCCTCAGCGCCAGGGTGGCAGGGTGCTCAGAAAAGTTTGCCGCCAGGACCTGATGGCGTAGGCCTAGGCCTGGGCGGTGCGCCTGTCCTTCGACTTCGTGGCTCCCAGCCTGAGGCTCCCCAAGGGATCCACCGGTGCCTTGAAGGCATCTTAAAGAAGGCTGACAGTTGTGTGTTCATCCTCCTTAAGCTGGGAGTGCTCGGCGGGAAGTGCAGCCTTCACCCGTTGAAGCTCACCACACCTTTGCTGCAGCATCGCTCGTACTCCCTTTCTTGGGCCAGCTGTTTTTCCAGCTCGGCACACCTGCTAGTCACCGTTTCCTTCTCCTTGACCAGTCTGCGAACAGAAGAGGGGATACAGCTGACCAAAGTAAGCAAGTAAAGGGCCAGCATGGGCTCTTCGACCGAGGCCACGGGGACTGGAGCTGCCGCTGACGCTCAAAAGGACAAAATCAGAGCTGACGGAGGGACTGGAGCGACCCGCGGGAGCGCCATCGGAGGAGTCATGACAGGAGCCACAATAGCTACTATGGGACTACGACAAACAACAGAGTTACTGAATTAGGAAGGAAAGGAAATTCAAGGTATCTATACATGCCCAGATAAACTTACCATGGCGGCGGGGAGCTAAGCACAAGTCTATTTCTCACGAAGCCACCGGATCGACTGGTCGGGGAAGACAACCTTGCAATGGGGCGGCCAATACCCAGGGTCCCACGAGCGCGTTTAGACAACTTCACGGTGGACAAGTCCCCCGCTGGCCTCTTCCCACACTGCGCAGACGCTTGGTCCACTACAGTCTTGTCGGGGCGCATCTGGTCGGCGCGGGCCTGGTCGTGAGGCCTCGGGTCGGACCTAACATGGTCGGGGCACACCTGGCCTAGTCGGGTATGTTCGCGGGGCGTCGAGTCGTGGTGAATCTGGTTAGGGCGCTGTAGGTCAGCCTCCTGCTGGCCAACACCGCTCGCAGAGCCACCGCCCGCGAGCGGCGCCTGACCCTGAGTAGACTCGTCGCCTCCCCGACCTAACAGGTTGATGTCACGAGTAGGTCGATGGGTGTCGGGGGCAGCATAATAGTCGACGATAAGGGCTGGCGGCCCTCACGTTCAATCTCCCGGAAGACCTCCTCGACCTCGTCAACTATCGGTAGGAAAAATAACTCGAGCCATAATACCCTGACCAAGGAAAAAGGCTTGAGTAGGAAACTCTGAAAAAATGCTAAACATACCAGTCTAACTTGAGCCCTCTCCGACTGAGGGAGCTTACACAAGGGGACACACGGAGGGCCACCCTTCCTGGCGGTCGTCGCCATCAACGACCTGACCTGTAAGTCGATGACCTCATCGGGAAAATCTGATAAAAGGGAATAAGACATCACTCGACCAACACCTAGTGATATGGGGACAACTGTGTTGTTACCTCCAGAGCTCTCCCGTGTGTCATCATCACTCCTGATGTATAGAAATGTCGGGTGTGCTCTCCACCATAGAAAACACAACCAGCGCTTGATGAAGTCGCGGATGACATTCAACCCCGACAGGCTGGCTTCCGCAAGCATTCTGACCCGGTTGGTAAGGGACAATAGTTTGGCAGACAGTGTTGGAGAGCTTCCCCAGCTCTCTGCGAGGCGAGTCGACGCTTCCAACCCGACCTTGATGATTTAAGATTCATCTCCATATAGGAGCTCACGACACCATCACAGAGACGAATGCCACAGCTCCTAGTGGCCGGCCCAAGCTGCACCCTGGCCGTATAGAAAAACAGGACGAGATCAAGGCACGGCTCGATCCCAATAAAGATTTCACACATATGAGCAAAGATGCTCAACATGATGATGGAGTTGGAGTTGAGATGGAGGTGGAAGATATCGTAGAATGAGATGATGGTGGAGAAGAACTCGGGAAAGGAGGGGACGAGACCCGCCAAGAAGAACGAGGAGAAGATTACGATCTCTTCCTGGCGGGGAGCAGGGACCTCCCCCCAGGATGATATCTCGAAGACAGGCGGCACGGAAGTAGGCGATTCTTGTACATATGCTTTAGCTTCATGTTGGTGCACTTGGACTTGGGGAAATCAAGCTCCTTTCCGGTGCGTGGCACCATGGGAGAACCACGGTGGTTTTGACAAGAAAGATGGGAGGAGAATGGGGGCAATGGGCTTTGGCGCAAGGGCTTGGAGTGCGAAGGGGTTTTCAGGGGCTTCTGCCCTTCGATTTATAGGATCGACTTAGCCCCACTACCTCGAATTCCATGGGCCATTTGGGGAACCGAAATTCCCTCGAAGCCCAACGGCCATCAGTTTTCTCTCTCCCACGATCATCTCCCTCGTGCACGCCCTCCTCTTTTCTCTCTCCCACGATCTCTCTCTATGGACATTTAACCTCCCCTCATGATGCATTTCCCTGAGCCGGCTACGATGGTGGACCGTGTCGCCGACCACTCCCTGGGCAAAACTCTTGTTCACCCGGGGTCCAAATGTTACGACCAGGTCCGACTGCTTCCTTATGAAAAACAGCCCAGATCACCATATTTGCGATGGAGCTTGGGGGCAACTGTCGATGTAAAGAATATAGGGGTCTCCCACCGGGATGGCCCACAACGATCGGTTTTGGTAGTATCAGTTTTATCTCTCTAGCCTAGGCTCACCGCGCGACCAGTTGGCGCCAGCCTGACCACGACCCTGACCTTTGAGATTTTCACGCGACCAGCCCTTACTGGTCACGGGATAGGTACTCGTCTAACCCGTCAAACCTCATTTAATATCGTTACTCATGCCATTTTCCTTCCCTAGGCATTTCGTTCCAGTGTGAGCAACTGTCTAAACAGAGGGCATGGCAGGCGCAATAGAGGGCATGGCAGGCACGCGTGAGCAACCATCGATGGGACAGGGTAGGCCGAATGACCCGGACGCGACAAGCAAGGATGCGGCCAGCGGATGGGACACGCATCAGGGCAGGCACAACGCAATCGTATCCTATAATGATAGTCTATGTAGATCGTCTAGGTAGGCATGGGTCTATTTGATGGACCCACGTGTAAGACTCCTTTCCTCCTGGGCTATAAGGGGAAGGGAGTCCGCCTTGGCAAAAGGAGGCCCCGTAAAAAGACACAAAGGAAAAACAATACTCAATGAGAAGAATACACAGTATGTAGGGCTGTTACCCTAAGAAGAGCCTAAACCTAGATAAACTCTCGTGTTCTTAGATTAGCACAGGCATATCCCCTAGAACACAGATTACACACCCATCGTCCGATACACCCCGGAATCCCTGTTAGGGATTAACCCTCGCCATGCTTACTCCAAGATGTTATGTTGGTTCATCGCAACAAACTTCAACCAGCTGATCTGAAAGGTGTGGGTGGCATCGAAATACAAATTCTTCTTTGTCTGGCTGGCGCTTCAAAATAGAAATAGGCTTTGGACTGTGGATCGGCTAGAACAGAGGAACTGGCCTTGCAACCCCATTTGTCCGCTCTGTGAGCAACTCAACGAGTCCGACTTGCACCTCGTTACAGAATGCTCCTTCTCTAGGCAAGTTTTGCGGATCATAGGAGCGAAGCTTAAGTAGATGACCATTCACCTTGAAATGTGGCCGGCCTTCTACTCGGTGCATGGTTGGTGGTGTCGCTCACTTCTGTCATCCCTTCCTCCAAGCAAGCCCTCAGACCGCTTGTCATGCTTGCTACCTGGAAAATTTGAAAGGAGCAGAATAGATGCATTATCGAGAGAAAGAAACAGCCGGTAGAATAGATTGTGGGGTGGATCTTCGAGGAGGTGAACACTTGGTTTATCACAGTGGCACACTATTTAGAGTGCTTTTTGTTGCGAGAATAGCTTTTCCGCGTGTTTTTTGGACTGTGTTTTTCCTTTCCAATGCTTTTGTGTCATCTTTTGCTTTGTATTTCTGGACCTTTTGTTTTGCTGCCCGTGGAGCTTTTCTCTTGTAATAACATGATTCAGCTCTCTTGCCGGTTCGTTAAAAAAAAACCCTACCATGCACGGCCTTCAAGTAAATCATTCTGGTGCAGATATATATTGCAGTACTAGACATGCAGTCGCTCGCGCTACTATGTCGTTGTTATTCTCGTGTTTGTTCTCCCTGTTGGCGTTTTTTCTCGCTGCATGTGAACACCGGTGCAGGGTCAGCAAAGTCTCAGCGCGCAAGAGCGTCCTGGGCACAGTCTTTTCAATTTCGTCGCATGAATTGTACCCCGGGCAAGCTTAAAAGCGGAAAGGTTGTTCGATTACACGACATGAGTGCCAGTTGTTTGCTCTGAGGAGATGAGCGGTGGTGGTACCAAGCTCGCCGCGCGCTCGTGTGCCTGCTGGGCCGTCTGCCATTCTGCGATCTGGACCATGCATGCACGCCAGGCTGCCAGTGCAACGCCCGTCGCCCGGCGTTGGGAGGCGCGGGGCCGACTGGCGGCAACGCCTTCCTCTTCTGCGACCGAGCCTGCGCGTTCGTGAAGATGGTGGGAGAGCACGCACACACGACTTGGGGCCGGCCAGCTATTGAAAAAGCAAATCACGTCTTGGCTTATAGCCAGCGTTGTCACATCACTTTTGCGGTAAGCTTTTTGTTACCCGGCCAGGTCGCTTTTCTTGACCACGCGCTGTGGGAGTCAAATGGAGTAACTTCTTCGCGCGCGCCGTATGCAAGGTACGCATTGGAGCTTGTTGAAGATTGATGTGATTCGAAGTAGCAGTCTCTGCGCTTCCAGGTGAACTGGGGAGGGAGCTCTAGCTACCGCACACTGGGCGCGCACTGCAACTCACTGCCTCTTTTCCTGTTGCTGCTGTTAATCTTGTCCGTCCATCTGGTGTCGCGTAGTTCTTTGCACCTCGCACTGCGAAATGCTAGCTCGTGTCAGGTAGTTTAGCACCTTGACACAACTAGTTGATCAGTGATGTGCAACTCTGGATCAGCCTGTAGAAGCTTCGAGTTCAAGGAACGCATCCGACAGGGCCCATCCCAGCATGAGGACAGCTAACGAATTAGCCAATCGATCACGATTAGTTAACAGCTACAGGCATTGCACCCCTCCTTGAAAGCAAATTATATGAGATCGAATCTCATTTGTAGACCATTGTCTCTATAGGATACGTATTTTTTATCACATCTATACATACATATATAAGTCATTATGTATTTTTCAATTAGGAGAAAAGTTCACGAGAATCTTTCTTTCAAAAATCTCTGAGAATTTGCTTCCCACCTCACCACGCCTCCCGCCAGAGAGACAGTGCCACACACGACGGGACAGGTGCGTGATGTGACAATGGCATCCATCTCCATCCTACTGCAACTGCAAGGCGGTAGTAAAGCCGGCCGGCCATAGCTACGCGTGGGGCTAGGATCCTACTTGGCTACTACAGGGAAGCATGCCCCCTCCCGCCCCGTCACGTGCACCAGCTGTCCTGCTCCTGCAAAAGCCCAACCACACCAAACGGAAAGCCAACTCACTGGCTCCCCTACATGGCCGCGCGGGCGCTGGAGCGAGCAGTAGATGCGGCCAGAAACGGAGCCCGCTGCCGCTGCAACGATGGCATGCATGCAGGGATGATGCAGCTGACATGGCGACCGTGCCCCTACACCATTTACTCCCGCTCCGGCTCCTCGAACCGAATCGCGGTTCTATTGTTCCTTCCGCAAGATTCTCACGCATGGATTTGATGATGTAGATGAGATCCCTTGCCTACTGCCCAAGTGCGCACCGGGCGAGGTAGAGCCCTTTTCTGGACCGGTTCTTTTCTTCTATGCGGTCGTCTCGTCTTTTTCAGCTGCCGTTTGCACGGAAGATACCTGGATGAAGCTGGGTTCCATCTGCCATGCATGCACGCACGGCCCATGCATGCTTGCTGTTTCGTTTCTCTTTTTTACTACTTTGTAAAGCTGAAAGTTGGACAAGATCAGGGTCCTTGAGGATTTTTTTTATCTGCTTCCGCGATGCTGACGTCTCTTCTGTGTCTCTGTGAAGTACAGTAGAGTACTGGATGGGAGAAAAAGAACCAGCTTCGTGTTTCGGGATGGTACGCTTCCAAGAAAGACAGTATCAGTAAATTAATGCCCACGTACCAAATAAAAATAAATCGATGCCATGCCACAGCAACGTAGAAGCGGACGCCGCTGACCGGTGCACAGCACTCGCGAGTCGTCACGGCAGCTTCGAGATGGATTCGACCAGGAGTGATGGACGCCGCAGCGCGCAGGCGCTCGCCGCGCTCAGCTCGCAGTCGCAGATGCCGCGGCGGAGCCTGGCGCAACCGGTTCAGCGTGACGTCGCTGCTTCAGTAGTACGTAGTATTTCTACTAGTACTTTTTATTCTGGCATGTGACTTGGATTGCTTTATACAGTAGTAGTAACGGTCGATATGTCATTTGCCTATCACGTAAGCCAGGTTCAGTAGGAGGTCAGAAAGAAAAAGAAATGTTGTCAGAAGTGAGCGGAGGAACAGAGATGCTTCACCCTTTGACCGAGTTGACAGTTTACTGCCCACTTTTGTACAAGCATTAACTGTCTATATAGACACTTGAGAGCAGGTATCACTTGTCTCGTCTCTTCACCCATTAATGAGCCAGGCTCAACATTTCAGGAGTGCTCCCGGTGGATCGATCTGCTACCCTGACGCGCAGATCGATGCAGTTTTGCTGATCTCCGGCAACCGTGAAACACTGGCGCTTCAACGATGCATGAAATATTGGTTCTTTTGTGCATATGTATTTGGAGAATTTGATTCTGATCTGCCCATTTCAGACTTCCAAACTTGGGAACTGGAACTGAACTAAATGAGTTTCTTGGCAACACCAAATAACTCTACTATGTAGTAATATTACTATTACATTCATCCTCACCCATTTAAAACTTCGTAAAATATGGTTGTGTAGTGCATGGAAAATCTTTTTCAAGTAATTAACAAGAATTATTAATGGCGAACCAAAAGAAACTTGCCCAAGTTGCAAAATAGGTTGATCAAATGTCATGGCCCTATAAAAAAAGTAGTACTACTGTACTAGTAAGTGGCACATGATGGATGACATGTACCAAGTAAAAAATGGTTCGTTTTAAAATAAATAACGTTTTAAAGTTGAGCATAATTTTAAAGTAAAAAGTAAAATAATCATAATATTCTCTTTTAATACCCTTAATTACGTGAGAAATAAGACTGGTATTATGAGAAAAGTTACTTAATAGATGGTGTAAGATTCAAAAATTTAATTGAAAAATTTAAACTAAAGTTACCTTAACTTATAAAACATCATGCATTTTAAATGTTACAGAAAAAATTAAAATGTTATCTATTTTGATATAGAAAGGTTTTTTTAATATATAAATGGAAGGAATTATGAGTACGAGAAAAGGAGTAAACGGAAATGACGCCCACGCGCGGCCTTTAAAATTCAGCCTCGGTAACCGCAACGAAAACCCAGCCCAAAGCCACAGTCACCTGCTTCTCTCTCTTCCCACATGATACTTGTCACCTCTCGCTACAGTACCTGCATCCATATCCACTCCACCCTTACAAAAAATAAGCCCCAAAACAAAAGAAAGCAGCATAGGAAACAGAAGAAAGCTATACGTGAAGGGAGAGGGAGGAGAGAGAAATATCACCACTCCGCCTTAGCCTATTACGTTTCGCAATGTGGTAGTGGTTTTATGGATAAATATTACGAAACGGAAGGTGAACTACCACAACGCTAGAGAGACAGGGAGATGCAGGCGTTGCTTGTCATCTAGCCGGGTCGGAAGGAGCCACCCCGTCGCGCCCTCCTCGTGTCGGGCTCGTCCACACCTCATTGGACTCGCTGGCTCTCTCGCAGCCTCCTCTCGAACGCAGACGACACGCACAGCAGATAGCAGAACCCCAGCGCGAGGCAGACAGCGACGCAGAGAGAGACAGAGCGCGCAATAAAGGCAGCGCGCGCGCGCGAGCGAGCGGGCGAAGCAAAGCACATCACGATTCACGAGCCAGCCAGCCTGCGGGGGAGCTCATTAAAGAGGGAGCGGCCGGCCGGGGGGAGCAAGCAGCGCGCGAGAGAGACAGCAGAGATGGCGATGCCGTATGCCTCTCTTTCCCCGGCAGGCGCCGACCACCGCTCCTCCACCGCCACCGCGTCCCTCCTCCCCTTCTGCCGCTCCTCTCCGCTCTCCGCGTAAGCGATGACGGCCTGCTGTTCTGTGCTCCCACCGTCGTTTGTTTCACTCGGTTCTTGGCTCAGAAATGTGTTGCTCCGGTTCTTGGTTGTGACGTGGTGGCGTGTGTGCTGGTGCAGGGGTGACGTAGGAGGCGGCAGGCTGGGGTACGACGCGCAGATGAGCGGGAGATGGGCGGCGGCGAGGTCGCCGCCGTTCACGGCGGCGCAGTACGAGGAGTTGGAGCAGCAGGCACTCATATACAAGTACCTGGTAGCCGGCGTGCCCGTCCCGCCGGATCTCGTGCTCCCCATCCGCCGCGGCCTCGACTCCCTCGCCACCCGCTTCTACGGCCACCCAACACGTACGGCCCTTTCCCCTCCCTCTCTCTTCTCGGCGTCATGCCGCCATCCTTGCCGTATTGCTTTCAGGTGCTTGTTCCGGACCCGAACCCTTTGTTTATTCCGAGCAGGTGTACTTTACCTCCGTTAATTAGTTTGCTCCCGTCATTTGTTAATCCCTGACGCGCGATTCAAGAACTGCGCGTAAGTTTATATACTAAGACCCCGATTTGTTCCCGGAAAGTTTCTGATTTTTTAATCCGAGCTCGTGCTTTCTCAGAGATTTAGCTCATGATTCGGGGAGAGCTATCCCATCGTTTTGTACTCTTTGATTTGATACTGAATTTAGTCATTTTGTAGCAGTAGCACCATTGTGGCTGAAGAGTACTCGTACTCCTAACTTTAGAAACCAGCTCCTACTTTTGCTATTTCTTTGTTCTCGTTCTGGATGATCAATAAATGGCGAGGTGACGAGCAAGCAAATCCATTAAATGCTACATAAGCTGCTCCCCTGCTCGCCATTTCTGTCGATTGCTAGGAATAGGCAGCTTTGCCTTGCATCTGCATCGTTAGTGTCCTGTACCAAATGCCAATACATTTGGAAGCTGCTTAGCCAGATGCATACATGCAGATAAAGCAAACGCATAAATGATGCTTAAATAAATGGATAGATAATAGCGTCTGATTTGCTCGGTTTGTTTTGCGCAGTTGGGTATGGATCGTACTTCGGCAAGAAGCTGGATCGGGAGCCGGGCCGGTGCCGGCGTACGGACGGCAAGAAGTGGCGGTGCTCCAAGGAGGCCGCCCCGGACTCCAAGTACTGCGAGCGCCACATGCACCGCGGCCGCAACCGTTCAAGAAAGCCTGTGGAAACGCAGCTCGTCCCCCAGTCCCAACCGCCCGCCACCGCCGCAACGCCCCTCGCAGTTGCCACCAACAGCAGCAACTTCCAGAACCATTCCCTTTACCCGGCCATTGCCGGCAGCACTGGTGCAGGCGGGGCCAGCTACATCTCCAGGCCGTTCTCCTCGTCGTTGGTGTCTGCACAGCTGCACATGGACAATGCTGCCAGTTATGCAGCTCTAAGTGGTGGAACAGGCAAAGATGTCAGGTGACTGTTCTTTCCCTTTTCTTCCTTTTCCAATGCCATCTTGTTTCTTAACAGTGTTGTGTTTTTACGGATTGTCGTCAGAGGGTCGCAGAGGTTCTCGTTTATCTGCGATAGTTTAATCAGGGTCTTCCAATTTGTTTGCATCAGTGGCAATTAAAACAAGTAGTGCATGCTCAGTACTTTTCTTCTGCCACTCGCAATAGGCATGACCTACTGGAACTTTACTCGCTGCAAGAAATTACGTGTAGTGTTCACCGTTCAGGGTCTGGTTCGTTGATCTGCCCATACTTTCTGGAATCAGTCCTAAGCCCAGGGCAGTGTCCGTGTTTCTATGAGATATTTGCGCTCAGGTGGAAATGCAGTGCAAAGCCTTCTCGGCTTTGGCACAGACTAAGCGTAAAACACGTACCGACCATATAAAGATGAAGCTTGTTTGTGTTTCTGTGGTCGGAGTGCTAGTGCTTGCTGATCCTGGCCTCCCCTGGCCATTACTCTGAGTCTTTATTATTCCATTGAATCCAGTCATTTCTCTTGCAACTCTTTTAGGGTGCAGGTTATAATAAATTTGTCTCTTGTAACTACTGAAAATTCTGACAAGGCAGCATGGGCATGATACTTGAAGCCGCTATCTTTTTGCTCATACCAGTACTTTCTTTCTACCAATACAAATTGTTGATTTAAGGGAAACTGTACAGTTCTGAGTGTAATATCATCTGTTTTTTCTTTCTAAACACATTGATTGTTTACTTTCCTTTGTGCTGCTATTGACTGTTACTTGTGTCCTACTGAGCTGTAGGTAAGCTTGGTTTCTTGATAGTATTAATAACAGAAGTGTTCTCCTTTTTACTGAATATATTGTGTTTACTGGGTCATTTGTCTTAGTAACTACATACTGTTCTACATGTAAATACTTTTTTATTAAAAAATATATGTATACTTCGGTCATCATACATTTGGTTACAACCCAATCACGATAAGTATGTTTTAGATACCATATGGTGATTAAATAAATATAAATAATAATTTTATTGAAAGGCAGATTTAATTTGATTCTGAATGCTATGGTTGTGTTTTAAGTTTCTTTTTCCTCAACCTGTCAGTAGATTCAATAGTGCACTGATATATTCCTTTCTAAACGCATTGATTCAATTGTTTCCGAATACCTTGCATTTCTGGCATTTCTAGAGTAACTAGCAAGGTGCCTCACACTAATAGTGTTGCTAGCTTTGTTGCAATATTTTATCACGATAACATTTGATTAATTATATTTTACATCACCCTTTATTTAAATATTTGATTTTTATAATAATTTGAACTTTTTTCTAATACTCTTTGATATGGATCTTTCTTTTTTCTATTCTATCCCCAATTTCAATTATTATTTATTTTATTTTATTTTTACTCTTTATTTAGATATTTTCTATGGACAACGAACTACTAGTTTTCCATAATTGTTAATTCGGAATTTAGTTATTTATTAATCATATTTTATATGGATTTTTTGGTTTAATCTAGACCGTTAGAGGTTCATAACAATTAGTGGTATAGATCTTTTTCTTTTTTCCAATTAACGTGGTAATTTTGTGGCCTTGAGAGTGAGTGGTGATTTCTCCCCCCCCCCTCCCCCCTCAAATATTAAGATAATTGGTAGATTGCTTAGTACAACTGTAGCTTGTGTCGAGTTAAGGTTATCTGTTTTTTCTTTTGAAACTTTGTTTGTTCAGTACAAATATCAATCAGCAAAATGAGGAAAAAAAATTCTAACAAGAGGAATACTTCAGTTTTGTGTCTTCATGATAATTCTTTTTTTATCCCTTCTAATTTCGTTGTTCACTGTGCTTTCTGAAATCCAGGTATACTGCTTACGGAATAAGATCTTTGGCAGATGAGCACAGTCAGCTCATTACAGAAGCTATTGATTCATCCATGGAGAACCAGTGGCGCCTTCCGCCATCTCATAACTCTCCGTTCCCTCTTTCGAGCTACCCCCAGCTTGGGGCACTGAGTGACCTGTGTCAAAACACAGTCGACTCTCTCTCGAAGATGGATAGGCAGCCACTTTCCTTCTTAGGGAGTGAGTTCGGAACCGTCGACTCCGTGAAGCAGGAGAATCAGACGCTGCGGCCCTTCTTCGACGAGTGGCCAAAGGCAAGGGACTCCTGGTCAGGCCTTGCTGATGAGAATGCTAACCTCTCGTTCTCGGCGACCCAACTGTCGATTTCCATACCGATGGCGTCCTCGGACTTCTCGGTGGCCAGCTCCCAATCGCCGAACGGTAAGTTATGTTCCTCCAGAAAAATGAAAGGTTGCATGTCAGCTCTGTACCCACAGTTTAGCACAATTACTGTATTCAAGACACCTTCTGATTTCTGCAGGTGACTGAACATCGTGATGTCTCTGAGCCAAGTATTGGTTGCTGTTGCGTTCTGAGTTTCTTCAGGCCCTTGCCTCCACCGTGTGCAGTAGCTACAAAAACAATCTATGCTTCTGTAATTTATCAGCCTTCGCCGTGTCAGATGTACCAAACAAAGCGACTCCATAGTCGCCTGATGAGATCGTTTTCCTTGGGCTCAACGCTTTGTGTGGCCCCATTGATCAATTCATTATGTGTGTAAAAGCCTGCATGCACAATTCATTTACCAACCGAGGCAGTAACAGTGCAGCAACGTGACGCTTATGCCTCATTGAGCTTTTTATCACGCATGCCCTGCTCCTAGTGGTAACCACCTCCTTTTGTAAGCGGAGGCTTGCTTGCAGCTGCAGGTCGTAGTAACTCGTCAGCCAGAATCGAATCGACCAGCTAGCAGCGCACAACGGAGCGCGACCCGTGGCTCCTTTTAGCAAACATGATCAGGCGGCAGGATCCGTTGCTTTGCTACCTGGAGCCCGTGACAAGCAATGTTCGTTGCCCCAGTTCCCCACGCCATCCTCCCCAACAAACGAGCAAGCTGGGCGGCACCTTTGATCGCCCCCGCATGTTACGAGGGCTCCACCACCTCGCCGCCCCCGCTCTATGATTGCCTTGCGAGCGTTGGGACGGACCGGGGTGGACACGATGCCACACCGGTAAAAAGGGGAGGAAAATGTCGGGGATTAGTAACGGGAAGAGGGCAATAATCACCGTGCCACCGCGGGTCCACCGTACTTGGGTCGGGTACTCGGGTGGGTCTGGCCAGAGCTTCCAAAGTTGGTGGTCGATGGGCGATGGCATGGCGCGGTGCTGTGCGAGTTAAGCACTGCTGACTTGCCCTGCCGGACGCGTGCGGTTTCCTCGCGCGCGTCGAGGGGTGGGAATGGGATGGCCAGCGATCGGTGTTAGGTGATGGATGGACTTGCTTGGTATGGTTAAATTTGGTGGCTTTTGGACGTGCCGTGCAGCCGCCTTCGCGCGGGAGGAAATGCGGCATGTGGGCGTTGGTGTTGGTGGTGAGACTGTAGAATCGATAAAGATAACTAGAGTAGACGTTTTATAAATTTTTTTATAAAATAGAGTGTTTAATCTTAGTTCACTAACGCTTCTTAAAAACATATAAATAAAAGTATAAATTTTAAAGAGACGAAACTAGAAAAAAGTTCTAAGGCAACACGACTTCACGTATGAAATATAAACTATATACTTTATTTAAGACTATTTCATATATCTTTAAGTACAAAACTTAAAATTTGAACTAAGAATAAAGCAAAAGACAGACACTAAAAAAAGTAACTCTGCAAGTTGATGATATAGAGACAAGTGGATTCAAGATTCTCTCAAATACATGAGTATATAAATGTTTATACTTCTAGCAACAAGAAGAATAACTTCGTAAGGTTGAATAAAATCACATCTCAAAAGCAAAACGGAATTCAGCAAGAAAATCGAAAAACTTGCTTCGAAGGCAAGGGAAACAAAAGAAGGAGACTAGAATGAGATGCACACAAGCTCATGCGAGAAAATAAACTTCATTAAGCACAAATATCAGTCCTATTTTTAACAAATTATAAAATTGTTTCTCTCGCAAAAGCTCTAGCCTATTATAAAGACTAAGTGTATAATCTACTCTCCTCCAAAACCTATCACTAGGCTCTTAACTCTCCTATAGCTTCACCCCTCTATTTATAGCCCTTTAGAGTTTCCTTGCCCTTTAAATTTCCTTGTTCCTAAAATACCCTCCACCGGTAGTATAGTCATACCTATCATCGAGATATTTTGGTCTAGATTTTGCTCCTTCCATCGAATGGTCACAGCTTCTTCAAGACTTATCTTCACCTTGATGCAAGCTTCGTGATGATGTCACATGACCCTCCAGTCCTCCTGTGGATTTATGGATAAACCGCAAAACTCTAGCACGCTTCTCGAAGCATGACTAGCCACCACTTGCTTTGCCTTAAACAAGTGATCCGATGTCAACACGTGTACTCCGTCTTATGATCTTGACAGCCGGTAAGTCTCTCACGCTTCCGATCCTCGGTCTGCCTTGTCACTTGCACTGGCATCCTCTTCGTTTGACTTTGTCAACACGTCGTCTTCATCCTTCTTCATCCATACTTTGCTTGACCTCCACGTGTACTACTAGGATCATCCTTGATTCCGTCTGGCCTCCTTGATTGTCTAACACCAAGCCTCCAGCTTGATCCTGATCATCTCACTGTCGAATGCCAGGTCGTATCCATCACCTCCACACCATGAAACAAGTGAACATGTTTCTCCCACTCCAACCATCTCCAGGTTAGCTCAAAACAAAAATGCTCAAATGAAAGCACATTATGTAGAAATCATGAACACCGGATATTCCGGTGTGTTATGCCTCTGAACACTAGACCATCTGGTGAGTTCAACTCCTTTGTGCACTGAAGAATCTTGCCTCTGCAAGAAAAGGTCCGATGCATTGCTCCGGTGTTCACTATCTAGTCACCAAAACATCCAATACCTTCATCTTTACCAGAACACATTGTTTCAATCCCTCTGCAAAAAATGGTCCAGTGATTATTCCGGTGTTCAACCCTGCACACATCGGACCTTTCGGTGAGTACCACTGCACTAGATTTCACAATTTCACCCTCTATGCAAGAAAAGCTTCAGTGTACTCTCTGGTGCTCACACAACTTATCACTGGACTGTCCGATGAGTACCACTCACCAGAACCCAGTTTGCATCCTTCTCTGCTAGAAATAGTCTGATGCACACAAGTAGCCAACATCAGACCATCCGATATCTATTTCAAAATTTGTTGCCAAACTAAAAATCGTCGGCGTCAGCATCAACACCACTTCAGATCATCCAGTGAAGCTAATTTACCAGGCACCAGATAATCTAGTGAGAACAAATCACTTGGACTCAGAGAAAATCATTCTAATTCCATTTTCCTTCAACTCAAGTTAGTCATGAACCAGAACAAGCATAAACATATACATGCTAACCAAGTCCAACTCAACTCAAGCATTGCCAATGACTTATCACATATATCAACCAAGATACTTATCCACTTGGTTTCTCAGTGACAAAGGACGAGTCCGCTGTAAGTGGAACGCAGGGTGCAGGGGTGGAAAATGGATATGATATATCTATATTATATGATATTCGTATTCCACTAAACGTAAATGAGGTAAGAAAAATTCATATATGATTAACAGATGAATATGAATATGGATATAGATATATCTGAATCCGTTTTCTAGATATGTATATGGATATGGATATACCGTTTTCTTAGAATTGAATATGGATAATATATGTATCCGAATATGTAAAAAAACTTCTACGGAATATAAATATGAGTAACATAAAGTTTTATTCTTTTATCTTGTTCTCTTATCTGTTTTATACACGATATATATGGAATATAAATCTATTTTGCTCTTTTATCTTGTAACATAAAAACTTCTACGGAATGTAAAAAATCTGGCTGTTTCATCTCCCATCCAACAGCTTAGAGGTCTAAAATCATCTAAAGTCATGTATTGTATTAAAAGTGTCTCTTTGCCTTAAGGTAAAAGATCAATGCACTAAAAATGAAGTTCATTATGTTGAATTGCCATCATGCTTGTGTCAAATAAATTTATTATTTCATAATGTATCGTTAAAGCTTTAGGATATTCATATACAACTGAATCTAGTAGGTATTCGGATGCTTATTCATATTCGAATATTTCGATTCATATTTGCATTCAATAATATTTGGATTTGTATTCATACTCGTATTAAAATATGAATAATAATGAGAAAAATGGGCTATTTGATTTGTATTTGATCCATTTCCACCCCTAGCTGGGTGGGGTGGGGAGTTGCGTGGCGAGCTTGGTGGTTTTGAATCTTCCGGGAAAAGTAATGATGAAGGGCCCATGGGATCACCACACCAGTACTTGCGGTGCGAGGTTGCTGGGAGCGGTTTGGCACTGGCGCCTGCAACCTGGTGGATGGATTCCAAACTAGAGAGTGTAGATGAATTACTATTGTAACACTCAAGAAGTTGAAAAGTCATTTCTGGGCTATTCTTTCGTTTTCTGGCTTAATCGGCGAATGGTGATTGGAGAGTTTGTGCCGCGAAAATGTTTTAAAAAAATTAAAGTAGCTAATAGGCTACCTTAGGACGGGAGGCCCTGACCCCTCCCACCTCCACTTTGGGCCTAGGTTGGTCCAATTGGGCCCAGCCGCCCAAGCCCTAAAGGGGGCGTCCCACATAGGGGTTGCACCTTCCCCTTGCTATTCCCAGGGTTCGAAAATGTGATAGTAACAGCTCGGTTATCGAAGTTATCGGCCAATTCGGTTCGCACCGCGTTTAGAAACCAAGCAATTACCAATTAAAGTCAAATTCAAAATATAAAAAATAAAAAAATTAACAAAATTCTATCGGTTTCTTCCGAATTCCACCAAATTACTGGATGGTTACCGTGTTATCGACCCTGGATGGTTTTCGATGGTCTATAGAATTTGTGAAACCGAGCTGTTCCCCCACCCGCCCATCCACACACAAAGAGCCGCTAGCCACTGCCCCTGCACCTTACTATTGCTGCAGCACGCCCTCCCCACCACCCGTTGCAGCTCTGTGGCGCTCAACAGCATGAGAGGACATCAGCAGCTGCAAGGAAAAGAAGGGAGGAGAGATAAATCACATTGTACATTTTTTTTCCATGGGTTCCCCAATAAGGCTGACCTAGGTGTAATCGTTGTGGATTCCTCTATTTTTGTGAAGTTGTATGTTCTGAGATTAGTGGATGGTGGTGGATTAGTGGCATGTTTTGTTGTTACATCATGGATCAGGTTTCTTGTTCACAGCATATTATGAAGTGTTCGTTTAGCGAATGGTTTGATAGGGATAGAACCCAATCCAAGCTTAAGCATTTTAGAGACTTCTGTAGAGAATTTAAATGTATATCTACCATAAAAATTTCAGAAACTTTGGTTGTGTAGTTTGTGTGCAATTGATGATGGTAAATTGTTATGTTGCAGTGTCAGTTTTCTAGACAGTTACTGCTCAAGGTCTGTTTCAGAAACCTTAGAGATTTTTATAAATTATTGAGCAATACCAAAAGTTGTTGTTCATGATATGATATGTTCATTGCATAAATTTAATAATTTTTGGGGCTATGGTCTGCCAGTAGTGATATTTTTGAATTTCACTATTTAGATTTCATGCCTCTATTTTCCGTCATGTTTTAAGCATAGATGTATTCATAATTAACATATAGTATCTTTGCGAAAGTGATAGCCTTTGTTCTGTAGTTTTAAAAAATATCATAATTTGCTATATTTTGTACAATATATTTAAAGATATTAAATTGTGAAACAACCTTGCTGTTGTTGGCCGAATGTTGGCCTTTGGGTAATGCTGTGAGTACAGGGTTTTCAGGCATAGGAGTGTGTGTGACTTTTTGCTTATGTGTTATCATCGTGTATTTTGTGCTAAATATGTGCTTGTTCAAGTTGTTCCACTCTATGATGCATTTAGTGTTCATCTTCACCGTCAGTAAAGACAAGAAAAGGAGCGGTTGTTTTGCTTTCGTCATGACTCAATTTTTTTGCTGCACAAATGGATAAAATAGACTCTCTCAACTTAAGATGATGACCTTGAAGATAAATAAAAAGTATTATTTGAATCCCTATATATTGACAAGAAAGCATAAACTCACAGGAGTAGCCTCCCTCCATGCCTTTTTTCGCTTATGAGGTTTAAGGAGAAGTTGAGTTTACATTGTTGGGAATGGTTCAAGATTCAGGGTTTGTAGTTAATATTTAGCATGACATCTATATCTTTGAAGTTGACATGTATGGAGATCTTTGGATCTAATCGTTAAGTTTTGTGCTAGTGGTCGTGCCTGTTAGCTTAAGATGATCTCGGTATGTAACATGCAATATAATTTGGGGGTTCAAGTGAGTAGTCCTCCTTTATTGCAAAACCCAAGGCAAGTGAATGCAACGATGGTTTGTTTTGTCTTTTTATTTAATTGTCTCCATCTTCTAAATGTAGCACATACTAATATTTTAATTAACTTGATATGTCATCGTTACTTGCTATTCATACTTTGTTTCTTATATGATTTGTGATCATAAAGTTAATGAAGTAGAATATGCTTTATTCATGTTATTGAATTGCATATAAGTTGGTCTATCTTTTTTCTTTATATGCTAAAAAATGTGAAGTACTCATGTTGGAAGTTAGGTAATAAGAATCTAAAATGTGAAGTTGGTCTATCATTTCTGTATGCAGCATGCCATATGCATCTCAAATGCGTTGGAAGTTATGTCGCCGGTACAACACCATATCTTACCTAATAAGGAGTATGATGCATACTCTTATGTTACCTGGGAAGGGGTAATAGAGAGAAAGAGTATGGCATATGCATACATACGCATTTCATGAAAGTCATATGTTATAATCATATGCAAGTTCATCTTGCTTATTTGACAACAATGTTTACATAAAGTGAAGTTGTGCTTAATATGTCACGAGCAGTGTAGGTTTAAAGTTTATTCATACTTTGATGAAGATGTCATGCATGTCACTAACTACCGTATATGAAGTTATGGTGTTCTATGGCTCCTAAGTATGTGCTACTTAGGTGTAGTTGATTGTTTGAAGTTTATTCATATTGCATTTTTGAATGTGTTGTTCTGGTATCTTTAGAATGTGCTAGAAGTGTAATGAATGAGCAGATTACGGTATAGATCTCAATAGTATATTTTACTATAGGGTACATACTTTGTTGGTTTAATATATGTTCATGTCATGTCATTTTCCCTTTAGACATTATTTTGGTTTTAAATGGAAGAAATCTTGCAGAACTTTCTAGACTTTGCCTTTAGTTGTACTATCCACCTCATGATTAATATAAACATGTTTTATCCTATATTTAAATATGATGAAAGTCATGATAAACAACTAGTAGTTAAACATGTTGTTTCATGACCTTTTACTTTTTGAGATAGTGAATCTCACGCTCGCTTTATCATTACAAGCATGCATTAGTGTGACTTATCAATCATGAAGGGCTTAGGAGTGGTAGCACACACACCACCACTTGGTAGTATTTTGTATGTGATAAGTTTTTGGTTCATGTTGGTAGTTAACCTAACTTATGAAATGAATCTATTAGGAAAGTATGGTTTGGTGGTATTTACCTTGTACAGTAGAGATATTTGTGTCGTTCTTTTTATCTTATGTCTATGTAAGTGTCTCAGTTTTTCTTCCATTACACAAATGAGGTTTTGCCAAAATTTTCAATTTTTTGCAAACTTAGTGTTCAATATGCTGTTTGTCTAGCATATTGGGGTGAGAGGAACGCATGGGGTGTTACAATTACTAAGTAAGGTTTTCTTTTGAGAAAATTGTCTGTGTTTTGGTACAAAGAGAACGTCAAAAGTTTAAGGAACAAGGAGATGAAATGATATCCAGTTATCCGAGCTAGTAACTCACATTGAGTGGTCTCATTTCCATGCAACAAAGTAGGGGTGGACGTAAAGCTCGAAAGTCATGAGCTAGCTTGGGTCGGAGATGGCTTGGCTTAGTGAATGTTCGAGATGTCGCCTATAAGGGGGGTGGGGGTGAATAGGTGTCCCTAAAATTAAAGCTTTGTGGTAGATTAACAGAATTCAGAACTTCTGGGTACTGAAAGTTCCGAGTTCAACTCGGACTTTCCAGATACAGTTAACGAAATCGAAATACAAGTACGCCTAAGCAAATCTAATGATTCTAAGTGTTACCATATGTTTCAAATGATATCTAGAGACCTTTTAACCGTTCACCTACAACCACAAACTTACAATCACATAGATCGAGGCAAATCACCCAAAAGTCAACTAGAATAAGAATAAACACACGTAAACAAAGGAGACAAGTGATTTATTTTCCAAAGTTCAGATCCAATGATCTTACGTCTATGTTATGGTGCTCAAAGAGGCGGATCTCTTTCAACCCTTTTCCTCACCAAGCGACCACGAAAATTGAGCTTGGGCTTACTCAACGTCCTCTTCCCTTGCAGAAGCGAGGATAAACCTTTAGAAATGTTCTTGCAGCACACCACAACATTGGGTGCTCACAAGCGACGCCTAGCCGTCTAGGAGCTCCAAGCTCAAAGAGTAACAAACGCGGAATCAATCAGCTTGACGACGAACTTAAGTGCTCAAATATTGGAATGAAGCTCACTAGAACTCAATCTCAACCTCTCAACCCAACACTCAAATCCTTGCAAGATATGAAGCCAAAAGGGAGTGGGGATAGCTATTGAATAGCTTTGAAAGCTTTTATCTTGTGGTTGGCCAATAGCCCTAAAAAAAGGGTGAGGGGGTATTTATACCCAACCCCCAAAAACTAGCGGTTATACAACTTTCTGGTTTAACCCAAAACTTCTGGGTTTAACTCGGAATTTTTGGGTTGACAAGAGACCAAGATAACCGAGGACTCCAACTCGAAACTTCATTCGGAAGGTTTGGCTAAAAGATCACAAAAACTGGAAGTTCCGAACCCATCTGAAACTTCCAAGTTGAGGCTTCAACCTATAACCGAGCACCCCTGCCCGAACTCGCATCCGGAAGTTTTGGCTACCCGAAACTTCCAGGTCAGCCCAGAACATCCGAATACAAAAAACAATATGAAACTTCTCGGCATTCGTGGAGTGTTTTGTGTCTCTCATTTTTTAGGTCAAATGTGTACTTTGAGCACTGAGACATCCTCAAGACTATATATACGCATCACTCTTAATATTACTGCAACCTATACTCAAATTTAAAAACAAAGGAATTTAAATATATTGAGTAGCCACATGCGTTTCTCTATTCCTTTTTTAGGGTGCCTAGCGTCTACTAAGTTCTCTATGGGACTAATACATGTTCATAAACTCATTAAACTTTGTTAGTCTCTTAATCGCTTGTTATCAATTATCTAAAACCCACAAATGAGTCTAGATGCACTTTCACTTAGTTCGGATTGGCTCGTTGTATTTTGTAACGAGCCGAGCCAATATTTTAGCTCATTCTGTTAACGAGTTAGTCTGAGCCAGCTCGCGATCCTAACGAGATAAGCCTAGTTACCGGGCCCACCCGAGGCCTGAGGCCTAAGCACTGCTCCCACGTGACCACACCCTAGCTCAACGTAAGTCACTCGACGCATCGGCAACGCCCTTTTCCCTAGCCGCCATCGCCTCCAGCCCCTGACGATGTGCCTCTTGGAGCCCTCGACATTGGCACATCATTCCTCCTAGAGCCCTCGACGTCGCACCGCCCGACCCTTGACGTCGACGTGGTTGCATGGGGTCTGGTTGTGTTGTCTATCACACTATCAAGTTCCATGATCTGATTGTGTCGTCTATCATATTGTTGCGGGCAATTGCACATTTGTTTCTTGATTGTTATGCTGAATTTGTGTCTATCCAATTTGTGTTGGTGCAATTGCCACTTCGAAGTAGATCGGGGAGTCGATGAAGATGGATAGACTCACAAAGGATGTTGGCGCAGTACGCGACAACACAGCATAGCACGTCACAGTCTGGCTCGTCTCAAGGGCCCCTGCATCTCATTATGTCAAGCAGAATTGTGTCGATGACCGCCAATAACAACTACGATGACAACTACTATATCAAACTCACGGGCCTAACGAGTTAGCTCACAAGCTAAACCAAACTAAATCGAGCCATCTAGTTAACATAACGAGCTAAACCGAGCTGAGCTCCTTAACGCCCGAATAACCCGCGTATAGCGCAGGAATAACCCGCGTATATGCGACATGGACCACGCTGACATCGCCTCATCACTTCTTACCTCAACGCCCGAATTCATTGGTGGTGCAGCAGAAGGGACTCGTGGCAGTACACCAGTACTGATTCAGTTGCCATCTCACAGATCACACACGTTGTACTTGGTACTTCCACAGCAATCTTGGTTTGTTGTGTACTTGACCACGGTCAGTGGCCGTACCCAATTTATATGCCTTTTGTGTGTTCAACAACAGGGAGGAGGCAACTGCAAATTTTTCACAATCAACCATCTGCTCTGGTCATCTAAAAAAGAAAAAGTCTGCTCTGTTGGCCTAGTAGTCCATTGATCAAGATTTCCATGGGCCAGTAGAGCTGCTACATCTAGACGGGCTTCAATTCAAATCAACCGACAACATATTATGGTCTTACATCTTATAAGGTCATAAAGCCTAGCCTAGTAACTCCACGCTCGTTGGTCTCTATCTATGTCGGCCTGTGGGGCTAGGCTGCAATCCTGAACCCATGGTTGTCGCGGTAGCCCAAGATGAGGCGAGTACGGAGTACCGGTGCCTGCATACCCTATTGTTCCGCGGCCTCGTTTCAGCACTGCACACGCCCATCTAATCGCAGAGGGGAATCATCATGTTGTACTTCATTGGATGAATGGTTTGAACTCTTGTTGATGTTCATACACTTGCATTTCCTACATGGAGTCAATTTTTCAGGTGTCCCTCGGCACCTGAGGACGTCTTTGCTGACCTCTGAGGCCACGACCATATTGGAGCTCCGTCATAACCGATCTATGGGCACATGGTCTTCTCTCCAGCACTCCACTGTCCATGATACCATGACAAATTAAAAGCAAGGCACAAAGAATGTAGTTCGCGGAGATGACAAACTTGCTTAATCAAAAGTTGAAACTCCCTCCATGCTGAGCTAACACATGTGGTAAAGCAGTTGATCCTTCATTGTCCGATTAATTTGTCCCGTTGGAGGACTGTACTTTTCAACCATGTAACTCATGCTACCTAGTTACCGGCCGGTTGCATTCAAAGTTTATGATTGAATGCATTCGCAACAAGCTGCGGTCCACACTGCTGCAGACTGCACTGATAAAATCACAAGAGTTTCTGATTGAATGCATTCGCAACAGGTCTTTTGGAGCACGCGTGCATGGCCGATCAACTCGGACCGAGAGAAAGCTAACTGGGCACTAATGCCGATGGCGGATTGGATTTCAGTGAAAGCGAGCGAGCGCAGATGTGGGAGCAGGAACGTACACAAGCTTTGTTTTTGGGGCCAGGACTGCGCGCGTCTGCGCGGCAGTGTCTCGCATGGGTTGCAAAGACAGACAGTCAATAAGGCATGCACGGTCATGCGTGTCCAATCTGCAGAGACACAGCGGATGAGGTAGGCACTGTGCACCCATGAGGCTCGGGTGGCATTCCTTAACTTATATAACCGGATTAGATCAGGATTAGAGGTTATAAGATCTCAATTAGAGAAGACAAATCAGGAGATATACAACTGTATATTCTATTTCTAATACCCGCCCGCAGTCGAAGCGTGAGGAGACCCTACGCAGAGACTGGTATGAAAATCACTGAACAACTGTATAGGCAAGCATTTTATCATGATGTCCGCGTACTGATGTGAAGAAGGCACGTGAAGAACTCGAACGTGCCCAAGAGACACCTTCTCACTGATAAAATGGATGTCGATCTCGGTATGCTTCGTGCAGCGATGATGAACCGGGTTAGACGACATGTAAACAGCACTTACGTTGTTGCAATAGACCAAAGTCGTAGAAGCAATGGAGATGTGCAGGTCTTGTAGAAGCTGGCAGATCCAGTAGCACTCAGGGACGGCGTGAGCGATGGCTCAGTACTCAACCTCGGCACTAGAATGTGAGACAATCGTCTAGTGCTTTGAGGACCAGGAGACGAGATTGTCGCCGAGGTAGACGCAGTAGCTGGAAGTGGAACGGTGAGAGTCCGGACAACCGGCCCAGTCCATATAGGAGTAGGCTGTGATGGACGTCGGCGCGGAAGGACCAATGAAGAGATCGTCACCAAGTGTGCCCTTCACATACCTCAAGATGTGTTTGATCAACGCAAGATGGGGTCTCGCAGATCATGCATAAATAGACAGACCTGCTGAATGGCGTACGCCAAGTTCGGTTTGGTAAGGGTGAGGTACTGCAGGGTGCCAGCCAGACTGCAGTACTCTGACGGATTGACAATAGGAGCACCATCGAGAGCAGAGAGCTTCGCCGAGCGTCGACCAATGTAGAAATGGAGTGGCACTCAGACATGCCAGCACGCTGAAGAAGATCAACAGCACACTGATGCTAGGAGATGAAGAGGCCGTCGGAGGAACGCTCGACGGAGATGCCGAGGAAGAAGTGTAGGGCGCCCAAGTATGTCATGGCAAACTCCAAATGAAGATGTGTGGTGAGGCGTTGTTGCAGGAAGCTCGACGAGGTGGTGAGCACAATGTCATCCACGTAGAGGAGCAAATAGGCAATATATGTTGCGAAGCGATGGTACCATGCATGGGATGCTTGCTTGAGGCCGTAGAGGGATTTCTAAAGGAGGCACATGGCATCTGGTCGGGATGGGTTGACGAAACTAGAGGGCTGCTGGCAATACACCGTTTCTGAGAGAGCACCGTGGAGGAAGACATTCTTGACATCAAGCTGGTGTAGAGGCCAAGAGCGAGAGACGGCGATGCTTAGCACAACTCGAATAGTCATCAACTTGACCACAGGGCTGAAGGTCTTGCCATGGTCGACACCATGGCGTTGAGAGTAACCACGTACCACCCAGCGGGCTTTGTGGCAGGCAAGAGTGCCATCGGAGTGGAATTTATGTTTGAATATCCACTTGCTGCCACAATATTTGCACCGAGAGGACGATGAATGAGACGCCATGTGTTGTTGTCGATTAATGCCTTGTACTCATCTACCATTGCAACCCGCTAGTTAGAATCCGCCAGCGCGCTACGATAATTCGTCGGGATGACGGAAACGGATGAGTGCACAACTGAGGTTGAGGCGATCAACCGGCTTGACGATCCCAGAGGCTGCCCGAGCGATCATCGGGTGAGGGCCGTGGCACTGGACCAAGAGGTGGAGGCGACCGTGGCACCAGACCAGGAGGTGGAGTAGGCAGTGCTGCAGGGGCTGGCGCGATATCCGATACTGTCGTAGGAATGTTGGACGTGAGAGCCGAGCTCATCGGTGAAGTGGACGCAGGAGACAACTCGCTGGGGTCCTGGATCGTTGTGCGGGCTAGTGATCCGCGCACCCATGGCAGCAGGCGACGTTCGTGTAGGGGAGGCCATAGGCGTCACGTCGAGTTGTGCAAGCGCACGACCGGAGGGGTGAGCCTTTGAGAGAGGCCACGTTTGCTCAACATCGCAAAGCGAAGGAGTAGCCATGGATGAAGAGTGCGACCGCTCAACACCACGAGGTGGTGGAACTACCGTGGGAGGCACGCCGTAGCCGATGAAGGAGGCACCGACACAGTGTGATCATTAAGAAAGTCCAGTGCGCCACCTGAACTTGAGCCATGCGTAGCGAAGGAAATGTAGTTTCATCGAAAACCACATGATGAGAAATAATAATACGATGGGTAGCAATGTTCATGCAATGGTAACCCTTGTGAGAACTAGGATAACTGAAGAAGACACATGCGACGGAGCGTGGAGCAAGTTTATGTGGCGCGGTGGAGGGAAGGCTCGGGTAGCAAAGACAACCAAACACTCGTAAGTGATCATATGTGGGGTTCTTGCGGAAGTGCAGCTCAAAAGGGATTGAATTTTGAATGGAGGAGGAGGGACGCTTGTTTAGAAGGTATGTGGCCGTAGCGAGAGCCTCGGCCCGGTACGGAGGTGGCATGTGGGCATGAATGAGCAATGTGCGGACAACATTGTTCAATGTGCACGCTCGGCCTTCCCGTTTTGAGGGGAAGTGTAAGGACAAGAGTAGCACAAAAGAATGCCACGAGGTGCAAGCAATCGAGAACAAGCTTGGTTCACAAATTTAGTGCCATTGTCGGCCTAAGTGGTTTTAAGAGGCAAGCAGAATCGTGTAGAGGTGTAGTTGGAAAAATTCACAATGTGCTGATAAACAGTTGATTTCTTAATTAGAGGAAAGGTCCAGTAAAAATGAGTGAAATCATCTAAAATGACCATATAATATAGAGAACCCGAGATGCTAGCAACAGGGGATGTCCACACGTCACAATGAACTAATTCAAAAGGCGCAGATATGCACGAGCTAGAACTAGAAAAAGGTAGTCACACATGGTCGCCGAGCTGAAAAGAGTGGCAAAGTGGGTGAGCTAGTTTGTTACATGAAATAGAAGATGATTTATTGAGTGTATCGAGGATAGCAGGGCTTGGATGTTTGAGGCGCTGGTGCCATAGGGTGGATGAAGTGGCGAGGTAGGCTTGAGCAACAGCAGCTGCGGTGCCGGGGGAGAAAGTGTAGAGGTCTCCAAGACTATTGCAGTGTGTGATCACGTGCCGCGTCCGTGGGTTCTTGACAGAAAAAAATCCAAAGCATCAAATTCTATCGTGCAAGAATTGTCACGTGTAAATTGACGAACGGAAAGAAGATTGCAAACTAGCGAAGGAACTATCAACACATTGTTTAGAACAAAATCAAACTCGGGCATGCGAAGGAGTGAATTGCCGTGGGAGGTGACTGGAATGTTGGAGCCATTGCCAAGAGTGACAACGGAGGGAGAGGGTGGGAGACGGAGAAGGAGAATACCATCATTGGACGCCATGTGAGAACTAGCGCCGTTGTCCATGATCCAGTTGCTGGGACCCTGAAGGGCCATCTGGTTCATGGCGGCGATCAAGAACATCATCGGCGATCGAACCGAACAGCTAGCTGTGCACGGCATAATCGGCTTGTACCCACAGATCATTGGCGGGATCGGTTGGAGCCGCGCCGTTGATGTGGGACATTAGACCAAACTTGCCACACATAGAGGTGAAGAAGGCAGACCATTTGGTGTAGTTCGAGTTCTGGAACTCGAGGACGATGGGCACGTGAGTCTTGACAGCAACAATGCAGTAGGGCGAGAGGATGACAACTAGGGCGACATTGTCCAGGGCAGAGGACGCTATGGAGATCGCGCCGTCTCCAGATCCAGTACCGGTAACAGCTATCGGGGAGAGTAGGGAGAGTGGAACGCATGCGGCGTTAGGGGACACACGGTGGTGTTGGGGAGAACACGGCGGCGCTAGGGAGAAGAGAGGTGGTGCTAGGGTTTTGGTTGGTGGGTGGGTGGTGGGCAGCGGAAAGAAAGGATCGAGGGATCGCTTGATACCATGCAGAGACACGGCGGATGAGGTGGGCACTGTGCAACCTTGAGGCTAGGGTGGCATTCCTTATATAACCGGATTAGATCGGAATTAGAAGGGTAAGATCCTCCATTAGAGGAAGTAAATTAGGAGATATATAACTGTGCATTCATCTCTAATAAAATCCATAAAAATGGCGCAGCCGACGTGACAGACGAGTCAAACGCGAAATCGAGCAAACCGTCTAATCACCCAAAGAGATGCACCGTAATCTCTTCTGTCGCCGCTTTTACTCCATGAGTTCGTGTTTGTGTACATTCCTGCTCCATGCCTTCCTGTTCAGCAATCAATTGCCTGCAGAACTTACTGTAAGAAACAGCGACCTTTTTTTCTTCCCGTTCTTGTCAATCCTCGTCACGTTGCCGAGTGTTTTTCTTTGAGGGGTCACCACGTTGCCGAGTGATACGACCCAAAAATACAACGCTGAGCGATGTGGATCTTTTATCAGGCTCTGCTCCGGTGGGCCGAGATGGGCTAGGCTTTTCCGCCGCACAGCTCGACGATCCCTTTCTTGGACCCAAAGCAGCCAGGGAATAGCGATAGCACAGTGGTGGTGGTGCAGCGTGGCGTTGCAATCGAGGTCGGCACCCACACCACCAACAGCGGTGCGAGGTGCGTAGTAGGCTCGATCGAGCCGAGTGGCCTTTTCCCAAAGGCTGCACGCAGTACGCCGCACCAACTCAACGTGATCGCATCCGCTCTGCGCCAGTACTGTTCCACCTTTAGTTCGCGGCCGTCGTCTTTGCGACAATCTTTCTCGCCCGCCAGCCGCGCTCTTTCCTTGCTCTCCTCCTTTCGTGAAAGATTTGGCTCCTGCTCTCTGCTTTCTCCACGAAACCTCGATCTGTCCGCTGCACTCGTCGTCCGGTCGTTTTCGCCCGCCCCAGCGCTGCTGCTCACGCTTAACGTTAGAGTGGCCAGGCACCAGGGGGGCGCAGAGTAAAGACGCACGGAAGAGTTTCCCACTTCGCAGAGGCAAAAACCAAGTGTTTGACGGTTTTCGTGCATGGCGAGATGGGCAGCGAAAGCAGCTGGCAGAGTGTTCGATGACGTTACGATCTGATTTGCCCTGTCCAAGTTTGTCCAGCTGAAGCCTTGGGAAAGGCAGGGACAGACGGCTCGCGTACGTGGCGTGGCTCCGCGCCATCGTATGCATCAACGGTGCAGCCGGTGTGTACGTACATTCACACTCGAGCATTCTTCAACTATACAGCACGATCATTCTTACAGTACTAGGTCTTGGGAGAAGAAAATTTCCTCTGCATGCGTGTCGAGAGTTGAGATTTGAATTGCATTATCCGAAGCGGTACTACAGGGCCGGTCCTCGCCCCCCCCCCCCCCCAAGGGCCGGCCCTGGGTCCTAGTCGATCTAGGAGTTGCCCGTAGAACCCAAAACGCATGAGCAGGTAAATCTGTTACGCTTTAAATTATGTGCAAGAAGTTATTTAGCACCATGTCTTTCTTATCATCTTTTATTTTATTTCTTAGCATTACATACCAGAAATAAATAATTAATAATTTATTATCTTAATATTTGAGGTGCAAAAGAAGTTTTCACGTTCGCTCTTACAAGCTATAAAATTATCACGTTAATTTGAAGAAAAAAAAAGAATTTATATCACTTACTGTTATGAATATTCAACAGTCTAGATTTATCAAAAGTCATATCAAATACGATTAATAAATAGTTAAATTTGGCATTAAAAATTATGATAAATTAGCAGTTCAATTTCCATACAGTTTGAGAAGAAAAATATCTAAATAAAGAGTCTTAATAGAATAAAATTAATAATGGTTGAGATTGGGATGAGAACAGGAAAAAGAAATCCAAAAAGATATTTTTTATTTGGTTGTTCGTTATCTCCCTACGTGACACAAGCATGTTCGTTCGTGTGATTCATTTAGGATAACTAGGTGCGCTAACTCCATTTAGTAAGTCTCTTGGCTTGGACATGCATGATTTTTATATTGTGGGTTATCCTTTAGACTGTTGCCTAATGATTTATTCTTCTAATGCGGTCGGTCGTACTTTTTTTTTCAGTTCTTTGACTTGAAAATCCAATCAAAAACGAAAATTGTATAGAAAGAGTCCATAGCTAATAACAGATACAACTCAACACTACATCAGGTTTAGAAGGCTTCACGAGGCCCTGTCAATGCAGTGATGAGGGGAGCCGAGATTGCTAGATCGATGCCACAACCACGAGAAAGACAGTACGGTCGGGCATGAAGAAGATGGATCAAAGCCAGATGACAATAATGATGGATCATAGTGACGACGTGACCACAAGGACCCAAGGATTAAGGCTATGATCCCGACAACAAGCCCCACTGCGATGCTAGCCTCCAAGCTCGGTTGGACACTGCGGAATCCGGTGAGAATGATACCACCGTTGATGACCGCATGAGATTGACTCAGCCACCGCCGATCATGATTTGGACGGATCAGGCCAAGACAACAAGAAATTTGATTCCTCAACTAATTTGGCAAGCGACAATCAAATCCAATCGGATAACAAGAACTCAAATTACTTCCTTTTTTTTTCAAACAGTCCTTTTGATTATTTTTTACAAACAACAAATCACAAACGACAACCACAAAGGAGCAAATCAAAGGAAAAAAAAACAAAGCAAGAAGATGCATCGTAGATACATGCATGACTCAAGATAAGTCATTGGAAGGTTCGATGATAGATTTGAAGGTACATCAGAGTGTCTAGTGTTCATAGAGGTATTGAGTGGAGTTACAACAATTAGTTTCTGAGGTTGTACTCAACAGATGATCCGACATTAGTACTACTGTTCTCATCGGATTATCTGGTGTTAACAGTTTTTCTGAGTCGTTGGGAAAACAACTAGTTGACGGGTTTGAGGCTATAAATATCCCTCCACTCAGTTATTTGAAGGTGTGGCATGCTACTGGAGTCCAGAGAATCTCATAGACACTTGAGTAGACATTCAAACCACTAAAATACTTAAAGTGATCATCCAAGACGATTAAGCACAAGATTAGAGAGTGTTTAATGCTTATAGGTCTAGAGTGAGTTGTAGCTATGTGCTACGGCTTGAATAAGGGATTAGAGAGTGATATTAACTTATACCAAGAGGTACGCCGACACTCTTAAGTATTGGTGACTCGCCGGTAAACTTGTTGACCCTCTGACTTAGTGTGAAGCGGTGGCAAAACACGTGTACGGGGAGTCAGGGACGTAAAGACTCTTGCCTTGGTGGTTCAAGCTCCAAAGTGATTACAGTGGCAAGTGACCAGAAGAGATACTAGTGGTGAGACCTTTCCTTAGTGGCTTGATGGCTTATCCAGCTTGAGGTCTTGCTTTGGTGGTTTGGTGGCTCAAGAGTCATGACTAGGTGCCAACGGGTAGCATATCCTTGGTGGAGCTCTAACGTGGACTAGGGGTGGCATTCATGCTATCGATACCACGAGATAAAAATCTTTTGTGCTGAGTTTGTCTCTCTACCTTATTTACGTTTTCGTATTTACATATTGCAATTTACCTTACTAGAGTAGATTACAATCCTCTTGAGTGGTAGAGTATACAATCCTCTTGAGTGGTAGAGTAGACACACTAGATAAACCTAGAACACATTTAGACACACTAAATAAACCTAGAACACATTTAGATAGAAATTGATATAGGTTTATCTTGTGAAGTTTTTGGAGTCAGTAGTTGTTAAGTATCCTAATTCACACACCCCTTTTAGGACGTCATCGTTCCTCACAATGCTTCAACGACACACCGGCTAGAGCAAACACGTGCAGCTCGACATCGGCGCAGCATGAAGCCCTACACCCATGGCGAAGGTAGAAACAGATTAAACGACGCACAAACAGTACGCACGACCATGGCACAAGCTTCAACGACAACGACGAACGGAGCACAACACAACACAACTCAACACCGGCGCGACACAAAGCCATGCACCCATGAGGCAGATCGAATCACAGTGAGAAGGGGAGAAAGGACATACTTGGATTAGGGCGGCTCACCGGCGCAAACTAAATGGTCGCAACATGGTGGTGGCTGTTCTCCACAGGCGGCGACCAGAGAGCGTGGTAGGGGACCCGTTAGACGATGGTCGGAGGCACAAACCCGCCACCGCGAGCAGTAGCAGGGCTTCGGTCGTGCTCCTCCTCGCGCCCCCTCTGCGCGCTAGCCAATCTCCTTGGGTGGCAGCACGACGGTGGCCGCTCCATGGGCAGCAACAAGGGCCTTCCTCGGTAGCAAAACTTCCGGCCAAGCACGGGTAGCGGCAGCAGCTCTGCCTGTCTCTCCCATCCCCATCTGCAGATTGATTCTTCCTTTATATAGGCGACAACTTGACCTGCAACTAAGAGATAAAAGATCATAATCCGTTGGGATTTGAGGCTAGCTGGACTCAAATTGGTTGGGGATAGCTGGGGATTGACATTGGCTATGATTTAGGGATTTTGTTTTACAGTAGTTTGTTGGAGATAGAATGGGTGGGGATAAGCGGCTCGATTTGGGGGCGGCGGTTGGCTGGAGGTCGACGAAGATGTAGCTGGATGGGTAGTAGGGGATGCGGCTGGAAGCTTATGTGCTCGAGACAACCTCCTCCCCGCCCTAACCGCTGTAGACGATGACCGAAGACGATGCACCTCTTGAATCCCCGCTCAGGTGGCGGGGCGGGGGCGGGCGAGGAGGAAGCACGAAGGCGGAGGCGAGTGAGCTTGAGAGGCGGGAGGCGGAGGGCAGGGAGAGGAGGAGGAAGATGAGGGCAATAGCGAGTGCGAGGAGGAGGAGGGCTGCGGAGGGGCGACGTGAAGGCATGACGCGTGCGGCGAGCACGATGAGGGATCTGGGGAGGAGAAGGATCAGGTGGGGAGAAGGTGACGGCTGTGGCGGCACGAGGACCAGGGCGGGAGTGCGACGGTGAAGTGGAGGTGGAGTGCGGCGTGGATCGGGGAGGGAGTGAGCGGGAAGGAGGCGGCGTGGATCCGGGAGGGAGCGAGCGGGGAGGAGGCAGCATCGCTTGGGAGGGATCGGGGGAGGGGAGACGAGTGGTGGTCACGGGGATCGGAGAGGAAACGAGGGAGCGAGCGCGACGTGCATTGATAGGATCGGAGGGATCACATGTCAGAGCTCGGGAGGAGGTGACAGATCATTTTATCTGATATGAAAAATAGTATGTAATTTTTAAGTAATAGCGATATGTGTTTTAAGGCTGTATGTCCTGTCAACAGTGACTTGTTGTATGTGCCGCTTTGACCGTTCCATGTTGGGATACGTGTGCACGGAACGAAACACACGGTTATAACATGACATGTTGCCCCCCCCCCCCCCCGGGGCGTGCCGCTCGGAGCTCTCCCTGTGCTTTGGCTCCTTTGCGAGATGTGATGCGCCTTGGGATCAGGAACTAACATAACATTGTTGAGTCGGGCAATCGCTGCGCTCCCAAATACTGACATCTGCTACGCTACTATCTCTCCGATAGTTTTGAACGCTTGATTCTTGCTTCCCTGCGGCAGCCGGTCATCAGCATTTTGTTTCTTTTGATCCTCTACACAACTAAGCAAAGACAGCGGAGGCTGTCACCTAATGATAGCCTTTACACCGGTGATTACCGCCTTGCCGGCAAAACATGTGGTGGAGGAAGCGAAAGGCATCATGACGCCCGTCCCTAAACAATAGCTGCGTGTGGTTTCCAAGCACGCCAGCGTTGCATCTCATCTCAAACTCTTCAGAAAAAACAAGGAAGTCTGCGCTGGCAAAGTCTGCGTTTAAATTTGTTCCGTGTATAAATTTATAGTGACTAAGGTTAGTTAAATACGATTTATTATAAAAAATATGCCTAACAAATTTTTAACTATAAGTATGATAAAATTAGTTAAAAATTAAGTGTATAACGTTACAGTTACGACAGTTAATCAAGCAGTACTTAAAATCTATAACGTGCTAATTTTAAACCTAATAAATTTAGGCTTGAACTGGATATACTAAATTTTGGGATGCCGCGCAGGGAGTGGATAATTTCATTTCTCAATCAAAACGAACTCCTGATCGTGCTACTGTGTTCGTGCCCTCTCTCATCTTGGCGGCCATTCGCGCATGCAGCGCCAGCAGCAGGCAAGGCCAAGTGTCCATGCCGTCCCTCGATCGATGCCATGGTAACCTGCTTCTTTGGTGTGTGTTCTCAAGAAACTGCTATCATGCAACCACTTACAACCTCACCGCTTTTCTCTTTTGCTTTTGTGCGCTCGGGCCTAACGTTACCAACGCTTCTTTTCGCAAAGCCTCTCGAGGGACTATGCAGATCGAACTTAATCGAGTGCAGCATGCCGTATTGCCAAAGGTAGCGTTCTTGTGCCCCATTTGAACCGTCAATGAGAAGGAAAAAGTTCATAGTCGATACCATTTCTGGACCCTGCCACCGTCTTCCAATAATTGAGTGATGCAAATATATCTGGATCCATTCATATTAGAGTAAATTTTGTAAAACTATATATATTTTGATAAAATTATTGTAAAATTACATATTTAAACAATAATTTCACAAAACTATAGATTTAGTGTTAATTTTCTGTAAAACTACATATACTTCGGTAAAATTATCGTAAAATTACAGATTTAAGCAATAATTTTATAAAATTATAGATCTAATGGTGATTTTATCGTAAAACTACAGATTCTAGAGAAATCGTTTTAGCCTCGTTACCATTACAAGTGTGCCTCGTTTTCAGTCTCACAGCAGCTGCTAGCTCATAAAATGGATCGTCCAGAAGTTCATGTGACTGCAAATATGGGCACATTCGTGAGGTTAACAAATATGTGATAGAATCTATAGTTTTATGATACAATTGATGTTAAATTTATAGCTTTGTAAAATTGTTGGTTAAATCTGTAATTTTACTATTTACGATAATATTTTCAAAGTATCTGTAGTTTTATAAGCTCTGGATGTTTCGTTTCATAAACTGACAACTGTTGTAAGACTACAAGCGAGATCCGTTCGTCATGGTAACAGGGCTGGGAACAACTCCTCTAGAATATGTAATTTTGCGATAAAATCGATGCTGAGTATGTAGTTTTGTGATAATTTTGACAAAGATTTGTACTATTGCGATAAAATTAGCACTAAATCTTTAGTTTTCAATAATTTTATCAAAATATCTATAGTTTTATAAAATTTACTCTTCATATTAAAGTCGTTTTAGAGTTGAATGTTCGAAGATATAATTTTTGTTCGTCGTATTTGAAGTAGCCAGCATGTGAAGTGTAGTGCCGTAAGCCCGTAGCTGCAGCATGCGTGAACATAACTTGCTTATAATTTCTCCGATTGGAGCAGGAAAGTTCAACTCCAATTTCCGTTTACGGCAACTGTAGTACTAGTCACATCATCTTCTTTGACGCCGGGGCACTGTACAGTGAAACAACTGATGATCCATTCTTACGGTCGATCAGTAGAGTGAAGCAGGCAGGGGGGCATCATGCGTGTTAACGCATCGCCACCAAACCAAATCGACTTGACCGGTCGTTAAGTACATGCTGAAATTGAGCGCCAAGTCCCGGTGCACGGGGCCTCGATCGTAATATCTATCAGTCATTCTGGCTGTACACCACCGGAGCCAGTCGCCAGCCGGATCAGACGGCCACGGGAACAGTAGGCAACAAGCATGCTTACCATTTGAGGGAACCCGCACGGTGCACGCACTTGAATCGGCACGAACCATCTCGCGCATGATGCAACGCCGAGAAAGCCACCGCGCCGTCATGATGCTCACGAATGATGCGCCCTACTGGCACCGAGCCATAGATCGAAACCAAGTGCCCGTCCCATTCCCATCCGGCACGTCGACAGACCCACCGGCCGCCGGGCGGGCGCACCATGCCAGGCCGACCAGGCACCGTTGCTGATGGCCTTGCCCTTGCGCATCGGCTCCCCGCCACGGCGCGGTGCGTCCCCCACAAACCTGTCCGGTGGGGGCGGCGCGCCACGCAAGCATCGCGCCCTCCCGGCGGTCACCGGGGGCCGATACGGCCCCCTGATCGCGTGGGGCCCCTCGCCTCCCCCTCGAGCGGTCGAGCCTCGTATAAATACGCGGAGACGGCTCGGTCGGCTCGCGCTCTCGCTCGATTTCGGGGGAGCGGATCAGACGGCGGGGAGCGAATCCGGGGTCCAGTTCCAGTCCTACTCCTGCCCCCCTCACCACCACCCTCTGCTTCTCGCTCTCTCTCGAAAGAGAGAAAAAACAAGGGAAGGAAATCTACTCCTCGGCCTGTCGCTACCATCCAAAAGGCGGCGGCAGATTGCTCTGCCGCTCCGTGTCGTCGTCTCCGCGGGATCTTGCTGCTCCGCCGCCGCCTACAGGGATCCGTCGCTCCACCTGCTCCAGACATTTCACCCGTCAGCAGGCGGCAGCCACGGAGAAGAAGAGGAGCAAGGAGGTAATGGAGACTTGCATTCGGGCTTCATTTCCTCTGCTTCTCCATTCGTATGTTGAACCTTTTTTCTTTCTTTTGGGCGTGCCTTATCTGTCGATCATCGAGATCTCCGACCCTTTCTTGGGTCCATTGTTTCCTACTGTTACCTTTTGCTCTGGCGTGGACACCCTTCGCCCTTGCCCAGCAATGAGTACTCGTTTGTCCTTTATCGAGACAGGATCGTTTGTTAATTTGCCCCCTTGTTCACATAATCGTTCCATTTTTTTTGCAGTTGTTCTTCAGGTCATCTCGGCAGCCGTAAGCAGACGCCACTGTTGCTGCGGCGCAAGAAGCAGTGTTCTGCTTGGGAAATTCGCGGAGAGACAGAGCAATAGCTGATGTGCGCTTGGTAACTAGTAGTAAGTTAACTTTACCTCACTTTGGCATCATCCACCTCCATTATTGATTGATCACTGTGGTTCTTCCTAGTAAATTTGTTTAGTGAGTGTTAATCTCCGAGTACCATTGCTGCTAGGAGAGACTGGGCTGCAGGAGAGCTATTGTTTGCAAATTTCCCCCTAGTGGGCACCACTCCCAGTCACTGGAAAAAGTAATTATGGGTCCCCTTCGCTTAAAAGGTCTATTTATCCGGGCAATACGTGCTTTTTGTTGGTTTTGCCTTCTTAAGCATTTCTCAATGAAAAAAATACTACCTCTGATCCCAAATATAATTTCGTTTGGGTTTTTTCTAAGTCAAATCTTTTTAGATTTAACCATCAATAGCTAAAAATTATATAGATTAACAAAATAAGGTTGATGTCACATATTTCTATTTAAGATAATATAATTTTATAAATATTATTGGACAAAGTATCTACTGCATAATTTGACGATGGCGTAAGAGTAACTTCAATTGGCTCCCTACTACTCTCTTTATCCTAAATTTTAGCAAAGATGATAAAAAAACATATCGAGCTGGTTGCCTATTTAAAAGTATTTTCAACCGACTCTTTAAATTTCGCTCTTTATATTTTCCTATAGTGAGTCTCTCTAAAAGATTCTCTTTATTTCTCTGCACACTCTAACCGATTTTTTAAATCTCGCTTCTTAAATTTCACTCACCTATATTTTAGAAATGATTTTACTTTTTTACCATATAATTTATAGCTAAAAATAATTTTAGAAATTAGTCCATCGTATAAGAAGAATATTATTAATTTTTTCTAGATTTTTAGAAATTTGTTTAAGCCCTAACTAACACTAAAAGTTATAAAAGTAATATTTTTTAAAAGAGTTTTATTTTAAATTTTACACATGATTTTTGGATGAATTCAATTAAAATAGGTTGTATAGAACTCATATAAAAAAATTTAAGATTTTTGAAGCAACAAAAGACCACTATTTTGAATAGAGAGAATGAAAAGAAATCGGAGTTGTGAGTACTGTTCACAGCGGCCCCACAGTCAGCCTCTCGTTCGAACGAGCCAGATAGCGATAGCGAGCGATTCCCGCTGGGTATATGTGGCTCCGGATAGCAAGCGAATAAAAATACCGAGCGAGATAGCCATCCGGTTGGAGCCATGTTTTTCATCCCGCTCGTTAGATGTGACGATAGCGAGCGAGATGCTTAGCTTCCTATTTTTGGGTTTCCTATTTATCCTCTCTTGCTCCATATATCTAAGTAAATAGGAGAGGTTTTCTACCACATGTTACTGTTATTACATAGGTGAGGAGATGAGAGAGGGAGAGAGAGAGCAGATAAGAATTGATAAGTGAATACGTGTTGTAAGAGTAGTTACCACATAAGTATATATGTTCTAAGAGTAGTTACCACATAAATACATATGTTGTAAGAGTAGTTATCTTATAAGCACATGTGTTGTAAGAATTTGTAAGAGTAGATATCACACAAGTACACGTTGTCGAAAATATAGCTGTCGAAAATAATGTTGTTTAAACATGAAACAATTATTTGTTTGTTACACGATATTAATAAAATAGAGATGAGTAAATTATAGTAAGGAAAATTTAGAAAACAGGTTGAAGCGTGTTGAAAAGTGGAAAAAGAAATCTAAATAGTGAATTCTCTATTTAAACAAATAGAAAATAGAAAATAAGTTGAAGTTACTCTAACGTACCTATATTAAGGATCAAATGAAGTAGGACTTTCAAAACACAAGGACCCGCATACCGTTCAAAGCACAAGGATCCACATACCGTAGTAGACTTGGCTGGCTCCAAGTGTTTGTTAACCTATTGGGTGCTGCTGCCACTATTGGTCATTGTTGCTGTTTTTTTGTTTCTTGTCGCCCCCAGCATCTCTTCAGTCTTCAGGGTGATACTCCATCGGAGAGCAAAACCTTCTCTGCCCCTCGTGCACACTAGCTCAACTGGTGCGGAGTAGTAAATAAATTCACATTTGAATGAGTTTTTATTTTACAGACTTAGAGGAGAGAGAAATGAGTGGAGGTGAAAATAAACGCTAATTGTTAGCTCTTATTTTGTAGATGTGAAAAAAATCTTGAAGAATAATTTTAAAAAGCTATCTCTTTATTCTAAGCACGAAGCAACTTAACATTTTTCTTCTATATAAGGTATAGGGAATTGAAAATATAGGACTGGTATAAATTTTGAAAAATGAGACTAACAGCTCTAAACATCGAAGCTGTCCTGACCCGCATGCATGTGGTACTTATTAATCAATCCGTCTATTCTTTCACTTTTCCCGGAGCGTCTCTGTACAATATAAAGCGGCCTTCGCGTCGGCATTGACCTCGTTTCTTGCTCCATAGTGCCCCTACTCTTAGCTACGGCGAGCTCAGTGGGACAAGCATGCATGATGCATGCATGGCGTAGCTAGACTGCTAGAGACAGTGGCCTGCCCTTGGACATGGAGGCATCTCTGAGCTCTACGGCCCGGCGCGTGCACACACGGCCGGGTCGGGTCCCCTTGCGCACGCGTGGGCTCTATTGGCACTGTACGTTGCCGTGCAGCTCTTGATGGCGAGTGGTTGCAGACCAGTGGCCATGCCACGCATTCGAACGGACGGCATCACTGGCCTGGAATTGATACCCTGCTGCTCGCCTACACTGCGTCTAGCTAGGCCACAAGGCCCGCAAGCGCTGCACGCCTCGCTCATGCATGTGCCCGTGTTCATGTGCTTCCTTCGTCGTTCTGGACGCAGTGTGGTCTGATCTGGAAATGTTTGATGCAGTTTCTTGCGCATTCTGGTGTCTGCCTCAGCCTCACTGTTTTATTGAAGTTTCTGTTCGATTTGGCACAAGTTTACTTTTGTGTGTACTGTTACATCGGCAGGTGAGGATCGATTGAGCAGCTGCAAGGTTTGGAAAATGCTGGCATGCATCGCGTGCTCGACCAAGGACGGCGGGGAGGACGGCTCCCGTGCCGCCGCCGCCGCCACGCCCCACGGCGGCAAGTCTCTCACCTCTCAGGTAAGCTGTCTAGTACTGCACACTCCCCCATACATGGACTATGGATGTGACAGTGACACCACTAGATATGGCTTATCTGCTCGACGTAGGAACAAGCCAAGAAGAGATAGATATGGTGTTGGGTCGAGCTGCGTTTTCCCCCATGTCCTTTGGTCTCGGCCGTAAGCACCACGTACCATGCGACGCATTGATCGGTCAATTGAATTCTCTGCGCAGCTCATCGTCTCCATAATTTCGTACTACTGCGGAGCTGCTGTTTCTTGTCCTGCTTAGTTGTCTCTGCATTCTTGACGTTCAAACAGAAACAGAGGGAGCTCAGGCTTTGCTTTCTCCCTGCCATAAAAAAATCTGGATGCTATTTTCTTTGTCGTGAAAAATGCAACTCTTGGTGCAATGTCAGTACGGCGAAATAGTTTCTTGCACAATGGAAGTACAGAGCGAATGACAGCGAAATTGCATTTTTAAGAGTCCGTTGATAAAGTCGGTCAAGGCCCAGTGGAATATGATTACATGAGTAGATGGGGTGTGGGCGAAGGCCGCTTTTCGTGCATGGATGACGGGGTATGGACTCTGCACAATTTGATTTGATTTTGTCACTTTTGTTCCCCCATCCCCTACTCTCTTTTTTTGCTTTCACCTTCTTCCACTCGTCTATCCTCTTTGCTCCATAGATAATCCTGGTTGCCAGTACTCCATTGTGATATTTTATTCTCTCTCTCACTTTTTTTTATCCTGAGAAAGATGCGATCTTCTTCTCCCTTGTGGAAGCTGGAAAGACATTCTTTGGTTGATTTAGCCGAGCTTTACTCCCTCGTGATTCGTAAAAGAAGAAAATGGCTTGGGGGATTAAGTCCAGGCTGGGCCTCTTCTAGCTGCATCCTCTTTGCTTGCTTGCGTCCTCATGACATGAACACGCCTCGTCCTCCTTGGCTTACTGCACGCTTTGCCTTTACTTTTGCTCCTGTCCTTTGAAGTATAAATATATATTTACCTTCAGAAAAAAACGTACTTACAGATATATACGCACACAGCAACACATGCGTTTGTGGATGATTCCTTTAGGTGTTATTATGATCCGCACCAACGGCGATGGTGCTTACAAAAGATGTTCTGCGCTTTAGTCTAATTTCTTGTGTGTTCTATAGCCTTCGTCTAGGCATTTAATCAGAAGTCTCAGCTCAAGTGCCTTGTGTCCTGCTATGTTAGGTCCTAAACGGAACATCATCTATCATTAACCATCTGTTGTTATCATTGAAACTTTACTTAAAGACTGAATTCTCGCTTACGCTTGATTGTCTTTCAAGGCGTGCTTTCATTCTGCTCCGAACGAAATGTGCGCGTATTGTATAATGGAAGGCAATTGCTGCTCCAAGATTAGCATCTGAATATACATGTACATCCGTACATAAAATTTACGAGTTCCCACAACCGTAATAGGAAAATTGAGCAACTGTATGCTTGTTCGTGTCAAAAAAAGATAACACCTGACTGAGGACGCTTCCACAAATGTGCTTTCAGCTGAAGGACATGATGCTCAAATTTTCCGGCTCCGGCAGTCAGTACAAGGCCGCCGGGAGCCCGTCGTTCAGGAGCAACCGCTTCCACCGCTCCAGCCGCCTCGCCGCGTACCCGGGCATCATCGATGACTCGGGCTTCACGTCGGACGGGGCCGCCGAGGCATACACTAAATACATGAGGACGACGACGAGCGCAGTGGCCGCAAGAACCGCCCCGTCGACGTGGGACCTGGGTCAAATGGCCAAGATCAACGGTGGCGCGCAGCAGCACGTCAGGAGCCCTAGCGCGAGCTGGATACACAGCATCGGGGAGGAAGACGACGACGACGACGAGGTCGTCGTCCTGGAGGAGGATCGCGTGCCGCGGGAGTGGACGGCGCAGGTGGAGCCCGGCGTGCAGATCACCTTCGTCTCCATCCCGGGCGGCGCCGGTAACGACCTCAAGCGCATCCGCTTCAAGTGCGTACCGATCGATCGGCTTCGCCAGCAATGCATTCACAGTAATGAGCTTGTAGTGGGCTTGTGGTCATGTGACGAACTAACGTCGCAATGCACGTGTGCGTGTGGGTATGCAGCCGTGAGATGTTCAACAAGTGGGAGGCGCAGCGGTGGTGGGGGGAGAACTACGACCGCGTCGTGGAGCTGTACAACGTGCAGACGTTCAGCCGGCAGCAGGGCTTCTCGACCCCGTCGTCCTCCGTCGACGACGCCACGCAGGTACGTCGACGTCTAGGCCGGTGGATTCTGCGCGTACGTTTTTGTGTTGTCGCCGCCGATAATCAAATGAATCACCATTTGAAATTTTGTTGTGCAGAGAGATTCGCTCTACTCCCTTGCCGACTCGACGAGGGAGAGCCCGGTGATACTGCCGCCGACAGCGGTTGGCAGAGAGCAACCGATCGCCCGTGCCACTTCGTGTAGGGCCATGGCCGCGGCGGCGTCCACGGGCCGAGCGACGTGCAACCCGTCCACGGCCGTGCCGGACCCTTCGGACCACGTGTGGGCGCACCACTTCAACCTGCTCAACTCCGCGCCCGCCCCGGCCCCGCCACCCTTCGACGCGTCGCGCGCCACCGCGTCGTCCCGGGACGAGGCCTCCGTGTCCGTCAGCAACGCGAGCGACCTGGAGGCCACGGAGTGGGTGGAGCAGGACGAGCCCGGCGTGTGCATCACCATCCGCGAGTTCGGGGACGGCACCCGCGAGCTCCGCCGCGTCCGGTTCAGGCACGCCAAATCTATCGATACTCGACACCTTATCTGATTATTGAACAAGAATCATCAATTCATCATCTAATTACGCCGAGGTACTTGTGCTCATGTGAAGTGAATTTGCATTCTTGCGTTGCTGCAGCCGGGAGAAGTTCGGCGAGGACAGGGCGAAGGTGTGGTGGGAGCAGAACAGAGACCGAATACACGCGCAGTATCTGTAGCGTTGGTGAAGAGTGACAGAAGCCAATATGCCAGTGAGATAAGATTAGAGTAGGGGTCGGGTTGAGTGGTGCTACTACGAGTGCGAGTGCTCGGTTAGTGATAGTTTTTACAGGGTGAACAGAGAGGTGGAAGAGGTTTGGAGCAGCAGGCTCAGGGTTCAGCCTGCTCTTGTAAACAATGTTACTACTGATAATTTGTATTTGGTTTGTGTAAACAATGTGACCTGTGTGCTTTTATTCGTTTGCTTTAACAATGACTTGTTCAGATTATATCTACGCTCACATTTTGTGATGTAGGACACAGATCACCTACAAAGGCCAAGGCCACTGCCTCCGACAAGAGATCCTGCAAACTGTTTCATCTTTCAATCCTTGGACACATACATTTTGCCATGTTCAAGTTACAGAAGAACCATCATATTGCAATGACAAACGAAAGCAACATGCACACTCACAGAAATTTCGACAAGTCATGTGCTGAAGTGCTTTGCAAGAGGCCCAACATAAAGTACAACAGGTTAACTACGTCCTCACCAAATACTCGTGGACTGTACATGCAAAACCAAATATCCACCCTTAGGGGCTCAAGGACTTACAGGTTATTAATGTGCATATAAACAAACAATTTGTGACAGGATTGGTGCAAGATAGCATTGCGTGACAAACCAAACCAAATTAATGGCACAATCATGTTTGTTAAAACATGGGGGCAAGCTTGATGCAAAAATAGATCAACGGCCCAGCAGAGGGGAAGGTCAGCAGGCTCTTGTTAACCAACTTACAGGAATTTGCAACTCTTCTACCATGTCACTTGGATGCAGCAGAACTAGGGAGACAACAAATCCGCGCAACCATCAACAGGCAAAGGCTCGGCTGCGCTATCCGCTTCAGCACACCGGTTTTTGCTCTGTATACCCTATACCCTCCTGCAGGTGACCAATTTTCGCTATACATACCCTCATTTAGCTGACCAATTTTCTTGTCAACCTCTTTGCTGGAGGGATCTCGTCAGACTTCCCGAGGAAGTCCGACTTGCCATGCCCAGCCTTCATCCTCGGGGCAGGAGCCTTCACAGTACTGCGTGTTCTCGAGGTCACAGACATATGGGAAAGCTTCTCAGTAATGGTTGAAACCTTGTGCATTGCTCCCCGGCCAGTTTCAGGCAAACTGCTTGAATGCCTCAGTACAGGATTCCCTATAGTTCCAAGAAAGTGGAAACTTTCAACAGTCAAAATACAAATTTCATGTAAGGATTTGGGCAAAGCAACTCTATAGGAAACTTGCCTGGGCTATTCCGAGCTGGTACTCTGTTCATAGTTAGTTTATTGTTCTCAGCTGGTCTTGTACTCTTCAGCGATGCCTGACGATCCATGCGAAGTTTTCTTTGTACACCTGTAAGTTGGATAACAAGAGGGACAATCAAAATACAGCCTGTAATACTGGCTTACTAAGCCCAACTAAAAAAACAGAAAATAAACATTACCAGTTTTAGATGAACCATTTGACTTTACAGAGGTGTTGCTTTGGGATTTCATTGTAGATAGAGTTCCAGTAGAGTATCTTCGAGCAACATTGTTTTCTGAAGTTCCTTTTGCTCCAACTAAAACAAAAGAACCAAATACTGATAAAAACAAAATATCCTTAATGAAGAAGCTACTAAGCAAACAGTGTGTTAACTAACCACATGGAGGCGTTTTAGGAAGCCCTGCAGCTTTTGACCGGACAGGAGGTGGAACGTATGTACAACCCTAAAAGTTGGCAAGGAGAAAACTGATTATGCTCCTGAGGAGACAAGAAGAGCACCTCATCAATGGTAAGGGAGTAGAAAGGATAGTATTACCTGAAAGAAGGTATGCTGGAGGACTTCTGTGGCCTTTGGTCTCTTGCAAGGATCCCATGAGCATAACGACTACAAGATTGACAAAAAAGTTAATATAATCCAATGGTTGAAAGATATACCATCTAAGACAATATAACTTAAAACTTACAGAAATGAGGTCGATCGCCTCGCTACTAGCTGATGTCATCACCTCTGACAGTTGATTACCTTTGATCTGCATGGATAGAAGACACACTCAAGATTAGATTATCATCAAGCTGTTATTCACATCCATTCACATAAGGGGACGCAAGAGGTAGCACAATCCAGAAAAACTGGCAATCAAGGAATAGAAAAGCATGCATAACGCCATAGTGTAGTACTTCTGGTATCTCATGCACGGCTTGGCAACAATACAAGGGTCAATAAAATGGAACTGTAGCAGAATGGATGAGATTCAAGAAAAACTAAGCATAAGATAACAGAATCTAACAATTTAGCCTGATTCAAATGATAGAGATTGTTTCACTTGTTTGCAATAAATAACTCCCCAAAAGATAGGGATCACCAGGAGAATTACAGTAAAAGCACTCACTCCAATGACAAATAAGCGTCGAATTGGACATTGACACGGCCTCCTAAACATAATCTTGACCACCAATTTCTACTGTAACATGTTTTGGAACCTAACGAAATTAAAATGTTACAAAGATAATTCCTTAGAAAAATTTGCTTTCATTAGTTTCAAATACACCGGCTGCATCATTTTAGGACGACAATTATTTTTTACTTGAGGCAGTACCAAAGAGAAAATGAACTCATGAATCTTGACCTGTGGGAACTGATACTTCATTGCTTCTGCAAGAGACAATCCTTGGGGCCACGATTGCTCATCTGGACTACCGATAACATTGCATATCTTGAGAATCTCATCCGCTTCACTAAATGGTGAGATAAGAAAACAGGAGTAAGCAAAAAACAACCACGAAGAGACAAGGAAAAAAAAGACAGATCTTAATTATTTAGTAGAAATGAGGGACCTGCAAGACCATCATCTAGAAAGATAATGAAGCAAACACACAAAAATTTGCAACCAAAATGTTCAAGGATGGACTGTAAAATTGAGATAGGTCAATATGTGACCTTTAGTGTGTGTTCAAGCATCGAGGTGCTACCAATGAGAAATCAGCAAACAAAATAGAAAAAAGAGATTTGAAAGTGACAAATTTAGTAGCACACATAGTCAACCAATATTACCTCGTGCCAGGGAAAAGAGGATGAAGTGTCAACAGCTCAGCCATTATGGCACCCATTGCCCACATATCTATGAGTTGGCAAAGTGAAGAACCATCAGATTATGAGTTGGTTCTATGGATAGCCTACCACTAAGCAAACAGTAAGTAGATCCCATACCAACTGCAGAATCATAAACAGATGACTGGAGCAACACTTCAGGTGCTCGATACCTGAGACATTCAAACATAGGGATCAACAAAAGATAAAAGATGGTTTCCTTTTATTGAGGCGCACTTGTGAGTGTTTAGTTGGGAGGGTGGGCAGTGCTAACCAGCGAGTTGAGACATATTCTGTGTATGGTGGCACTGATGAGACTTCCCTTGCAAGACCAAAGTCTGCTAGCTTTATGACATCTTTGCTAACCAACAAATTCTCTGGTACAATCAAGTAATGCAGCTATCAGTACAATACAATTCATGCATGAGTAAAACTGGTCGGCTGATTCAGATGTGACACACTCCATCTAGTCACAAGAAAGTGTCATTTTTTTGTTCCATGTAGTCAAAATATCTAAAGTTTGGTGATCAATATATTTTTGTATGATGAGACTAAACATTTGCAAATGATATGAATATATTTGTCTGGAAAAGTAGTTACATAACATTGTAATGTTGCTATGTTTTACACTTTGTTTTGTCACCAGAGGGAGTAGCTTCTGAAACATCTCCACTGAATTGTTGACAATAGACAAAAACCTACCAGGTTTGAGGTCACGATGAAAGTAGCCCCTCTGATGCATGTAAGCAAGAGCCTGAAAAATCTGAAAGCACCAGTTGCGGACTTCAGACTCCAAGAAAGGCCTGACTCTATCCTTCATAAGCTGGTAGAGATTACACTCCTAGAAAAACAAGGGTTGAGATTCAACAAGAGCACAATATTGGGGCAGTTGAATTTTTCTATCTATCACATCTTAATTACCATGTATTCCATTATGAAGTATAATATATCATTTTCCCTTATAACCTCCTTGAGCTTCACGATGTTAGGATGATTCATGCGCCGCAAAGACTTCAAGAAAGAAATATCAGATGAAAGAATATACTCTCATACTAGCTCGAAAGGGAACAACAGAAAGTACATCACTGGTCTAAAATACCTTTACTTCACGCAGACTCATACACTCCTCAAAAGAATAATACTTTTTCTTCATTTTCTTAACCGCAACCTACATTAGATCGACAAGTAAATTATTTCACGTTATCATATTTCATTGAGAGTTCATGGTAAAAATATGTTCCCCAAAAGTTTTAGTCAGATACATACAACTTCAGCATTCTGTTTATTTATAGCACGCCATACACTCCCGAAAGTCCCATCACCTACTTCCTTAATCAACTTGAATCTGCAGAATTAAGACATGTTGTAAGACAAAGGCAACTTAAAATAGCAAGACAATACAAAAGTTACCTATCCATTGTTCCGGTATTCCGGCTGTCTTGTACAAGCTTTTCCTTCCCTTCAGAACAATCAAGTCCAGAGAAATATAAAAAACCAACACAGACAGGTTGTCTGCCAAGTTCGAGCTGAGCAATCTCTTGTCTACAATTAGCAAATACGATACATGATTCAGTCAACAGACAGCTATAGCTCAGAGGGAAAAAAAATGAAATCTGTAAGGTTAATAAGGTCTAAAAGATAAACAAATACCTCAGTATCTTGGATTCTGCTCCACTCAGAACAAGCCAGATGCAACCATAGTAGAAAATTTCAAAATGTACACAATAGAGCAAACGTCAACAAACTAGGGGAGAAACAGATGTCAACTGAACGCAGCAAAGATATTAACCCTGCAAAGAGAGGAAAGGAAAAATGAAATTCAGAATATTCCAAGTAAGCCGCTAGAATTTAATTTCTTCACATGCCAATTGATGCAGAAAAGCCCAGAAAGATGTGCATACCCCACTTATACGAACATCTACTTCGGGAAAAGATCGCATCAGCCTGCTGTTGTTAAGCATAGAGGAGCATAGAACCACTATGTGTAGTTAACCAGAGAGGAGAGATGGATGTTCCCACGAGCTAAAACACACCAATCAAGAGTTTCTTTTGAAAAGAGCTGATTGCATTGAAGGAGATATGCTCGGTAGACCACCTTTTCCATGTCTCAGATGAGCACTTCAAGCTCCCAAAATCACTGCTGGTGCAAGCTAATGCAACAGATTAAGTCAGAAAGCTATAATATAATCTATAAGTGCTACTCTTCCGTGTATGATTCACACACAACATGCAAAAGGAATTAAAAGAATTGCTATTCAGCATTAAGGTATGTACCACAAGCAACCAGTTGGAACAGTGTAGACGCTCGACAAACTCAACCACATTCACAACTACCAGAACATGTCCAAATGTTGCACGATCAATCCATCTAGCATGCCCAAATATATCGGCGGACATAGAAATAAAAGACGATCTTGAGATTTCTAATGAAAGCTAGGATACTTTATCTTCTATTTGTGAACAATAACGAAATTATACCCACCACACATTGCTAGAAAGTATATCACCAGCATTCAAATGCGCACACTGCAGCATCATGTTCTTGGAAAAACAAATATAGTTGCATTTGCAGCTAAATTCAATACGAACTACAGTAATATCAATGTAGAACATGAGCATTTCTGGATATGAACATTAGCATAACAAAGGTACATCAAGGCTGCTATTCTATCAGTTGCAATAACGATTCAGCGTAGCATGACAATCATGATATACCCCGAATAAGCACATTGAAAATAATTCTGCTAGGTGATCAGCGGCAACAACAATTCATCGTGCGAAGACAATCAAGCAAATATGCACATACAACCATCTCGAAACAGGAAAGACTGCATTAGGTTGGAACTTAGTGGTAAACAACCTGCATTGCCACCTTAATCGCAATTTACCTCCTCTCCGCACCAAAAGCACAATTTTTTTATCGTCCATACGAAGGAAGAAAAAGGAGACTTTTTACCAACTTGGAAGAAAAAAAAAAGGAGCTTTTCCCATATAATCCAAATCATCCCAATGAAACAGATCCAAAACATTCTAAGCATAACCCACAGAACACAGCATCACGCAAGAGTCACTACTAATGGCACAAACGTACGCACAGTTCCGCATTCGACAGAACGCTCGGAACCCGCCCAGATCCGGCGCCTGGTGCACAGATCCGGGCCAAATCCCGCGGAGCAAGCAAAGCGACGAAGCACGCAAAGAGACAGTGCGCACAAAAAGCGCGAGGAGGGAAGATGAAGGGAATCGATTCCATACCTTACCCTGCGGGCGAGGACAGAGCATAGGGTGGTGTCTCCCCCACGTGGTTGCCGCGTGTCTTCCCTCCCTGCTCGCACAGCCCGCGCCGTGTCGCGGGGGCCCAACGGACGGGGGAAGGAAGCAAGCCGCACCGGCGGCGGCGTGGGGTGGGCTAGGTGGGGGGGGGGGGGCGATGAGGAAGAAGGGGGAGCCGCGGCCTGCCTCCACCGTCTTCCGGTTTCTACCCGCGTCGCGCTCCGTTACTTTTTATAACCATGGCCGCCACCGCACCACCCCGCCCGCCTCCTCTCCTCTCCTCTCCTCGCGTCGCCTCTCGCGCTCCGCCTCGCCTTCGCCTACCTGCCTTGCCTTTGCCTACCTGTGCGTGTCCGTCTGCCGCTCGCCCGCTCGCGGTGCAGCGTCTCCTCTTTTTTTGCCCGCTTTTTAACCGCTCTCTGCCCGTTTCCGGGTTCGCCGCGGCGGATGATGAGAAAAGATTCGCCTTTCACCTGCCCTCCCCACTTTTCCGTTCGTTTTCGACGGAGCCGCTTGGCAAGTTGGCGTCAGAGCGATTGCTCCAGAAACGAAGTTGGCATCAGAGCCGGCTGGCTTGAGATCGCGGCGTAATGCATTGTTAATGACGATTTGGAGCGAGATGACGATGGGACGCGGCACTTGTCGCCGGGTGGACTTTTCCCGGCACGATGGTGACGCCTGTGTGTGTTAGTGATGCCTACCAATTGCAACGACGCGTTCTAAGCAAGTCTGTATACGCTCCGTTCGTCTTGATGATCTGGTAACCGTATTGCGCCGCACCAAACACTCACACCCAGAGCTGCATGCGGTTGATTCTAATCTCTCGTCGCAGAATGATCATAAATCATGGTAGCTACTTTCTCACCGGTATTTCTACTTGGATCATTCCGTCGATCCTCAGTCCGATGGCGATGGACTTCGATGGTCCCAACTAGCGGACCAACCTGCTGCCGTTAGGTCACACACACTTGCTGCACCTGCTGGACACAAAAAGATGGCCCGGATGATCACGGGCCACAGCACCAAGTATGGTGCCCGTGCCTCTACATTCCGTGCCACTGACAGCATCGTCGTCTCGTCTCGCCTGGTCCCCGCCGGCGCTTCGCTGCCGAATGGGAGGTGCATTATGGCGTTGGATTGGTCCCGACGCAAGGAAGCTGACACGGGTCTCCGCATCAACCCATCTCTCCAGTTGGTAGCCCCTCACCATCGCTCGGTGTGATCGATCCTGAGAAGCTGCTTGCTTTGGTCCAAAGGACAAGTCGGTCCGATTAATTGTGGAATGTTAATAAACTGTTTCTGCCATTATTTGGGAGTTTGTTCTCGCTTCTCTGCAGATTTTGTATTTATGGGACGAGCGGGTGCAATGATTTCTCTGCCATTATCATGTGATGCCAGAACTGGTGAAATGACAAAGTGTTCATCCATGAATGGAGTCCACTGAAACCAGATTGCTAGCCTGAAATTGCACCCGCCGAAACTGAATCCCATGCAACTATGCAAGGAATAATAAATAATTCATGCACCCCAAGTCTGAAACTGCTGCGCAACCGCAAACCATCATAAGCTTCGTCCAGCCTGCCTGTTCTTTCGGAGATCTCTCGTTTCTCGTCCTCCTCCAAACCCCTCTATATATAATGCCTACATAAAAAAGGAAACTTAATTTGCATTGAGTCGTCAAATGCGACCGGACAGAGTGGGATTGGACGGGGATGAGATCAATCCATAAAGTCCACTGCTTGCTCACGTGCTCGATCTGATTACAGTAGCAGCAAGCCATGCAGGTAACACAGCAGATGAACCCTTGCCATGCAGGCACACATGGAAAGATGCTCTCTCTTCTGGACTTCTATCTTGCACTGCGTCCTCTGCATCGGAGCCACCGGGGTGGGTCAGCAGTCCAGTGCTTGACCTCTCCTTGCATCCCAGACCCACACGGCCTTGGTTGCTCTAGGATACTCGTACAGATTGTCCGAAACAATAGCAGAGGAAAATGTTGAAAATGCCACTGGCCATGTGCACCGATTGCTCCAGAGAAAGGCAGGCGCTTTTCTATTTTCCTATCCCTTCCTGCAGGCAGATTGTTTGCCGATATGTACTGAAACTTGTTTCTTTTTTCGTCAAGCGGCGTCGCGATGGCGGCGGTGGGCAAGCGGCGTGCAGCGGGAGAGCAGCACGCAGACGGCGGTGCGACGCGAACAGATCGGACGGGCGTCGGATGCCACTTGTTAGGAATAGATGGAGAGGCACTAATTAACATGAAAAAAACCTCCAATATGAAGAGAATAAATCACGGAGATAAATCTCTAATAGGATGGTGTAAGGTAGAAGTACAAGAGTTATTTAAGGTATAGTATGGATGTCTATTATGAAGTTGTATCTTACTAGAACTCTACTATTATTTAAGGTATATTATCCAACATTTTCTTATTGCCGATGTGCACTGAAACTTCCTTCTTTTTTCGTCGATTCACCCAATGGCACGCACTCCTTTTGCGTGTTTCGGAGAGGAAAAGAAAATCCTTGGTGTAGTCCAATCCAGCCGTGCAAGGCTGTGCTAGCTCATGAGTACTTCACGCTGGGATCGCAAGGAAAGTGACCTCTTACTCTCCCCCTCTCGACTCTGCTCCGTGCTTATACAGGTCCACACCGCGCGGCCCTGCGCACTTGAAGATTGGACAGGGTTTGCAGAGACGAAATCAGGAACTCATGGCGGCCGCGGGACGGTCGGAGGTGCCGCTGGCCGTGATCCAGGACCGGTCGGGCTCGACGGCGACGTCGGCGTATCCTGGCTCAGACACCGGACAAGAGGTGAGCTCGCTCGGTCTCCGTCCCCATCCCTACCCCTTTTTCATGTGCGCTCTTGTGTTCGCCGCCGCCGCTCAGTGGTAAGCTGCTTCGCACGGTGCAGCGGTCATGGTGGCCGGCGGATGTGGTGGCTGGCACACGTGGAGCTCTTTGCTTCGACGTTAGTGTCCTCCGTTCGCCAGCCTGCCTCGTCGCCGGTAATTCCTTCTCCGTTTGCACTCTCTTTTTTTTTTTGCAGTTTTTTTTTTTTTGAGAAACCGCAGCTTTTACAGACTTGTGTGCCATCCCTATCCTGGGCCGTCAGAGTTAGGTCCGGCCCATGTTTACTCAAGTGCGGAATGCTTCGGCCGTATGGTTAGCCAGCACGGCCCAATACTGGTCCAGTTTGCTGGGGTATTAGGGAGAACCTGGACCTGGAGAATTTTATTTATTTATATATTTTTATTTTTTAATATTTGCAAAAATACATGGCTATTTCAAAATATTGCGCATTTAGATTTCTGTTGCCAGTTGGAAGAACAGCAGTAAAATGTAGCCTATCCAACGGGCGATTATAGGACCCATGACATAATGGTTAAAAATTAAATACCGTGTTCAATGTGATATCCACGTTAACGTGTCACCTAACTAACAGTTGACATGACTCTACTGAGCCCACAGAAAAATATATCACCCGTTCACCTTTTCATATATGCTTTTTCAATGGACTTGGACAGTATGTGTCATGATGCGTGCGTGCAAGCATGTGAGGCGACACCTACCGAAAAAACATGTCTAAAAGTAAACATGAAAAAGCGTATGTGAAAAGGTGTCAAAAAAGTCTTATCATCCTTTAAACAGTGACATCAAAGGTATTACTAGTTGATAGTGCGACACGTTAATGTAGACATCACGTCAGCTAATATATTTAATTTTAACCTGTTGAGCCATGAGCCTTACAAGAGTGACCTCGCTATCGCCCTTTCAACTAACAATGATAATCTATATATACAATATTTTAAAATCCTCATTTATTTTTGCAAATATTGAAGAAAAAACTCGGGCTTGGACTGGCCTGGCCGCTCCAAACGTAACCGGGCTTTTTCGGCTGTGGAGCTGGGGACCCATCCCGATGTGGCCGCTGTGATTTTGCCACGGTGCGCCAGCAGCTTACAGGTGTAGCCGGAGCAGGCTGCATGGCCGTCTCTACAGCAACAGGTGTCACCGGCCGCCGCTATCTTCTCTGGGCGCCGCCGCCGCTTAGCGCAACAGATTCGCCTCATGGTGGTTGAGCCAGAATAATTCTGGTCCGGTGGTATTCGGATGCTTATGTAGGAATGGAGGTGTTCGTCGATGCGACGACGACGACGACGACGACGGATACAAATGCAGGATTGCATGCAGCCTAGGCATATCTCGAATTCCGAACTCTGCATTGAGAGCGACACGGGATATATCTCCAATTGCAATGTTTCAATTTGAGAAACGAACGCAGAGCGAGAGTATGATAATAGAGATTACAGGCTCGCACGGCTGCTTCTTGTGGTGAACCTTTGTCTCCTTTTCCAATCTGTTGCATGTTTCATGCTTTATACTCGGTGTGGTTTGATCTGACATCTGAACCCGAATCCTGCTGCAGTTCTTACTTGGTACGATGCTATCATCTGACCGATCAATTTGTCTCCAACATGCAGAAGCCCACCCAGAACACCGCATCAACAGCCAGCTCCGCTCCGATGGGCGAGTGCAGCACGGAGTACAGGGGCCTCCCCGACGGCAATGGCGAGGGCGCCGAGGCGCTCCGCAAGGTCTCCATTGTCCCGCTGGTCTTCCTCATCTTCTACGAGGTCTCCGGCGGGCCATTCGGCATCGAGGACAGCGTGGGCGCGGCGGGGCCGCTCCTCGCCATCGCCGGTTTCCTGATCCTCCCCGTCATCTGGAGCATCCCGGAGGCGCTGATCACGGCCGAGCTGGGCACCATGTTCCCGGAGAACGGCGGGTACGTCGTCTGGGTCGCCTCAGCGCTCGGCCCCTACTGGGGCTTCCAGCAGGGGTGGATGAAGTGGCTGAGCGGCGTGATCGACAACGCCCTGTACCCTGTCCTCTTCTTGGACTACCTCAAGTCCGCCGTCCCGGCGCTGGGCGGCGGCCCGCCGAGGGCGTTCGCTGTCCTGGGACTCACGGCGGTGCTGACGCTGCTGAACTACCGGGGTCTCACCGTCGTCGGCTGGGTTGCAATCTGCCTTGGGGTGTTCTCTGTCCTGCCTTTCTTCGTCATGGGGCTCATCTCACTCCCCAAGCTCCGGCCGACGAGGTGGCTGGTGGTCGACCTCCACAACGTCGACTGGAACCTGTACCTGAACACTCTGTTCTGGAACCTCAACTACTGGGATTCCATCAGCACGCTGTCCGGTGAGGTCGACAACCCCGGCAAGACGCTGCCCAAGGCGCTGTTCTACGCGGTCATCTTCGTGGTCGTGGGCTACCTGTACCCGCTCCTCGCCGGGACCGGCGCGGTGCCACTGGACAGGGGGCAATGGAGCGACGGCTACTTCGCGGACATAGCGAAGCTGATGGGCGGCGCGTGGCTGATGTGGTGGGTGCAGGCGGCGGCGGCGCTGTCCAACATGGGCATGTTCGTGGCGGAGATGAGCAGCGACTCGTACCAGCTGCTGGGCATGGCGGAGCGGGGCATGCTCCCGGCCTTCTTTGCGCGGCGGTCGCGGCACGGGACGCCGCTGGTGGGCATCCTGTTCTCGGCCTCCGGCGTCCTGCTGCTCTCCTCCATGAGGTTCCAGGAGATCGTGGCCGCCGAGAACTTCCTCTACTGCTTCGGCATGCTCCTTGAGTTCCTGGCGTTCGTGCTGCTGCGTGTGCGCCGGCCCGACGCGCCGCGGCCGTACCTTGTCCCGCTCGGGACCGCCGGGTGCGTGGCGATGCTGGTGCCACCCACGGCGCTGATCGTAGTGGTGCTCGCGCTGTCGACGCTCAAGGTGGCGCTGGTGAGCCTCGGTGCGGTGGCCGTCGGGCTCGTGCTGCAGCCCGGCCTGAGGCTCGTGGAAAAGAAGGGATGGCTCAGGTTCGCCGTCAACTCGGACCTGCCGGACATGGGCGCGACACACCCACCAGCCGCGCCGGGCGAGCCTTTGGCGCCATAGCCCGTGCGCTAGAAAAAACGAGCTGGATTTGGGCTTCACTTCACAGTACGTCAAAAAAAATTGGGCTGGATAGGCCTCCATGGAGGTCTGCATGCCTGAGGACTGGTAAGGCCGTAGAAATGCATCAACCGGAATTCGATTCTAAAGCTGCGCATACCCAGTGTACGTTTCACGTCAAACAGCAGCACAGCAGTCATCCAATCGAACCAAACATAGCACGATGGATTGCACGTGCTAGCAGACCGACCCTCCATCCATTTCGTATAGTGTGGTTGGTGACATGTTGAACGGTGACCCCAAATGCTCTTGATCGTCAGTTCGTCACACGCGCATGGCTGCCCGCTTTATGGCAGGAAGCATGAGATGGACTCTGCAGCAAGGATTGGGATTTAGCATGTCATGTTGTCAATTGAAAGCACCTCTAAAGCTGTTTAAAAACAACTCTAAAATGTGGACCGATAGCCCACTGCCGCTTAGGGCCTGTTTGGATGGCTGAAATGTTTCTAATTTTGGATGTTTTTGGTAGGATCGCTACCAAATGGCTGAAAAACATTTTTCAGGAAAAGCCTACGGGTGTGAAACGCCTAGAAAGCTGTTTCTTAGTATTTGCACATGTTGCCACTGCCCGAGCACAATAGCATCCTTCCCATATCCATGCCACAACAGGTTCCTTTTTCGTCCCATCTTTGGTGCCTTGAAATTATCCACCGCCCTAAGTCCTCTGTCATCGCTCGAGCTGTCCTGGAGCAATGCGTCGCCCCTCGAGCCATCTGGAGCACCATGCCACCCCTTTGGCCTCCCTGGATTCAGGTGCCTCCCCTCCGGCATAAGCGTTGCGCCAGGCTTGCGGCGCTGCTCCAGCTCCCCGAATCCGCATGCATAGCACTTGTAGCACACTAGCATTGGTCCACGCACCAACCTACACCATGCCGGCCCGTGTCTCAGGTGTTGCCACACGTCAAGCAAGAGCCACGAGCAGAGGTATGGTTGTGGACCTTAAGCTCGTTTAGTTTTTTTATTGTGTCATGGAATCAGAGGCACGTTGGTTGGTTCATGTAATACAATAGATAGTTGATTAGGGTTTGGATTGACATATTGTTTGATGGAGCTCATATTTGTCTGTTTTTGTGGCCATTAGTTCATCATATTTGGGTTTGATCGAGCTCACAACTGCTGATTGTTTGATCGAGCTCACATATGCGGGTTTGGGGATCACATAGATGTTCTAGGAATGGTGATTTGTATGTTTCATATAATTGCATTATGCGTAGATGCTCATTGATCTGGAATGCGTCCAAGGGTTTCAAGTTATCAGCTAACTCTATTTTGCTAAATGTTTGTGCTGTTGTTGTGCTTGTGCTGGATATTCAATATAGGCTTGTGCTTGTGCTGGTAATTGAAGATAGGCTTGTGCTTGTCTTGGATATGAAAACAAAAGGCCTATTGTGCATGATTGGGTTAGTGACAATGGTGTTATAATATGTTTGTCGATTTGCTAAGTGCTATAATTGTTGATTTGTAGATGGTTGAGGCTGATTGGTCCGAAGAGAACACTTGAGTTATTTGTAGATTATTTACTGAACAAGTTAGATGTGGAAATCGTTCGAGCACCCATTTGAACAATGTAGAGTACAAAAATGTGATTTGCAAGTTTCATGAGGAGACAAGCATTTTGTACAATAGATGCCAGTTTAAGAATAAATGGGAAAAATTGAAGGTAGAATATACTGCTTGGAAGGATTTGTTGAAACAAATAGGTATAGGTTGGGATGAAAAGAAGGTGACAGATCACATGAACAACGATTAGTGGAAGAAGATGAGAAAAGTAAGTTTGCAAGCTATAATTTATTTGTTTTTTTCATGCTTAAACCAATAATAAACTTATAACATATACATACATGATTTTAGGAAATTCCAAAATGTGGCAAGTTTAAAGAGAATGGGCTTCAAAATGAAGATGAGTTGAAGGTTATTTTTGAAGACCTTCATAATACAGGTCATGACCACTTTTGTGCTTTATCAGGTGTAATCCCTCAAAGTCCTAATTGTGGCTCGAATGGTGGTGATGAGGAGGCTAAGTTAGACGATGATAGTGAGCTAGAAGAAATAATACCAAGTGGCAAGAGCAAACAAGAGATCGTGTGGTGATGACAAAGATAAGGGAAAAAGAGCGAAGACAAGTGTAAGTGGATAGAAGACCAAATTAGTAAAATTGTGTCCTTAAATGAGAGATCTATAACTTTTGTTGAGTCAATGGCAAGAAAGAAGGATAGCTCAGGATGTTCCATCAAATAAGTAATGGAAGTGGTCTTGCTTCAGGGTAAGTACCCACTGTCTCCTGCGTAAAGGTCGCATCTTTGCTAATCGGCGTCTAAATTGGCGTGCCCCGTGTGCTAATTCTGCAGCCTTGAGGGATGTACAAGCTAGACACCTCGATCAATCTGACCAGGCACCACGAGCCCAGGTGCTGCTCGACAAAATCGCCTACTGGACCGTCAAATTGCTACGCGTGCCAACCGACATCTTCTTCCAGGTCTTCCGATTTCTCTCCTACCTCTCTCCCATTTTCTCGGAGTGTACATGTCAATCTCCGAGAAAACGAGGCAAAAAAAAGTAAAATATTTCTGTCGATGCTAATACGGCGAGTTGATTGTGTGCAGAGGAGGTACGGCTGTCGGGCGATGATGTTGGAGATGGTGGCGGCAGTACCGGGGATGGTGGGCGGCATGCTGCTCCACCTGCGCTCGCTCCACAGCTTCGAGCACAGCGGCGGCTGGATCTAGGCGCTGCTGGAGGAGGCCGAGAACGAGCACATGCACCTCATGACCTTCATGGAAGTGGCCAAGCCCAAGTGGTACGAGCGCGCGCTCGTCCTCGCCGTGCAAGTCATCTTCTTCAACGCCTACTTCCTCGGCTACCTCATCTCACCCAAGCTCGTGCACCGCATCGTTGGCTACCTCAAGGAGGAGGCCATCCACTCCTACACCGAGTACCTCAAGGACCTTGAGGTTGGCAAGATCGAGAATGTCCCTGCCCCATCCATTGCTATCGACTACTGGTGCCTCCCCGCTGACACCACGCTCAAGGACGTTGTCATCGTGGTGCGCGCCGACGAGGTGCACCACCGCGATGTCAACCATTTTGTGTCGGTATGTTAAGATCGACACTATCAATTCTTGTGTACGTGGTTCGAATGAAGTGTTGTGCATGGGTTGTGACATCTGAGTTGTTTTGCTTGTGATGTGCAGGACATCCATTTCCAGGGGATGGAGCTCAAGGAAATGCCTGCACCGTGGGATATCATTAGAGCGGGTTTGCGATCGGCTTGTTCTTCATTCTTAGCAAGGAAACAAGTGTAGCTACGGTGAGGGAATACGGTAGGAAACATCTAGTCAAGTGTTGCAAGGTGAAGATGGGCGGTTCCCCTAGCTCTCTCCCTCCGGTGTCGGCCTCCCTGGCTGCGCCGCCATCCCCCCTCAACCCCGATGCCACCTCATTCCAACCTGGTTCAACCAGCCACCCTCGTGCTGCCACAGATTTGCCGGAGTGGCTCCGTTTTAGCCCCCTCTTCTGCTTCTTCATTGGCCTTCGATGTTCCTTCGTCGTCCCGTCATCCTCCATACTCCGTCGCAGCCATGCACAAGGAGACCCCGCACGACATAGCTTGGGAGTCACGGCTTCCTCAGGCGACTCGTGCTACGCCACCTCCCCGCCTCGTGATTGGTCGTGCATTATCATTGCATCAGGTTGTTGGGCGTCAACGCCATTCGGTCGTCGATCCAGATGGCTGGCAGTTGGTCGTGAAGAAGAAAAGGAGGCGGCCTCGGGTTGCTCGTGCCTCCACCTCCCTCCAGGCCTGTGCCGGTGGATTTGGTTGGTCGTTGTTTCAATTGTTTCTCTACCGAGCACGTCATGACGGTATGCTCAAACCCATCGTGTTGCTTGAGATGTCGTCACGAATGTCACTAGGCACGGCACTGCAGGCTTCCCCGACCTCCACCTGAGGTCGCTCCAGGCTCCGGCTCCCTCCATGTCTCTCGCTGAGCCGTGCCGTTCCGTTGTTGTCGTGTTGTGCCCCCAGTTCACCGTGTGCGTCTTACTTCCTCCCTGAGACGTCATCGCGGGCCTGCCCGGGGGGGGGGTGGTTGCCGGTTCTTTCAACAACACCATCGGCGAGGTCGCAGTCCACGGGGAGAAGCTTCTCGGCGCCCTCCATTTGTGCAGTGGTGTCTCCGTCGTCGCCGCCGGATTACATCCCTGCGCCTTCACCTTCTGAATCGGTTTGTGACGCCCCGGAACATAGGGTTTCCCACGAGTTCTGCGTCATCCCTCGTTTTGGGGACCTGGCCCTGGAGGAAGGAAGGCTTTCGCTTGCCCTGGTCGCACTTGTCGTCAGTACAAGGCCGCTAGTTAGTCTGGAGCAGGTCCGGAGCCTCTTGTCGAGCTCCTATGGTGTTGATCGCGAGGCCTTCTTTGTTCACCGTTGTTGCCTTGAGGATTTTCTGGTGGTTTTCCGTGACCCGGCTACACGAGATTCCGTGCTCCGTTCTCCCATGCCTGCGGACTCTCGATTCCAGTTGAGGTTTAGACCATGGCGGCATCAATCGACGGCGTCCGCTCGTTCGTTGCTCTTTCGTGTTCTATTGGAGATTAGAGGGATTCCGGCGCATGCTTGGAGCCTATCCACGGTTGAGCGCATCCTAGGCTTGTTGTGTTCAGACTTGCAACCAACGCCGGAGACCACCTCTAAGGAGGACTTGAGCTATTTTGGTGTGGTTGCATGGTGTCTTGATCAAGACCTTATTCCAGTTGAGAAGACTCTCATTGTGCCGGAGCCCGTCCAAGAATATGTGGAGCGAGGCCTCTTCCTACGCTCGGAGGAAATAATCCATTCAAAACTCCATTTCCTCCACTACTGAGTCACCATTCGCATCGTTGAGGTTCGCAATTGGCGTGCGTTGTCGGACTCCTCCGATGGAGGTACGCCTCCGGACACTTAGGACAGTGATGGAGATGACTACCCGGGCTTCAACCCGCCGTGCTGCTCGAAGCCTTGGCCGAAGCGAACGCGTTTTGATAACTCATCGGCGGCTGGTGGTTCTGGTGCCTCGGATGCTTTTGTCGAACCTGGGTCCGACAGTCCTGTTGCAGGCGTTGGCGCTTGTCGTGTTCCAAGCTCTGGTGGATCGAGCGCGCTCGCTGGTCTTGTGGGTCATCCTCTGGCTGGTCACACTGCTTCCATGGTTCTCGGCGATGATTCCCGTCGGGTAACTGCCTCCTTGCCGACCTCAACAAGCTTGGGAAGAACAGATCATTCACTGGTGGATTCCCTGGCATGCTCCCTTGTGGGTCCCATCCTCTTTGGCCGTTAGAACGGGGTGGTGACTTCGTCGTGCCTGTCACTTCCCCCCCCCCCCCCCACCCACAAAATCAAAAGGAGCCGGCGCGTTGGCTGGGTCACGTGACGTCTACCGAGTACCCGACGACTTCTTTTGCCTGCTCCCAGTGGCCCAGTCACATCCGTGCTGGGATCCCATGCTTGTTGAGGTCGCGGGAAACCAGCCCTGCGCCCCGTGGCCAGATAGGGGTTGCGATTCGCTTCCTTCTGATTCGACTGGCCTGATGGGCTCCCCTTTTGTTGTGGCCCCGCAGGAGGCCGGGCCTCAGCTTGGGCTCGGTACTTTGGATGCTTCAATTCCAGAGGAGCTTCAGTTTTTTATGGGCCCCTGTGACCCCCCTTCTAGAGCTGTGTCTCCTACGTTTCAGCGTGCCTCTTCACCGGTGCAACCGGAACGCGCCTTGTTGATTGTGACTAACGCGAATTTGCCTCAGGATCAGCAACCTACTCTTGTTCTGTCGGTTGCTTCGCGGTCACCCCTGCCCTTCTTGGTGGAAGCTTCCGATCCGGTAGTGGGGGAAACGGTCACAGACTTCATTAACTCGGTGTCCACTCCAATCCCGCAGCCCGTCCTGAGCTCGCAACCTCCCAGGAGGCGAGCGCGTTCACCTAAATCTGGTGAGGGCACTGTCTCCTTGCCCCATCGAAGTAAGCGTGTGGTGGCGCAAAGGTCCCGTGTCTCCAACCTGATAACTCAAGCTCAAAATGTCCTGATGCGTAGCCTCGACATCACTTTCAACTCGCGCCCGCCGGATGCAGCAGCGTTGGTGGAATACGAGCGCATCTTCGACTCTCCACTATCTGCCTCTCACAGAGCTGCAATAAGGGAGTTGTTCCCTATAGGTGCTCCTTCGGGTTCACCAGGGACCGTAGTGCCGACGATGGCCGCTTGAGGGTTGTTCATGTGTGGTCACTTGTGTCCTTTATGGCTTCTACAAACATTTTAGCTTGGAACGTTAGGAGTCTTAACGCCCGGGCGCGCCGAGATGCGGTTCGCGAAACGGTCGATCAAGAGCAAGTCTCGTTGTTGTGCCTTCAGGAGACTAAACTTCATGTAATTGATAACAAAATTATGATGGAAATGTTGGGAGCCGGTTTTAGCTATTGCTTTTTACCTACTTCTAGAACTCGTGGAGGCATCCTCATCGCCTGGCGTACAGACATTGGGTCAGTGACTAATGTCACGCATAGAGTATACTCTCTCACTATCAAAGCATCATTGTCCTACGAGTCGTCTTGGTGGCTCACGTCGGTCGATGGACCGCAGCATGAGCATGACAAGGTTCTGTTCTTGCAAGAACTCTGTGATTTGAGGCTTGGCTGTGTCGGGTTGTGGTTGCTTTGTGGCGACTTCAACATGATTTATAAAGCGGAGGATAAAAATAATAATGCCTTGCACCAGCGAACTATGGGTCGCTTCTGCCGTTTCCTCAATGATTTGGAGCTCAAAGAACTCCACCTTCATGAGCACCTTTATACGTGGAGCAACGAGCGGTTGCACCCGACTCTTGAGCGCATTGATTGCATCTTTGTAAACTTGGATTGGGAGGTTGGCTTCCCTGATCATCGCCTGCGGAGTCTTTCTTCAGACTACTCTGATCATGCCCCTATCCTTCTGCATACCAACATGAAGTCCTCATTCAAAGGCCGTTTCCGTTTTGAATCCATCTGGCCAAGCTTCCCGGGGTACATGGAAACTGTGGCTGAGGCCTGGCAGTGCCCCTTTGAGGATGCTGATGCATTTCACATCCTTGATTTAAGCTTTGTAACACTGCAAAGGCTCTCAAGCGTTGTAGCCAAAAGTTGGTGGGCAATGTGCGTCTACAACTTGCTATGGCCAAGGAGGTCGTCTACCGGTTTGATTTGGCGTCGGACAAAAGACAATTATCCATTGATGAGCATGACCTGTGGAAGGAATTGAAGTACAAGTGTTTGGGACTCGCATCTTTGGCGCGCTCCATCGCTAGACAGCACTCCCGAATCACGTGGCTGTCTGAGGGTGACGCAAATACCAAGTTTTTCCATCTTCAGGCTTGCCATCGCCGGCGGAAAAACTTCGTTGAATCACTTCAGGTTCATGGGTTAACTCTTGTGAATGAAGAAGATTAGGCAAACACGGTGTTTAGTTTTTTCAATGATGTGCTTGGGTCGCAAGAGTCGCGGTCGATAGCCCTGAATTTGAGTTCGCTGGACATTCCTTCACTCGAGCTGACCGGCCTTGATGTTTGCTTCTCAGAGGAGGAGATTTGGAAGACGGTCCAAGAACTCCCGACGGAAAAAGCACCAGGGCCTGATGGCTTCATTGGCTTGTTTTACAAAACCGCGTGGCAGGTGATCAAGCATGATATTCTTCGTGCCTTCAATGCTTTATGGGCGCTGTATGGTAGGAGTTTTCATCTGGTCAATGATTCTCTAATGATCTTACTCCGGAAGAAGAAAAAGGCACACGAAATCAAGAACTTCCGTCCTATTAGTCTAACGCATAGCGTATGCAAGCTTCTCACCAAAACTCTTGCTGTTCATCTTGCACCATTTATGCACCTTCTCGTACAACCAAATCAATCGGCTTTCATCAAGGGAAGACATATCCGCAACAATTTCCAAACGGTGCAATTGGGTGCGAGAATCCTTCACCAAAACAAGTGCCTGAGCGTTTTGTTCAAGGTGGATATCGCTCGGGCCTTCGACTCCATCTCCTAGGTTTTCCTCCTTGACATGCTTCTTCATCTAGGCTTCTCACGCCGGTGGGTCAACTGGATCACTCTTATGTTGTCCACGGCATGCACCAATGTAATACTAATTTTTTGAGAAAAAAAGAGAGAGATTTGACAAAAAGTTGATTTTTTGATCCGTTGCTCGTATGGATGATCGGAGACCGTGGTTGCGTTCATCTCGTCGAGATGAATCCATTTTGCTATTCATATGTTCGTTTCGGGCACTTTGTGACCCGTAGCAAGTCCAATAAATTTAGACCGTTCGTTGTTTTAAAAAAATAAAATGAAAAAAGAGAGGATAAGTACTGGAGACCGATCCATCCAGACACTTCGCTCTCGTTCGCGTTTGCTCTCTCTCTTCTCGTTGCTGAGCATGTCTGTTGCCGCTGCTCCTGCCATCGCCCGCGTGCGCCGCCGTGCGCCGTGCGCTGCTGCCCGCGCCGTCCGCCGGTCGAACTCGTCCTCCGGCGTGCCGCGCGCCTCGCCGCGCCACCGGACCAGCTCGCGCCGTGCGCCTGCACCGCTGTCGCCGCTGCCGCGCGCCGTCCTGCGCCTGTGAGCCACCGCGTCGCGCGCTGCCGAACCACCGCCTGCCGGCGCCGCCGCCGTGCTCACTCTCTCTCTCTCTCTCCGTGTGTGTGCTAACCGAGAGCTAGAAAAGAATCAAGCATCGGAAAAGAAAGGAAAGGAGAGAGAGAGAAGAAGAAAGAAGAAAGAAAAGAGCCGGCCGGGAGAGAAGCCAGGAAGAAGAAGGAAGAAAGGAAAAAAAAAAGAAAAAAAGGGGAAAAGTTGGAAATTTTGGATTTTTCGTCGGATTCGTCGTCAATTTTTTCGAAGGCGATTTCTCGGTAATTTCTGGATATTTGTGATTTGATTAAATCAAATCAATCAATTCCTGTCGTATTATTTCATGTGATCAATAGTCTGTTTCGTTTCGATAATCATTATTGATTCGAAGATACGATATCCGAGTCGAAGTATTTATTTCGATCATCAGAGCGAAGTCTAATTAGTGAGATTTTAGTTCGATTCTGAATTGAAAATAGTGTATCATTTCATGTGATACAATTGTCTGTTCAGTTTTTCGGAATGTAGGCGTATACGTGACGTTTTCAGACGTAGAATTGACGCCTCATATTTTATGTGTTTTAAATGTGTTTTAGTTCTAATATTATGCCTGTACAGGTGGTACTATTTCCGGACGTTCTTGATCGAATTTTCTTCATCGTCGGTAAAGCAAGTGAATGTATTGTATGACTATGCTTTAACCTAATATTGGGTTGCCTACATTCTTTAATTACAGTGCATTCATCTAATCTGAATGACTGATTCTGAGCTGGGTACTATGTTGTTTACTTTTCCAGAAGTTTACTCGATGATTGATTTATGAAGTGCAGTAAGTACGATATGCCATTCTGCAGTTGTTCATTATTATTTTATGCAATGTTTTTTTAAGTCTCAAGCATTTTCCGGGAGTTATGTTGGATATGCTTGAAGCACGTTATACATATACATCTCATGTATTGGAAGTTTGTCGTCGTCTTCTGGCCGCGACCGTACCGGTACAGTACCGTATGTCACCCGAGGAGGGGTACGGTGCACACCCTTACGTTACCCGAGGAGGGGTAAGGGTGAGGAGAGCATATCATGTGCATGGTTATGTCTTCTTATGAAATTCAATGAATCATTCGCATCAAATCTGATTTCCTTTAGTTAGCTTGTATATAGATATATATGCGGCTCTGAAGGATTATACCAACCGAATGTTAAAATGTTTAATGTTATCGTTAGACTTGCTTAGTCATGATTGTTTCTCCTAGTGTTGGCGGTCTGTTTCATTACTAGTTTCTATTTAGAATTGTTAGCACATTCAACTGTGGCTAAATAGCTTTTTGTTAAAGTACCTTTCACTTGCTGAGATTTTTGAATCTCACCCGTGCTTTCTTTACAGGTAGTTTAGATGTTGACGTGCATTTGGGGATGGATCTTGGTAGCTGCACACACTACCTCATCACCATGTTGATAGCTCAACCGATGTTATAAATGGTGTTTTTGGTGGTCTATCGTTTGCTTGGTTCATGTTGTGGCAGACGCTAGTAGTGTCATAACGGTTTATATATATGCTGGTTATATCTGATTCTGTTTGCCTGAGATCTTTCTTTTGGTCAGTTATACCTCTCTATAGAGGAAATGCTGCCAAAATATCCTATTTTCATATAAATAGGCTGAGTTGTAAAGTAGGGTGTTACAACCAAGATCCTTCTCAATGGTTGTGCCGGTCGCCATATTTGTCATGGTTGCGGTCTTCGCCAAGGGGATCCCCTGTCGCCGTTGCTCTTTGTGTTGGCAATGGAAGCTCTGAACGACTTGCTAATGTGTGCGGATAAGCGCCGGTTATTCAGGGATCTTGGTGTGGCCGAACTTCGCAGTAGAGTTTCTCTCTTTGCCGATGACCTGGTGATCTTTATCTCGCCTTGTCAGCAGGACGTTGTGCTGGCTAAGGCGATCCTTGATGCTTTTGCTGCAACTTCCGGCCTTCGAACTAATGTTACCAAGTGTCAGTTCTCTCCAATCCGTTGCGACAAGGACGACTTGCTTTCCTTGCAGCGTGTTTTGCCCTGTCAAGTGGTCAACTTCCCGGTTAAATACTTGGGATCGCCCATCTCTCAAGCAGCTCAGTAAATGTGATGTGCAGTCGCTTGTGGACGCGGTGGCGGAGAGGCTCTTGACTTGGAAGGCTGGCCTCCTCACCATGGCTGGTCGAGCTGTCCTGACCAAGTTCACTCTCTTGATGATCCCTATCTACTTGTCTATTGCAACATGCTTGCCACTTTGGGCTTTAAGCGCCATCGACAAGCTTCGTCGTGCATTCCTTTGGCGTGGCACGAATATGGTGTCTGACGGTCACTGCTTGGTGAACTGGGCGAGTGTCTATCGGCCACTCTCTTTGGGCGGGCTAGGCATTCTGAATCTCCCGTTCATTGGATTCACTCTTCGGTTGCGCTGGGAGTGGCTACTGATTGATGATTCGAGAACTTGGTCCTCTATGCCATCGTCTCCCGAGATCATCATTCGCTTGATGTTCCAAGCTTCTTGCAGCGTGGAGGCCGGTAATGGTGCTAAGACCTTGTTTTGGTTGGACAAGTGTTTGGCTAGCCAGTCCATCCAACAATTGGCGCCTCATCTGAGTTAGGCTGTTGGCAAACGCATCCTTCGCACAAGAACAGTCCAGCAAGCCTTGAGTAATCGCCGGTGGGTGCGTGACATTAAGGGTTTCCTCTCTGTCGTCGTTTTGGTTGAATACCTACGCATATGGGATGCCGTGGAGCAGGTTGCTCTGTCGGCGCATCCAGATAAGTTTATTTGGCGTTGGTCGACTAACCAGTAGTATTCCGCTTCTTCGGCCTACATGGCATTCTTCCATGGGCAGGTTGAGCTTCCTGGAGCGCGACAGCTCTGGAAGATTAAGGCTCCGGCTAAATGCAAATTCTTCTTCTGGTTGGCGCTTTACGCTCGTTGCTGAACGAATGACCATCTTCAAAGACATAACTTGAGAAATGGTGGTCCGTGCTCTCTTTGTGCCCAAGCTACGGAAACTATTTGTTTCGCGGATTCGAAACGTCTAGCGTTTGAATTTGTATTTGAAATTATGCATGTAATATTGCGGGCGTGCCAGTATACAGAGTATACAAGAGACAGGATACAATGTAATGGAATTGTAACTTTATTCATTCATATTGAATTCATAAAGTACATCTTTCGATTACACTTGTTTTACTCCTCAAACGCACACGCTATCTGACTATCTTCATGATTTGGCGATTGCTTTGTCTTGGTTCCCGTGGCCTCGTGGGGCTCTCCGGTTAATTACGCCCGTCTTCGGGCTACCTCCGATTAAGTGCGCTGGCGGTCGTCATACCGAGGTCGTCTCCGAGTCTGCAAGGCTGTAGTCACACGCAACAAAGACCAAGCAAAGTGAGCGTTAGAAATAAAATGCGGTAAAGTACGGGACAACAGTCTGGCATAAGCTTTTTGGACTGTTTATGTATCCCGGATCATCATCGGCCACATAGGCCTCAGAATTGTGTTTTTATGAAGAGGTGGGCTGGGAGCGCTGCACGACGCGTAGCTTCGACCGAAAGCAGCAACATGGCCACAACCGGGAGCTCCGACGCCGTGCTTGACTCACTAACTCACTCTTCGGGCCTCGGACTTGTCCTCATCGGCCGTCTCCGAAAGCAACAGGCAAACATGCTACAGAGGCAAAGCCACAAAGGCAGGGTGATCACTTGCGGGCCACGCAGGCTCCAGCCACAACGGCGCATTTATTCTTTGCCACACAGGCACTATGCCACATAGGCGAAGGGCAATCACTAGAGTATCAAGCCACAAAGGCAACAGGTAGCAAGAGGGCTCGGTACAGCAGAGAACCACCTCTCTGAAAGTAGCATCATTAGCTCCTTTTTTTTTTATAGGTAATCAAAGCCAACTCTCCCTCCCTATACCGAACCATCTCTGTCCAGCCACACACCAGCAAGCCATCATCGTATCTGTTTCATATCACACATAGCAAAAGGGAGAACAATAGGGCGATGGAATCAATAACCAATCCAACACACCTAGCCGCACAAGAACAGCGCCATCCGACAACAGCACCTCAAAGTGTAATAATCAGAATTACTTGGACCAAATCAGGCCAACAAATAGAATAGCATCCGCACAGGCTAGCAGTCGCAAGGTAGAAACTCCAACCAACACCGAGTAGCAGATGGCATGGGGGCAAGCACTATCACTAGCCATCTCCACCTCGACCAGGAACAGAAGCAAAAACCTAACTGCTTGAGATCAACTGACAACAGAAGGGGGTCTTATTCATAAGCACCCACCAGGAGGAGACAGTAACGGGTAATGGCAAGACTTATGGGATAATTGAAGCCCGAAACTGCTACAACATATGGCCGGAAGCGCCAAGCTTCAACGGCGCACGGTCGGAGTCCAGTGCTTCAATAGCGCATGACACAGAGAGTAAAGGGTGGCCGGGGCTCAAACAGCACAACGGCATGCTCGGGCGGCGCGTGGGCGGCATAGAGCATAAGGGAGAGTCACGGCTGGGCCTCAGTTTTAGCATCACTGGCCCATGGCGAGGAAGTCAGCAGCACAACGGAAAGGCACCACAGACCGACGACAACATCTCACCAGCGAAGAGCACCACAGCACGAAGGCCGGGGACAAGCGCAGCACAGCAACCATACGTGCACAGGCGAGATGACAAACAAGATAGCAGCCGGGCTCAAAACTCGAGCACCACGGCGCACGCAGGTCGTGAAACGACAGCCGGGCCTCAGTTTTAACATCACCGGCCACGGCAAAAGCACGACGGCACGAAGGCCGGGCTATCACAGAGCAGAGGGGGAGAAGAGCAACGGCACAGCCGGAGCACCGGCTACGACGGCAAGGCCGTGCATCACAGAGAAAAGTCATGGCCAGGGCTCACCTTGGATCAACGTCATGGTGGCGATGGGGACGGATCAACAGCGCGCTCTGATCAGTGATGGGGAAGCAGCAGGGGCGGCACCCTTCAAGGCTTCGGCCGAGCACGAAGGAGACAACGCGAGGTAGCGGCGAGGTGGCGGCGCAGAGTAGCAGGGCTCCCGCGTGCTCCTCCACAAAAAATCTGCTCCCCTATGGGCACCCCCTCCCTGCACCTCATATAGGAACGGCACGGGGCTCCCCTGCGAGGAGATAATCATGAAGCCCACCTCAAATCCGTTGGGATTTCCTGAGTGTTGCAACCGGACTCCACGAATCCGCGAGGAACCCGATTGGGGAAGAGGAAAATCCGTCCAAATCCGGTAGAGATAGGAAGGGATTCCGTTGGGGATTGAAAATAGAGATGGAGAGGATTCGGTTTGTTGGAGATACATGGGAAAGGGAGAGAGGGCGCCGGCATGGCTCGAGCGACGCGAGCGGCGCGGCCCGTGGACCAGGGGGCGAGGCGGTGCGGCGCAACAGCTCGGTGCGGGGCGGCTCTGCTGCGTGGGAGAGCGGCGTAGGCCCAAGGAGCAGGGAGGGAAAAGGGGGAGAGCCGGCTTGGCCGGCGGGACGCGCGGCTCGAGCGAGGTGGCGACGCGCGTGAGGGAGAGAGGCGGCCGCTCGGGTGTGTGAGGAAGAGGAACAGCGCCCCTGTGCCCTAGGGTAGCTGGCGCATGAGGATAAGGTGGCCCGGGATGGGCCGGGTCGGCCTGATGAAGAATGGAGGAGGGGGAAAGAGCCGGGCCGGGCTGGCCGAAAGAATGGGCCGGCTGAGGACCCATTTCTCTTTTTTTTCTTTTTTTCTTTTTCTTTTTTTTTTATTTTTATATATATGTATACATGTACGTATGCGTATACAGGGGATTGCTACTGTCCGTGGCAAAATACCATCGTACAAATGCCCCCCACCAAGTTGAGCCCGCGCGAGGCAAAGAGCGGGGCTTGACTTGGTGCTCATAAACTTGAAGGATTAAACAGCCTCCGAGTATCACCCCGGAGGCTTTCGCTGTGTCCGCTTTGCAGAGCCAACCAGCTACGAACATTTTTTTTAGTTGTGGCGGACAGACGCACCACTCCCAAAAGGGAACATCTCAACTTTACTGCGGCCTTGGGAGGCGCCAGCCAATATCGTTGAAAATGATTCGACCCCGCTGCGACCTTGGGAGGTGCCAGCCAGCGTTGTCATAAAAGAAAGAGAACTCCACTGCGACCTTGGGAGGTGCCAGCCAGTGAAGACCTCTGAAGAGAGGTTTTTATCAACTCTATTACGACCATTTAGCAGCCATGGTGCCAGCTAATAGCGTTGAAGGGTCTTACAGTTCCGCGTGAACCGCACTGGCACGCTTCACTGCTCCCGATAATCCTCAGTTGCGACGAAACTCGGCGCCACTTCCGAGGGGATCCTCGATGCCACTGTGACCTTGGGAGGTGCCATCCAGTGAGGACAGAGAATGATTAAAGACTCCACTGCGACCTTGGGAGGTGCTAGCCAATGAAGGCGAAGACTTCACAGATCCGTAAACACACATGTGGTGTACTTCTCTACATCATCAAGCTGCAATAGCTATGAAAAAATGGTTAACTAATAATGAAAGGGAAATGCATACTAACAACCCTGTTTGATGCATTTGATGTTTTGAGATATAGGCTTTTCTTATGTCACCAAGCTATGATGTGACCCCAAGATACAGCCACAAGAGACTCCTTCCTCAGGAGACGACGAAGAGTCGTGACAGTTGTATTTAATTGTACGACACATCCGTGTACGTGTGAAGCACACATGTCTGAAAGTGCTTCTGAAAACGATGGGGGTTCCCCAAAACTGCCTCGTCGGCTAAAGCAAGTTAACAATCCTGTACTCCTTGGAGGCTGAATTTGTGCATGGCATGGATCAAAGATGGGTAGAAAGCAAGATGTGGCATTGTTGCCTCCATTTTCTGCGAGGGTGGTGAATAATGGTCACTCTCTGGCATTCGCAGTCTTCATGCCACCCATTGATGGTGACTTTACTTGCACATTGCTGGTACTTCTCCCTTAAATTTGGGAGGGCTTTGATTGGATGACACCTTCAAATGGGTGTTTTGAACAATGGTTGACCTTCGTTGGGCCTTTAAATTTGCTTGTACTTGAGCTTGATCTTGGGATTGCGAATGCCTTTGAGGTCCCATCATCCACGCTCTGTGGTACTAAACCTCGCGGGCAACTTTTGGTGTAGCAAGGCCCTTGTTTTGATCACGCCGGGGTGGCAAGAAGCTTCACACCTACCCACGACTTGTGTCGGGAAGGTAGCCCTCTCTTGCTCTTTTCCTATAGTCGTCCCCGGGTGAACTTATGTTGGGGTAGAAGAGTACAGGATTAACAACGGTTAGTCGCTTCAGAGGCAGAATGAGTCAGCCTTGACGCCCAAGCGTAGACAGAGGAACATGTGTCTTTTGTGCAGTGTGTATTTATTATCTCAGCTTAAAACTGTCACGACACTTCGTACATTTCTGGAGGCAAGACATGCAAGTAGCCATACCTTGAAACCGCAACTCGGCGACAGGTAGAAAGGCCATGATCACTGTTGGGTGGATCGACACCCTTTATTTTGAAAGAGTTATACCGAGCCTCGAAGTTCTCCCTTTTCAATGTTGATCCAAGGGGAACGGAGGACGGCTCTAAGCGATAAACTTTTTGAGAAAATGACCATTAATAGGAGGCATTGGATGAACACCCTCCTGGTTAATGAGTTGGTAGGCACCTCCATCGTAAACTTGTTCTACAACATAAGGCCCTTCCCATTTTGGCTCAAATTTGCCTTTGCTTTTGCCGGTAAGTATAATCGGACGCCTCAGAACAAGTACTAGCTCTCCCTTCCTGAATACGCGAGGTTTGACAAGCTTGTCATACGCTCGAATCATGTTTTGTCGATAGAATTGTAAATTTTGGAGAGCGTTGAGACGCTCTTCTTCAAGGGCATCCAGTTCTTGGAGTCGAAGGTGAATTCTTTCATCTTGTGTGATTTCATTGTGTATGGCAATCCGGAGCGCGGGAAGCTCCAGCTCTAGGGGTAAAACAGCCTCCGTACCAAAGACAAGTGAGTAGGGCGTCGATTGTGTGGGGGTACGGACAGTGACCCGATACGCCCATAATGCTTCGAAGAGACGGTCATGCCAATCCCTCTTATTTTTTGTAACTGTCTTTTTCAGAATGCCCACGAGGGTCTTATTAAAAGCTTCGGCCAAGCCGTTGGCCTGAGGGTAATACCCTGTGGAATAGTTCCATTGAATCTTGTATTTTTCGGCAAACTTGTAGATCTTACTTGATTTGAAAGACAGTCCATTGTCGGAGGTGATGCGATGAGGAACTCCGAAACGGTATATGATGTTGTGCTCGAGGAAGTTTATGACGTTGTCGGATTTCACCTCCCTCAAAGGAACTGCTTCTGCCCACCTGGAGAAGTAATCAGTGGCGGCGAGAATGAATTGCTGCCCTTTAGAAGAGGGCGGCTCAATTTTTCCAATTACGTCGATACCCCAAGCGTCAAAAGGCCAAGAGGGTATAGTCGGGTGTAACGGAACTGGGGGACGATGCTTGAAGTCCCCGTGTATCTGGCAGTCATAGCAAGATCGTGCCACTTGAATACAATCGGTCATCATACCGGGCCAATAGCCTCCTGAAAGCTTTAGGCTATGGTACATCTTTGGCCCGCTCTGATGTCCACCACAAACACCTGCGTGTACCTCTTTCAAAGCTTTATCTGCTTCGCTTCGGGACAGGCATCGAAGAGGCATCTCATGCCCATAAGAGCGTCGATACAGGACTCCCGCTTTGTATATGTATGAGGGGAGTCGCCTTTGCAATTGACGTCTTGTGACGGGGTCACTTGGCAGACTGCCGTGCTTAAAATAATCTAAGAAAGGCTTGCGCCAATCTTGTTTATCAACTTCAGTAGTTACCACGGTGTTCACTTCGTGGTCTTCGGGAATGAGTTCAAGTACGGCTGGTAGAAGCCATCTTTCTTCAATTTTCACTTCTGCTTGCCCATCAGGTAATACGAGGGCTGCGGCTAGCTTTGCAAGAGCGTCCGCTGAGGCGTTCTTGCTTCGAGGGACGTGTCTAATTTGTATGAGTTCAAATTTCTCCATGAGTTTGTGAGTGGCTTCCCAATATGGGACCAACTCGGGTTTGCGCACTTCATAGACTCCATTAACCTGTCTCACAATGAGCTGAGAATCTCCATATGCGTGAAGAATATGTATCTCCATGGATAATGCGAGAAGAAGCCCAAAGATGAGGGCCTCGTACTCGGCTTCATTATTGGAACATTCCTCCTTAAGCAAGGAAAAAGAATGGTATAAAGTTTCTCCTTTGGGGCTTTTAAACACTATTCCTGCACCGGCTCTCCTACGAGGAGTCCCGTCGGGGTCGTACTCCGTGCGTGAAGCGCCGTCGAAGTAGAGTTCCCATGGAGCCTCCATGTCAATTGTGAATACTTCCTCGTCGGGTAATTCTGTGACTAAGGGCGAGTCATCCGGAACGGGATGCGCCGCTAGGAAGTCAGCCAAAGCTTGTCCTTTAACGGCTTTCTGAGGAACGTACGTGATGTCGTACTCCATCATCAATAATGCCCATTTTCCGACCCTGCCTATAAGGGCGGGTTGACTGAGGATGTACCTCACAGGGTCCGCTCTCGCAATAAGCTGGACCTCATGTGCTAGCAGGTAATGTCGTAGCTTCTTGAGTGCAAAGATTAGTGCTAAGCAAAGTTTTTCAATGGGGGAGTAATTACATTCAGCTCCCACCATGGTTCTACTCAAGTAGTAGCATGCAACTTCTTTTCCTTCGTCGTTAATCTGCCCAAGAAGGGCGCCGACGGAAGCATGTTGCGCTGCAATGTATAAAATGAGAGGCCGCCCTTTGATGGGGGCCATCAGCACCGGTGGATGAAGCAAATATTGCTTAATGCTGTCGAAGGCGTTTTGGCATTGCTCGTCCCAAATGAACGGCGCACCTTTCTTCATGAGTTTGGAAAAGGGCTGAATTCGCCCGGACAAATTAGAGATAAAGCGTCTTATGTACGCTAGTTTTCCTTGCAAGGACTTGAGTTCTTTTAAATTTTTTGGCGGAGGCATCTTGAGGATCGCCGTTATCTTCTTAGGCTCGATTTCAATGCCTCGGTAGCGGACGATGAAGCCTAGGAAAACGCCGGATTGTACGGCGAAGGCACATTTGAGCGGGTTCATCTTGAGTTGGTACTTACGCAGTCGCTCGAATACGACGCGCAAGTCTTCTTGATGACGCTCACGCTCTCGGGACTTGACCACCAAGTCGTCGATGTAGCATTCTACGGACTGGTGGATGAGGTCATCAAAGATGACCGTCATGGCGCGCTGGTATGTAGCACCTGCATTTTTCAAACCAAAGGGCATTACTGTATAGTAAAAATTACCCTTCGGGGTCCTGAATGCTGTGTCGATGGCGTCGTGTGGATCCATCTTGATTTGGTTATAGCCGGAGAACCCGTCCATGAAAGAGAGGGCTCCAAAACCTGTAGTAGAATCGATCACTAACTCGGTGATCGGAATAGGGAAGTCGTCTTTCGGGCAAGTGCGATTTAGGTCACGGAAGTCTACGCAAACCCGGACTTGCCCATTTTTCTTCATTACCGGAACGATATTAGCGAGCCATCGAGGATATTGCACCTCTTTAATGAATCCCGCTTTAATCAACTTATCGACTTCGGCAATAATATCGTCTTGTAATTCCGGGCGGAAACGCCGCGGATGCTGTTTAATGGGACGAAATTGCGGATCTATCGCTAGTTTATGGGTAGCAACCCACGGGTCAAGACCCGGCATTTCTTTATACGACCATGCGAAACAGTCTCGATATTTCATTAAAAATTGCTTATAATCTTTGCGCTCTTTGGGTGAGAGCGTAGCACTTACAAAAGTGGGGCGAGGATCATCCTCACTCCCGAGATTAATCTCTACAAGCTCATCAACAGTTTGCTGCCCACCGTCCTCCAACTGGTAAGGAGCTGGGGCAGCATTGAGGATTTCTCCATGATGAATTGGCGTCGCTTCATGTATCTTGGCTAAGAGGTATTGCTCATCTCTCAAGCCATGTCGCGCGTTTGCAGCAGCGCAGAATGATCGAGGCTGATGAGGGACTTCATATGTCTCGATCAAGTCCTCTTCATCGGATGGCATTTCTTCATCATCCTCGTGCCCCCAGTCTTCACCTGCACAAGTAGTATTACACATAACAAATTCGGAATCATCTTCATACTCTTCATCGCTCTCACACGAGGCGAAGGGACGGTAGCCGAGTCCGTACCTAGTACGAGGGAGACGACCCTTTTTCACGAGTCGTTCTGACTGGCTCCACCACTCCTCACACACGTTGGGCGGAGATGGTAATCGCTGATTCCTTCGGAGCTTTATTCCGGACCTCTCGAGTAAGGGGACCATGTTTGGTTCCACCCTCAAAGTCCCGATGATCTCCTCCTTATCCGATTCAGTATCTGGAAAATTCAACACAAGGTTACAGCACTGAGTATGTGGAACCTTATAGAAAAGGGTCGGGCTTGTGTATCCCTGAGGATCAGGAACAGCCCAGACTTCTAATGGTGTAGCAACTGAAGTGTAAAGTGATGGAAGCGGAAGAAGAGGGGAGCTCGAGGCCACCTTCTCTATTTTAGCGACTATCTTCTTCACTCTCCCCTCTTTATGCTCGGGGGATGTAGAGGTGGCCGCTTTATTAGTCACCTGAAGTGTTTGCGCAGTGGCTGGAGGGGCATCTGTTGAGCCCTCATGCACTGTTATAAGAGGCTTTTCTATATTAGCATTATACTCGAAAAGTATCGGGGAAGGTGTATTCCCTTCATCTTTAACGAAAGGCATCTCTATCCAGGGCCTTGCTTTTGACCTTGTCAGGGTAGTAGTCATTGATGGCGCTGACGAAGAGGCCTCCAAGTTCCCCATGATTAAGGGCGTCGTGGAGGTGGGCGATGCGGAGTTCCAACTCCAGAACGTGCCTGAATTGTCCTCTTTGATTGCCCCCGGTCCTTGTTGTCGTCGAGACACGGGAGCGTACGATCGAGGCTTTCCTCGGTCCCTACTGCCACGAACGCGAGGGAAAGAGCTTCGTTGTCTTGAGCATGGTGTGATTAGGAATTCCATCTCGGAGCTGGAGGATGTGGGGTCGGGTGTGACCATGACATCCACTGCTGGGGTCGAGCGACCCAAACGCTCTTCTCCACCGGTGCTAGGGAAGAAGTACTTAGCATCTGCATGATGCACTTCTTGCACCGTGTATGGGGACAAATTACCGATGATTCGATGTTGTTCTCCTTTATTATCCACGAACTTGAAGCATTGGTGCAACGTAGAGGGAACAACCTGGTATTTGTGTATCCAAGGTCTACCCAATAGCGCCGAGTATGACGTCACAAACTCGATGACGAAGAACTTCACCTTAAAGCTGAAGGTGGACATTTGTAACCTCACGGTGATGGAGCCCAACGCCTTGCTCCCGTTGCTGTCGTAGCCACATATGACCACGCTGGTTGGCTCGAGATCATCCATCGTATACCCGGCTCGTGTCAAACTGCGAATAGGCAGAAGGTTGACTGCCGAGCCAGGGTCTATGAGCACACGACGAAGATGTGCGCTCCCAATGTTTCCTTCAATGTAGAGTGGTCGATTATGGTTATCGGTTTCAACCATCTTATCTTCCTCGGAGAATGATATCTCATTGGCTTCGGCAAGAGTGCTAAGGAGCCGGTGTTTGGCCATAGCCGTCTCGTATATGTGAGGAGTCTGTAGAGCCTTGATTAAGGCCTCTCGCAAGTCTGGCATTAGCGTCAGTGCATCATAGACGCTTAATAGCGCTGGAATGCGCTTTAAATGAGCAATGATGTTATATTCTATGTCGTCTTCTTTAGCCTGCATCTTTGACGATGATGGCTTGGATTCCTGAATGGGGAGCTTTGAGCGTTGTAACCCATCGGTTTTGTCAGCGCGAGGCTGTCGAGGCTTCACTGGCTCAGGAAGTTCTCTACCATTTCTCAGATTCATATTTACTTCTTCAGTCTCTCCCTCTTCGGCGGATGTAGCTTCCGCCTCGAGGGCTTTACGTTCCTCGGGAGTAATAGCGACTCCTAAATTTGAGTCGTCGTCATCTTCACTTGCGGCGATGGCATTACATTGCGCCACCTCGGCGGACAGAGTAGTATCGAGAACGTGCTCATCTCTTGACGTCGTTGGCTGTCCCCAATTCCTAGGGAAGAATTGACCTAGTGTAGGCAAAATGGTAATTCTCCGCGGGAAAGCCTCATCTCCCTCCGACTCGGGAATGAATCGGGGAGGCATACGTCGTTGACTTGGATTACGCCGTGCAATTTGCACCAGCGCTGAAGGAGGATTAACTTGATAGCTTGATCGTCGAGCTCTTGGAGGGCGTCTTTGCGGTACCTGCTGCCACTGTTGCTCCTTCACACGATGAGTGACGGGCGTGAGCCGAAGCCTCTCGAACTGATCTTCTACTTGGGCGAATGGCACCCAATACTCTTCTTCTTCATTTATGTGACTAGATGATGAGCCATTATGTCTTACTGTTACCACATTAGCGGTATGGTAATCTGAGTTCATGGCTTCAGGCTTTAGGGCCAACCTCTTCTCGTCGACCGCTCTTTGTAACCACTCTTTGAAAGCGATGCAATCTTCAATAACATGCCCTACGTACCGATGGTACGGGCAATACAAAGGATTTTCAATCATGGCGACCTGCTCAGGTCTTGCCGGAGTAGGTAAATTCACAAGCTTCTGCTCGTTCATCTGTTCGAAGAGACTTTTGATGAGGTCCCGTCGAAAGACATATTGCTTATTCAGCATCTCCCGGACATTAGGACGCACAGTTGGTCTTGGCCGTTCATTCTTCGGGCCGAAGACTGGAACGGCACTTGTAGCATTTGCCTCAGCGGATGCCTTCGCCTTGTTGCCATTTCCGGCCGGCTTACTCGAAGACCCGAACCGTCTAGTATTGTCGGTGGAGCCTGCGTTCTTGTACATCTCCATGATGTGTGGTACCTTCTCGAACTCAAGCTTGGTAGCCGCAACGGCATCTCCAAGTGAACTGAATGTCTTGGGATCACGTCTTGAAACTCCGACCAACCAGTGTTGTAACATGCCGTGGATGCACATTTGCACAGCATCCTCTGGATGCATTTCTCTTGCGAGACGAACATAGTTGTTTCTAAAACGGACGATGTAATCTTCGATCCTCTCATCCCGTCTTTGTTTAATTTGGGACAACTCTAGAATCGAAATGTCCTTTCTCATAGTGATAAAATGTGATTTGAATAGCTCTTTCATAGCAACCCAACTGGGCACCGAACCCGCAGGTAGACGGCTATACCAGTGGAAGGCAGCTCCCGTCAAGGAAGCTGAGAATTGACGCAGTAGTAGTGATGGGTTATTTGCAGTGTCTCCACACACTGACTCGAAGTAAACAAGATGTTCAGTGGCATCACCGGTTCCGTCAAACAAACGGAACTTCGGCGGATGCCAACCTGCAGGGAATGCGACTCGATCGTGCCATGCTTCATATGGTTTGTCGAGCTCACTCTCTAATGGTCTTGGAGCCTGCTCGGCCGCCAATTGACGCATTCTTCTGTTGACTACGTCTTCTGCGATGCTGTGGTAGTCTCTTAGCGTCACGGCCGGCGCAACATGTGTGGCTGAATTTGTCGGCACGGCCATGACATGTGGAGGAGTGACGCCCGTTTGATGAGTATGCGTGCCCCCTGCCCCTATCGGAGGAGGATTGCGCAACTGAGACGCAGCTTCGAACTCAGTAAACTGCGGATCAACTTGAGGGATCCGTAGTACGTTAGGTGGTGGTGGCGGTGCACCTCCTGATGTAAAGTGTAGCATCATGGAGCAGAGCTGGTCTACTCTCGCGGACAACTCGCTTACTTGTCTTCCAAGAGCGCTATTATGCTCATTTTGAGTGCCCGGATGTGGTAGAGGTACTTGCTGATGTTGACTGCTTGTACCCCCTAGGGGTACTATAGATGGTATTGTACCCGCGTCTGGGGGTGGTTCTTCGCGAATGCCTTCATTTTCGTTGGCCATATTTACAGGCGCAACGTTTAGGCCTTCTGGATCTTTTTCGTCTCCGGACAATGCCGAAGGTGCCAGCCGGGAGTAATGTGGTGACTGAGAGCGTGCTTCAAGCGAGTCTGATGTATGAGCCCCGGGACTGTATTGTCCTTCATCCTCGGATGTGACGGGGCTACTTTCTATTCGATGTCGAGCAGTCATCTTCAAGCGTGTGTCGGGGCCAGGACGCGTAGCCACCGTGTGTAACTGTTCTTGATCTCGCGGTAAACGCGAAGAAATACTTTTGTAGGCATCAGGGTGGTCATACAAAGAAGACCCTCCTTCAAATGATTTGTACTTCCCGGACACGGGGAAACAAGGGGCGACTATGGCCTCCTTCTGCAGTCTTGCAGTAGTTTGTGAGGACCTGCCGAAGCAAGCCTTTGGGTTTGGCAAAATTTCCTCCTCGGAGGAGTATGCTAGCTCGTGTGTGATAGGAAGGGGTTCCCAGTCGGAGTCCGATTCTTCGAGGCTCAAGACCCCGATGGTGCCGCACATCATGATGTCTCCGTCATTGGACTTTTTAGAGCTCTCGGACGTAGTATCATAGTTTGTCGAAGCATCTGAGCTTGGTTCTATAAGCTGTCGGGACCCTTTAACAGTAGATGGCGGTGTCACTTCCTCAGGGACATTTGCAGGTTTGTCCTCTGTTACTGGCTTTTCATTTTCTTTAGTAGTGATGACTTGAGAGGGTTGAAGTGGCTCAACCCTTTGCTGCTGCCTGGCAGGCCCTGTTAAAACAGGGATAGAGCCATTGTCTTGTGTTTGCCGTGGCTTTGGCGCCAGGCGTTCTAAGAGGAAATTGTATCTCGAATTTTGCTCGAGATTCGGCGTTACCCGAACGCTAACTCTTCCGTCCTCCGGGTGGACTTGGCCATCCGCCCGAACGCGGACTTGTACATGACGTAGAACTATGTCCTGTAATTCACGGAACCAGGCTTGCCGGTTTCTCTTCCTTCGCTCGCGCCTCCGTTGATTCTCGTTGAGAATATACGGGGGTGAGTATCTAGCTGATGAAGCGGGACGACGTGCCGGTCGCATAGGAGCCTCGTGCCTCGGGGCTTCGTAGCTGGAGGAAGCCGCCTCGTAGGGAAGCCTCCGGTCATGCCTAAAGGTCCTTCTTGGATAGGCGTAGTCTTGGCGATGCGACTCTTGATCCCAACGAGTGGGTGGCTGCATTTGTCGTGGCCGATATGTTGTAGGCGGAGGGCCTCTTTGTCGAGGAACCTCGGCGCGATGATCTTGATGATGATTTGTAGGACGAGGATTGCCCCCAGTCCTTGGAACTTCTAACGCAGTTGTGCTGCGAAGCTGTCTTTCGAGACCGTTCATTTGGTCTCTAAGTTGTTGTAGTTGTCGTTGTAGCTCATCAGGTCGAGGCGCCGGTACTTCACTTGGAAGCACGGCAAATTGATTTGTGTCTTTAGACGAAGAAGGGTCAGTCGTCACACCGATGTGAAAACAAGGCACCCAGTGCTGGCAGCCAACGAGACTGGGGTTGTAGAGCCTGCGCCTCCTCCCAAGGCGATGAGACAAAAACTCCTCTATGATGGCCTCTCGAGCGGGGAGTCTGGCTCGTGTCGCATGATGAGTCCATGCGCGAGGCGTGAGCACATTCGCAGTCGCTTCTTCATCTGTGATGCAATTTGAAGTAAAACGGGAGGCGATCTGTTGTCGAAGCCTCTGAGCTTTAGCAATTTTTCGCCGGCAATTCCGGCGTGCGTGGAGTCTTCCTTCTAAACGAGCAAGGGTCACACTTTGACGCAAGTTCTCACAAACTGCGTCTAGTGCTACGACCAACTCAGCTTTTGTTTTACTCGTGAGGGGAAAACCCTTCAACATGGATTTGGCCTCGGCAATAATGTCGTGGCACTCCTCCTTGATCTGTGAGAAGGCTCTCTTTTGAGCCCTGTTTGTCGTGGGAGCCGAAGTTGGCTCCTTCATCATCCTGGAGTAAATTGAACCTTCATGCTGTAGGATGACCATGGGTGGAAGTGTCCCAAACTGCAGGATCGTTGGAACTGAGTCGCGGGCAGGGATGAATCCACCTGCAGCCACAGCGTCTCTTAGTTAGTATTTTCCCGACGATTTCTTTGCAAGTAGCACTTGTAGACTCGGGAGACCATCTTGACGACCAGCGCAGCGCAGCAAAGATGGGAGGAGAACCATGTCCCACCGGGCGTGCCATTTTGTTTCGCGGATTCGAAACGTCTAGCGTTTGAATTTGTATTTGAAATTATGCATGTAATATTGCGGGCGTGCCAGTATACAGAGTATACAAGAGACAGGATACAATGTAATGGAATTGTAACTTTATTCATTCATATTGAATTCATAAAGTACATCTTTCGATTACACTTGTTTTACTCCTCAAACGCACACGCTATCTGACTATCTTCATGATTTGGCGATTGCTTTGTCTTGGTTCCCGTGGCCTCGTGGGGCTCTCCGGTTAATTACGCCCGTCTTCGGGCTACCTCCGATTAAGTGCGCTGGCGGTCGTCATACCGAGGTCGTCTCTGAGTCTGCAAGGCTGTAGTCACACGCAACAAAGACCAAGCAAAGTGAGCGTTAGAAATAAAATGCGGTAAAGTACGGGACAACAGTCTGGCATAAGCTTTTTGGACTGTTTATGTATCCCGGATCATCATCGGCCACATAGGCCTCAGAATTGTGTTTTTATGAAGAGGTGGGCTGGGAGCGCTGCACGACGCGTAGCTTCGACCGAAAGCAGCAACATGGCCACAACCGGGAGCTCCGACGCCGTGCTTGACTCACTAACTCACTCTTCGGGCCTCGGACTTGTCCTCATCGGCCGTCTCCGAAAGCAACAGGCAAACATGCTACAGAGGCAAAGCCACAAAGGCAGGGTGATCACTTGCGGGCCACGCAGGCTCCAGCCACAACGGCGCATTTATTCTTTGCCACACAGGCACTATGCCACATAGGCGAAGGGCAATCACTAGAGTATCAAGCCACAAAGGCAACAGGTAGCAAGAGGGCTCGGTACAGCAGAGAACCACCTCTCTGAAAGTAGCATCATTAGCTCCTTTTTTTTTTATAGGTAATCAAAGCCAACTCTCCCTCCCTATACCGAACCATCTCTGTCCAGCCACACACCAGCAAGCCATCATCGTATCTGTTTCATATCACACATAGCAAAAGGGAGAACAATAGGGCGATGGAATCAATAACCAATCCAACACACCTAGCCGCACAAGAACAGCGCCATCCGACAACAGCACCTCAAAGTGTAATAATCAGAATTACTTGGACCAAATCAGGCCAACAAATAGAATAGCATCCGCACAGGCTAGCAGTCGCAAGGTAGAAACTCCAACCAACACCGAGTAGCAGATGGCATGGGGGCAAGCACTATCACTAGCCATCTCCACCTCGACCAGGAACAGAAGCAAAAACCTAACTGCTTGAGATCAACTGACAACAGAAGGGGGTCTTATTCATAAGCACCCACCAGGAGGAGACAGTAACGGGTAATGGCAAGACTTATGGGATAATTGAAGCCCGAAACTGCTACAACATATGGCCGGAAGCGCCAAGCTTCAACGGCGCACGGTCGGAGTCCAGTGCTTCAATAGCGCATGACACAGAGAGTAAAGGGTGGCCGGGGCTCAAACAGCACAACGGCATGCTCGGGCGGCGCGTGGGCGGCATAGAGCATAAGGGAGAGTCACGGCTGGGCCTCAGTTTTAGCATCACTGGCCCATGGCGAGGAAGTCAGCAGCACAACGGAAAGGCACCACAGACCGACGACAACATCTCACCAGCGAAGAGCACCACAGCACGAAGGCCGGGGACAAGCGCAGCACAGCAACCATACGTGCACAGGCGAGATGACAAACAAGATAGCAGCCGGGCTCAAAACTCGAGCACCACGGCGCACGCAGGTCGTGAAACGACAGCCGGGCCTCAGTTTTAACATCACCGGCCACGGCAAAAGCACGACGGCACGAAGGCCGGGCTATCACAGAGCAGAGGGGGAGAAGAGCAACGGCACAGCCGGAGCACCGGCTACGACGGCAAGGCCGTGCATCACAGAGAAAAGTCACGGCCAGGGCTCACCTTGGATCAACGTCATGGTGGCGATGGGGACGGATCAACAGCGCGCTCTGATCAGTGATGGGGAAGCAGCAGGGGCGGCACCCTTCAAGGCTTCGGCCGAGCACGAAGGAGACAACGCGAGGTAGCGGCGAGGTGGCGGCGCAGAGTAGCAGGGCTCCCGCGTGCTCCTCCACAAAAAATCTGCTCCCCTATGGGCACCCCCTCCCTGCACCTCATATAGGCACGGCACGGGGCTCCCCTGCGAGGAGATAATCATGAAGCCCACCTCAAATCCGTTGGGATTTCCTGAGTGTTGCAACCGGACTCCACGAATCCGCGAGGAACCCGATTGGGGAAGAGGAAAATCCGTCCAAATCCGGTAGAGATAGGAAGGGATTCCGTTGGGGATTGAAAATAGAGATGGAGAGGATTCGGTTTGTTGGAGATACAGGGGAAAGGGAGAGAGGGCGCCGGCATGGCTCGAGCGACGCGAGCGGCGCGGCCCGTGGACCAGGGGGCGAGGCGGTGCGGCGCAACAGCTCGGTGCGGGGCGGCTCTGCTGCGTGGGAGAGCGGCGTAGGCCCAAGGAGCAGGGAGGGAAAAGGGGGAGAGCCGGCTTGGCCGGCGGGACGCGCGGCTCGAGCGAGGTGGCGACGCGCGTGAGGGAGAGAGGCGGCCGCTCGGGTGTGTGAGGAAGAGGAACAGCGCCCCTGTGCCCTAGGGTAGCTGGCGCATGAGGATAAGGTGGCCCGGGATGGGCCGGGTCGGCCTGATGAAGAATGGAGGAGGGGGAAAGAGCCGGGCCGGGCTGGCCGAAAGAATGGGCCGGCTGAGGACCCATTTCTCTTTTTTTCTTTTTTTCTTTTTCTTTTTTTTTTTTATATATATATGTATACATGTACGTATGCGTATACAGGGGATTGCTACTGTCCGTGGCAAAATACCATCGTACACTATTCATCACTTGCTCCTTGGCTGTCCTTATAGTCGAGAGGTGTGGTTCCTTCTCCTAAGACCTTCAGGTCTTGATCGCCATATTCCGCCGGCAAACTCTGAGCTTGTTGATTGGTGGCTTCCGACTCGAAAGCGCCTCCCAAAGGATCTGCGTCGCGGCTTTGATTCCCTCCTGTTGCTGGGTTTGTGGTTCATTTGGAAGAAGAGGAATAATCATGTGTTCAACTGATCTGTTACTTTGGCCGGTGCTCTCAGCAGGAGGATCGTGGACGAAGGTCGCATCTGGGTTCAGTCCGGCAACAATTGGATTGCGCTGCTTCTCTTCCCACCCTAAGCCGGTTGATCTCCTTAGCGCTTAGCTTGGTCGCGAATGCGCTGGTGGATGTAGTTGTTTTCTTTTTCTTCCTCTATGTTCTTATCGCTCCTAATCACGGCTTGGGTGATTCCGAGTACTCGCTTGTACTTCTTCCTCTTAATGAAAAAACGTGTTCAGGCGCGTTCTCCAAAAAAAAAAACAAATGTAGCTACTTCATGATGCTTGAGAAATAAAATGCCCGGCTGCCATGAGTAGCAAAGATCTCTCGAGGAATCTCTCTTGCGGTGTTCCTAATTCTTGTACGCAGTGTGTTTGCAAGTAGAGGTTCAGACCTTGTTTCGTGTTTTATAGCTTGAATTCCACCATGACTATGCTGCTTATCGAATCTTCTCCTCAAATGTATATCAACCCCCTCGAGAGCAGCCTGCTTAGTTGGTTTTCCAATTTCATCTCCGGGATCCAGTTCTGTTCAGCAGCTGAATGCCACCGTCAATATGATTTTTTTGGGTTAAAGTGTACTCAGAAACGGGACCTGTTTTTGTTAGCATGCCACACAATTCACTTTCAGGTGTAACCTTATGCAGTTTTTGAGTTCTCTGTGTAAAAAATGCCAGCCTTCAGTTGATCTGATTTGATCAGCTTACTAAAAATGATAACACAAACAAATTATCTACTCATACACATGAACAAAGCTACTGAACCTGAACGCAAAAGGGATATAATCTGGAACATGCTTGGTCTGCTCTCTGCTGCATGAGCATGACCCCATAATGCTTTTTTTTTTTTTGGATTCTAGAAACATATGAAGTACAGAGATCTCGTATAAAACTAGCTATGCTTATTCGGACTTTCGGAGCCTCTTTCCACAAATTTACATTAGCATACTCTAGATCAACACTGTAAACAAGCATCCTCAGGATTGCCGAAAGAATTTCTCACAATACAAGGGGAGCTCTTAAATTAAACTACTGTCTCCCTTCAACTGAGTTTTGCACCTCATGTGCTGATTTATCTTCAGATCCGATGAAGACCGGTGACCATACCCTCCTCTGATATTCAGATCCAACAGCAGCAAGCCTTCATCTAGAGTGCACTTGACACCGTCGCCATCCCGAACTCCGTGGTACAGCTTAAAGTCTAAATTGCCTGTTCCGAGGTTGTCCTCAGATATGGCTTTCGCCAGTTCTCCATTGTTCTGCTCACACACTTGTGTCGCGTTGTCCATGAAACCTGAAAGAGCGAGGTTGAAGTCTGTAAGCTGCGACCTGGTTGCTTCTAGGTTGGCAGCTCCAGTTGCATCGTAGGAAAGGTTGTTCTGGGCTTTCTCTAGTATTGCTTGCAGATATTTGCCTTGGGCCTCAATTCGCATCTGCAGCTTCTTCTGCACCTGCATGTAGAACACATTCAGCGGTCAAAATGTTGTGATCATGGCAGCACAATGTTATAGTAGAGAAGCATGTGCCGGTTATTTTTCCTTTTTGGCATCTAACCTCAAGCTGCTCGTGCAGTTTCCTTTGGACTTCAATTTGATACTTTAGCGCATCCGCAAGTGGTGTTTCCCTGATACATGTTAGAAATACTTCAGAAATGGTATGCCTAACCGAATAAAGATCATAAAAACTGATATGAAGGATGGTCACACAAGCCATGAAATGAACACCATTTGGAAAATTTGAACTAGTAATTCAGACTTCAGAGATAATGCTAGCTGCTGGCTTGCTTCAAATTTGTATAAGATAGCATACAACATAGGAAAACTTTTATAATGCTAGTTGTTTCAGTTGGGTGACATAGACTGATTCCTGAATCCTGATCCAGGTTTCAATTTGTATAAGATGATTTTGTTAGTTTATTCCGTGGAAGTGCTTCATTAACGTGATAAGAGTATAAGATTCAGTTTACGCAACACATTAATCAAGAATTGTTTTGCAGGCGTTGATAAACCCCTATACTTTGGCACATCAACGTCCCTTTCCTATGACTTCATCCTCCAATGATTGACAGTCCGGTACAATTTAAGTAAGCACGTTTTCAGTATAAGTTAAGCATGGCGTTTCTCTTCTATAAGAGTAGACCACAAATATTTAAATCACCGATAGTACGTTCTATAGCCATCTGATATAAAAATCTTATTTTATACCCTGCCAACTAAAATAGCAGTTTTTCAGTTCTACTGGCGCAACAGAATCAAATTAGATTGTTGTCGTTGAATTCTTGCTATTTGAAGATGCATGTTCTTCAAACATCATGGCAGTGTTATAAAGCAGACATGCACGAGTCTATGTACTGATGTGAAAGGAAGCACCCATGATACAGGATGATGATTGCTTATTACCCCGTATTGTTACTGGCAGTAGACGGAATGCAAGGAGGTTCTGGAGTGTAGAAATTGATGCCCTGTGCGGCGAATGCTGTGAAAAGAGCAAAAACAATGTAAGATTTAGAAAACTACGTTGATAAGTGCTTTTGACCTTTTCATCTTAGCAATTTAGTATTCAGTAGTAGTATTAGCGAGGTACATACCCCCTCTGCTGGCTTCCAAGCCTGTATCTTTCTTGCTCTGTTTTCCCAGCCTGTATTTCTGATCACAAGAGACATCATCAGCAAGCACGAATTAGCACCGGACAAAGCAATACAAATAGAACGATAGACAATAATTGCACAGGAATTTGCAGAGAAGAGATCGGCGGAGCTGATACCTGAAGATGACTCTTTAGGTGGTACAAGGTGAGCCCTTTCATGCTCATCAGCCTCAGCACCGACTTGGGCGTCGCCTCTGTCGCACAGCACAGTCAAATGGAAAACGATATCAGAAACTCCAGGTCTCCAGGAACAGAAGTTGTAATCACAACTAGAAGCTAGCCCAGGGCTCCAATAACAGACTATCACAGAAGCTTTTAATCAGAGGGACGTCATGCATGTAGCATACATGAAGTTTGATCAAGTATTTTTGGCATCTTTCTGTGTGCACTGAGCCAAGCAGCGCGAGCAGATGGGATTCGAAATTTCGAAGGTGGAGCATGCATGCTGCTGTTTAGCAGCAGAGGAGGGCATGCGGGTACTCACTGTCGGGCCCGCCGAGCTTGGTGACGGCCTCGACGAAGCGCTCGTGCAGGTCGGGCGTCCACCGCAGCCGCGGCTTCGGGTCCCGCGACAGCACCACCCCACCCATCGCCCCCGCGCCGCCGTAACCCGCCCTCTCCATCCCCTCGAACATGCTGCTGATCGGTTGGTCTTACGGTATCCTCCTCGCGCGCTCCCGCGGCCGACGGATCGATCAACCGGTCACGAAGCAGCAGTTCAGGCGCGCGACCGCGACGTGTATGTCACCCGTACGTTGCGCTGCAGCTCGCGCGCGCGCACGAACGCACGCCCGGCCGGCGGTGGCTCGACCAGCAGCAGCTGGCGAGGCGGCTGCCGCACGGCACGGTGTGAATCTGGTGCCGCGCGCCGGAGGGGGGGGGGAGGTAGCGTAGGATTTCGGCGAACACCGAGGCGGATTCCTGACGGGAATGTGCGATATGTGGCGCGTTCTAAAGCTGAGCGGAGAGATAGAGATAGAGAGAGAGAGGAGGAATATGTAGAGAGAAAGCGCGCATCGGCATCGCATACCATCATCACCACCATGTATGTACTCATGTGTGCGGAATCTCGGGGAGCCTTGTGCCGGGGGGCAAGCCCGGAACAAAGTAACAAACGCCAACGCCCAAGCCGCCAACCGGGGCGCGCCGCCAAGGGCACCGTCGGCACCGCGCCCCCCGCGGGCGTCTGATTGTGATCCGACGCCCGTGCCGTCGGCTTGTGATCTGTTTCTGTTGGGTTCGGAAACCGGAGCGGGACAGGACAACGAAGGGGGCATGTGCGAGGGCGCGTCGCGTGGACGCCGGCCCCCGACAAGAGCGGGGTCCGGCATGTGTGCCTGCTGTGTCTTACGGTCGTAGGCCAGAGAAGCTGTCCGATCGCTGCTAGATTTAGAGAACACTGTGACCTGTACGTGTCTAGGTGACTAGGTGCCATCTGCCCGTCCCCCGTGGTCAATGGCGACAAGCCGGGCCGGCCGGGATCAAGAACAACTCAGCTGCATATACTAGTACTCCACTACACCAAACAAGCCAACAAGGTAAACTGGAGGAGGCACGACCTAGAGACTTGTTACTCTCCTCGATCGAGGAACGAATGGGAAAAACAGCGCACGGGAACGACTTCGCTGCCTTTGACGAGGGCATATTCCGGCGGCAAGTAGCGGCCCGGCGGATAGCGAAAGGGTGGGGATGGGAAGCGGTGGGGCCCCGGGCGCGAGAGGGACGCGGGGAGATGTTGGCGGTGATGCCGCGCGGCGTGGCCCCGGAGAGAATATTCGCGGCGCCAATTTGGCTGTGACCGCCGCTCCACCCGCCCCCGTTCGTCGATCGCCAATTCCATGATCCCTTCGTTTTTCGTCTTGTTGTTTTCTCGACCGGCTTACGGCCGCCGAGCCGGAGCGCACGTCGAGGAGGTCGTCAGCGTGAGGCTAGCGTGGTGAGGAGCTAGGCATGCGGCTAGCTACGGTGCCGACGGCTACACGCTCGGATCGGCGTGAGCTTCGTCGACCCGGATGCTGCCGCCGTCGGTTTGGATCAAACGCCTTGCCAATAACAAGGTCATATTTGTTTTTAATTCTGATTATAGATTCTATCTCAAAAGTAAAACCAAAACAAACAATCATAATCTAAAAACTGATTCTTACAATCTATGGTGTACTGTAAAATCTTATAATTCATAATTTGAATTTTCACAGCTAAAGCTAAAATAAATATGCCCTTAGCCACGGCATTTTCAGTCGTGATCCATAACGTGACCGCGAATTTGGTACTTAGTTCTTTAATTTATCCATGTAGATTGCGTAATTGAAACAGAGCGTAGTCTAAACTATGATGGCATGACTATAAGCCACATGATTAGTAGTTGTCTGTACCATGTCAGCCACGCCTTGCCTCCTGGACACACGCGAGCACAAAGACGCACACACACGAACACACGCTGGCACTGTGAGGGAAGCTCAAACTGCTGCAGCTTTTTCGTTTCTTTCTTCTCCTACAAGCTCGCCATGCTCCGAACGACCTGCGCCACTACTCGCACACTGTGGCCATGTTTAGGAGGATATAGAAAAAAGGAGTACATAGAAAATGCGGTCCCCATGTTTAGAAGTTTTAGGTCAGCTTGAGGTTGAAAGATTCTTCTTTTGGGCATATATATAGATTCGAGGAGCTAGTCAGCCTAGGATTTGTTTGTCTTTGTTCTCACTCTATCCAACTCTGAAGTATGCGCCATTCCACAAGCATCGCATCCTTTGGTTTCATTTTGGGGTTAGAATCATATGCTCAAAGGGAGACCAGGCCGTCGAATAATTACTATCAGTTCCTAGTGTGTTAACATCAAGTAGTACGCATATATATCCTCCCTAATCCTATCAATGGAACATTGTGCATGAATAGATGATGCCCAGTTCTCTAGATGCGTTGGTGCCGTACGGACGAGTAGTTTTTGTTGCTCAAACGGACCACAACTCCCTACCATCATATAGATATTTTCTTGAGTCGCTTGTGAATTTTGAAATTTTGAATCCATCCATGTATCCACGAGACCACGACTACTTGTAATAGAGAGATCACCGGGTCAACACTCTCCTGGCCCGGGTACGTGTGCATGTCTCGTGGCGCGCATGACAGCGGCACATCACGAACCGGGACAGTCGTCGTTGCCAGCCGCTCCACATGAGAGGGGGGGGGGGGGGGGGGGAGCACGCGCATATGCAGGGTGCGGCGGCTTATTAATGCGGGATCCTCCGAGAGGCGAAGCGGGTTGAGTGGGTGTTGGGTGGTGGCGCAGCAGCGACTGAGGGCGATGAGCTGTGCGGCCGTGGGAACGGGAGGAGGGAACACGGAATCCCTCATGCTTTCCACTATTCTTCTACTGGTACTCGTACTTGCCACGCCACCGCCGCTCGGCTCTTTGCAGCGGAAGTGGCGAACCAGGAAGCCTGGCGCTTGCGCTCGGCGAAGCGCGCAACAGCGCGACAAAAGGAGTGTTACAATCTTGCCTACTCTTGGTTCGCAGGCCACATGGAATCACTATTCTATGGGGTATTTTTCAGCTGAAATATACTCACAATACATGACGTTTTAGATTTGAGTATAAATATTAAGTGAAAGGTAGAATGAGCATCTTATCCTCTTTTATTGCACATTGACCTATAAGTAATAATGATGTAACATGACTGAAAAATGGGCTAAAATATAAAAATAGACAACATACGCTAACGTATTTGCGAAAATAAACAACATATCGGCGTATTTGTAAATGTAGCACCTGTATTCGGCACTTTAAAATCCGAAAACTCAATTTCGGTATCTCAAACTCCGAAAATACGTCGTATTCGGCACCTCAAATATCGAAAACACACTGTATTCGGCAACTGACGTGCCGAAAGCAGTATTCGGCACGAATACGGCTTCTACCGTGCAGCGAGAAGCTAGCAAGCTACAGTAGAACGCAGAAATGTGTTAAAAATTTATGTTTTTTATTTAACTCACGATTTTATTTGAGAGTATAAAAATAGTCTAAAAATTCTAAACATTTTCACGAACAAAATAGAGGTCACTAGCAATCCGTTTTAATTGGTTTGATCCAAAAAAACATGAGCCAATATTTAATTAAAATTCTCTAAATAAGCTAACTTTTATAAATTCTAGCAATTTTTAATACCTCAAATAAATTATCAAAAATATAGAAAAAATCACTAATATTCTTCTAATGTGATGTACTAATTTATAAAAATATTTCGAACCCTATGTTATTTGGTGAAAAAATAAGTTCCTTTATAATGATATATTTATATGCATTCTTATCATTTCATGTCATATTCTCTTTTAATTTATTTCATGTACTAATATTTTATTATTTCAAGCTCACACAGCACATTTAACGATGAGATGTGCTAATATCCCCTCTGTTTGACATCCTCATTTATATGCATTCTTATCATTTCATGTGATATTCTCTTTTTAATTCAATTTAAATAAAAATAAACGCATATATTCTCTTTTAATTCATTTCATGTGATATTCTCTTTTATCATTTCAAGCTCACCCAGCACATTTGACGATGAGGTGTGCTAATATTCTTCTCATGTGATGCAGTCAACATGAACATATTGAGATTGATTTTTCATGCACCTTTGTTGTCTGCACTAGGAAGCAAAATATTCCCAACCAAACATTGTCACTCCTCGGTAGATCGAAACACCTTCGCAAGTGCGCAACATCCTCTTGCCTTGTCATGCTTTTCATCTTCTCAGCAGTATATCTTCACACCACTCCAGCCATGACAACAAGGGCGGTCATCCTCCACAAAAGAGAATATCACATGAAATGAATTAAAAGAGAATGTATGCGTTTATTTTTATTCAAATTGAATTAAAAAAGAATATGACATTAAATGATAAGAATGCATATAAATAGATCATTATAAAGGAACTTATTTTTTCACCAAATAATATAGGGTTCGAAATATTTTTATAAATTAGTACATCACATTAGAAGAATATTAGTGATTTTTTCTAGATTTTTGAGAATTTATTTGAGGCATTAAAAATTGCTAGAATTTATAAAAGTTAGTTTATTTAGAGAATTTTAATTAAATATTGGCTCATGCTTTTTGGATCAAACCAATTAAAACGGATTGCTAGTGACCTCTATTTTGTTCGTGAAAACGTTTAGAATTTTTAGACTATTTTTATACTCCCAAATAAAATCATGAGTTAAATAAAAAACATGAATTTTTAACACATTTCTGCATTCTACTGTAGCTTGCTAGCTTCTCGCTGCACGGTAGAAGCCGTATTCGTGCCGAATACTGCTTTCTGCACCTCAGTTGCCGAATACAGCGTGTTTTCAGTATTTCAGTTGCCGTATTCGGCACTTCAGTTGTCGAAATCAGTGGGTCCGATGTATTTTTGGAGTTTGAGGTACCGAAATTGAGTTTTTGGATTTTAAAGTGCCGAATACAGGTGCTAGATTTATAAATACACCGATATATTATCTATTTTCGCAAATACGCTGACATATATTGTCTATTTTTGTATTTTTGCCCTGAAAAATGAGATTTTACTTAGAAAGTAGAGACTTAATAGAGTGGTAAAACTGAAAAATATAGGGTAAAATTACCTCGAAATCGTAGAACGTCATGTATTATGAGATGCAGGGAGTAATATTTTTCTTGTTTTGTGTTCAAACTAGAATTTTGCAAGACGAGAGCATCCCTCAAGTGTGACCCGTCGTTCTTCAGCTCAGCTGCCCTGCAGACTACTGCGGGCTGCCTTAGCTAATCTGGCAGCTCAGCTCCAACGTGTAGCCTTGAAACCACCTGCCGGAAAAAAAAATGGAACGTAATGCAAAATTGGTGCCTAATTAGGCAAAATAACGCCGAACTCCCAAAGACTTCTGAAATTCCGGATGATTTAAGGAAAAAGAGGACAAATATTCCATTATAAATTATCAAACGAGTGGTTGTGTTGATTTACAATAACTGCCACATCAAACTGGCCTCTTGATGTTGCATTCAAATGGGACAAAACATTGTACTTTGATGTACATCGAACAGTTTTAATGAACAGCATACAGGATAAGTAACAAATTGCCATCATAGCTAGGCCGCAGTGTATCTCATCTGAAGTTGGCAACTCTGCACTTCAATCTCTGTGGCTCTCTGCATTTCACGGTTCTGGTGCCCGTATCTTATCTGAAGTTGGCAACTCTGCATTTCAATCTCTGTGGCTCTCTGCATTCGCTGTTCTGGTGCTTGTAACGTTGCAGATATTGTGTCATTGATTTCTGACTTTCCTTCTGAAAGGTAGCAAATAAAAGAAAACGAAGATACTGTTAGGTTCAGTTTCCACTTCAAGATCACAATGAAATTGTGTTAGCATTTACCGAGCAATTGGCAATACCGAAATACTATGCATTTGCATTGCTCCCTCACGCCGCCTGCTTAGCCAAGGTAGGTAGATCTCATCTGGAATGGTAAAAATCAACCCAAAAGCATCTCAATCAATAGCAAAAGCTGTCTATGACGCCGCCTGCTTAGCCAATGACAGTTGATCTAGTATAAGCTGTCTATAGGACCATATCCAATTGAAGAGCTTGTTCTCATTTTCATAATCCATCCTATCGGATATGGTTGAAGCTGTTGAACATCCCAGTGTAGGAAGCCTTGGCTGCAGGCTTGGGCGTTTCTGGGGTTCCAAACACGTTCCAGAACCGGAGAGTCTCATCCGCAGCAGCTGATGCTACCGTGCAACCATCAGGGCTCTGCAATTTCACCAAACAAGACCATCAGCAAAGTTCATATTAACATATACTCAATGCTTACAGAATCTGTAAAAGTTAGCACGAAAAATTCACCTGAGCCATGAAAAGGACACGAGAGGTATGGCCAGTGAGTTCAGCCATCTTCACCATTGATGGGTACTTCCACAAAGTCAGCTGGTTCTGTGTGAATCCGTGTGAACTCAGCAGCTCTCTCTCATTCTTGTTCCAGAGAAGAGCGCAGACCTGTGATCCGGTGTCAACAGAGTTCAGGCATGCACCGGTGTGTGTGTTCCAGAACTTGATACACCGATCACTGCCACCACCGCCAGTCGCCAACAAGTTGCTCTGGAACGGGCACCAAGCGAGCGCCTTCACAGCGGCCATGTGGTCCTCGAGCCTGTGCAGCCACTGGTTGCGGCCAGCAGATGGGACGGAGGACGCCATTGACACATCCCAAATGTGCAGAAGGTTGTCGTTGCCCCCGCTAGCCAGTTGCTGACCCGACCCAGACCACTTGAGCCCACACACCTCCTGGCTGTGTCCCTCGTACGTCTGCACGGCATGGTTCCTAATCCTCACGTCATTGTTCACGATCTTGCCGTCCATGCTGCCGGTCGTCAGGATGCTGTTGTTCCATGCGAGTGAGCCAACTCTTGCCTCATGCACACCTCTGAGAGTTCTCAACTGTAGAGAAAGAATGGTCTAATTCAGCAACAGAGAACATGTATCGCGGCATCACCACAACATTTTTGGATGAAGCAGGGCAATGTACATACCAGTCGGTTCGAGCTGGTGTCCCAGAGCTGGACATCGGAAGAGTTGAGCCCAACGGCGATGTGCCGACCGTCGGGAGCCCAGCTGACGCTGGTGATGGGACCGTTGTCCTCGTCAACAGTCACAAGCTCAGACGTGGATCCGCTCGAGGCGTCCCACAGGTACACCGTGTCGCCGAGCGCAATGGACAGCACATTGTTGCTCCCCCAGTCGAGCAGGTTGAGGTAGTAGTCATCAACGAGGTCCGGAGCGTCCAGAGTCCTCTCCGCAGACTGAACAATTTGATTCAAGCCGCATCAGCGATCACCATCCCAGTACCACTACATCCGTTGCATCAATCTAGAGACTAGAGGTGGGATGAGAGGAGCGTGTGCGCACCTGGGGAATGTGGCGCCGCTGCTTGGCCGGCCTGGCCTGCAGGTGGGAGGAAGCCGCGTCGGTAGAGACATTCTCGGGCTCCGGCGGCTTATTCCTGAAGGCGAGGATCCGCGTCCGGTTGTTGAGAAGCTTCTCGGCGAGCAGCCTGCGGTACGCCTCCTTGGACGGGGACGCCGCCACGGCCGCCGCGTTCTCCTTGTCCTTCTTGGGCTCCGTGAGCAGGTAGTGTGCCATGTCCATGTCCATCGCCGACCTGTCCGGGATGAACCTGTCGCCCTGCAGTCAGGAGGCAAGCTCGGTCAGGCACAAGAGAATGAGAACCAGCCAAGCTCGGTCAGGCAAATCGTCGAACACCCTACGCGCGCGCACATAACATTGAGAATCTCGGGGAGAAAGGAACTCACATAGCACTTGGCCGACGGGTTGCGCGATCCCGTGCTCAGTGACGGCATGTAGGGCCGGGAGCCGGCCTCCTGCAGCGGCGGCCGCGGCGCCGCGGCTCGGCTCTTCTCCGAGGAGATCGAGTGGGAGCCTGCGTCCATGGTTAGCAGCAACAGAACGGAACAAGCACAAACAGTAATACCAATAGCAGAAATAGTAAATAAAAGAACGGATTAATTGCAGGTTAGTATAATCGAACACGAACTAATACGCGAAGAAGATAGAATAATTAAACAAGCGGATCAACAGCGAGAAATTCGAGAGCTTTAACAAGCGAGGTCTCGTCTGCCCAAGCGCTCGAGATCGGCGTGGGGAGGCGAGGAGAGGGAGAGAGAAGAGTCGCTTGCTCTGTGGGGGTTTAGGGATCGGTCACTGAGGATTATTTGTAGGAGGAGGAGGAGGGAAGGGGAAGGCCGCCGCACCGCAACGGCTAGTACGCCGAGGAGGACACGAGAAGAGAAAATAGCCGTTGCATTGCGGGTTTAGGGCTGGCTGGTGGTGCAGGGCTCAATGGGTGTAGCCACGTGGACGAGCTGCTCCGATCCGCCGACTAGTTTTCCGTTTGGGTTAATAAGTTCCGTCATTATAATTTTACCCATATTTTCGCGCAAGTGCTCCTCTAGATCCTGGAAAAAAATTTAGTGTAAATTAGTAAATAGATGTAAACATACAAATAATTTGTAGAAAATCACTGTACTATCACAAAATATCGTAAAATAACATCTCTACCGATAGGATAGTAGAATTAATCACAATCTTTAGATAAGAATCAGTTGGTATTCATTGTTTGCATGTTTATATCTATCGACTAGTTTGTACTAAAATTTTACATGATAATGGATTGATGAAAATTAAATGTGCTCCAGTTAGCTGGACCTCATACGCAGAGACCGAGACCGAGACCTATTCAATTCGTGCTGGATTTCTGAAGTAGCAGCTGCTGCTGCTCCTTCTACCATGGATATGTCATCACACAAAAATTGTCCCTTTGCAAGCACGAAGCCGTGCTTAGCTGCAAGGACCAAGTGCTGATAAGGGCATGTGCAGTTACACGAACCACTCTGAACAGTCTCTGAGATCAAACTTCATTGCAGTTTCTGATTCTTTGTGATGTGCTAAGTTGCGCTACGAGATACAATTAGTTAGATGAATCTTTAGTAGCAGTGATATTTCGCTGTTACAGCTAGAAACAAGACTATAAATTTCCAACTAATTGTTACACACAAACATCAGATATAAAAAACTACTTCTAAAAACACACCACAATGCCAAATGAAACCGAATCCCAACTCTATCCTTGTGAATTTGATCCATTGTAACTTATGTGCTAGGAGCTGTGATGCAGATAAGCTACCTTCGAGGGAGCTTGCCAACAAAATACTGTATGTATAAAAAAAACTATTCAAGATTTGGCATAGCGCCCTTGAAATATCTACAAAGTATCCAGCCATACTTTTAGTTTATTTATTAGATCCAAGTAGGAAAGATTGAAATAATATATATCTTCTATGATTGTCGTTGTATTTCCTGTATCTAGGGCGATGTGATCTTCGTTAGTATGGGATGGAAATTGTAAACCTAGCCATACACGAAACTTATGTATTGGTGTAACTAAAATATGGACGTCTTAGTGGAGTGGTATAAGTTCAAACTACGATGCCCATTTTTATGCACACGTGAGCGTATTTCAATAAGAACCTTTTGCAAGGTTATGAGATTTATTATTAGCAAAATTTAAAACCCTACTTGTATGATAGGGGTTTTTATTTACTTACTTATAAGAACTTTCAGTTCAGTTTTACATATATAAATTTAAAGTGTTTTCATATACTCCTTAGATCCATATGTCGTTTTGACTGTCACACGTGTACATCACATGGCCGCAAATCCTGTTGTGTTGCCTCCATTGGCTCATCCAGTGTGACGAATGTATGGCTTGGCTAACTCTCATGACTTTGCTCCACTGCATTGCTCCCTTCCCAACTCTCAAGCTCGTCACCCCAACACCGCTCATCTCAGGTCAGCTTAGGCTGATTGCTGGGGTGACGAGCTTGTGAGTTGGGAGGAGAGCGATGCAGTGGAGCCGAGCCATGAGAACTATAGATATGAGCCAAACTGCATGCCCGCCAAGATGGACAAGCCGCAGCAGGATCCATGTCCATGTGGCATACACGTGTGACGGTTAAAGCGATATTTGGATCCAAGGGATATCTGAAGACACTTAAAATTTACAGGTGAAGATTGAACAGAATGTTCTTATGAGTGAGTAAATAAAAATCCTCTTATCATGCAAGTGAGTTTTTGTAATTTTTTCTTTATTATTTATCCCGACGTCCATCAGTTGGATGTGTTTTTTAATAGAGTTGGTGTTGAAAATATATGTATTATTCTAATAATACCATATTCTACTTGGAGATATATTTTATAACTATTTACTGATATAAAATAATTTACCGCAAATAACATGCTATGGACCAAAATAAACATTAATAACGATATGGACTTAAAGTCAGGTCGATGAAGAGAGGATTTGATACAAGTTGCAACCGCGCGGATCGTCAACGAAGCATCAAGCAGAATACGTTGGTGGCAAAAAGATTATGCTAACTTATAACCGCGTTACAGTCACGCATCATAAGTTATAAGCCATACAATTTTACATTAAAAAAATACACAAATACGCATATGTGTGTATCTATAGCAAGAGCTCACTCTCTCACTCACTTTGTTTTAAGTAAGAGAGAAAGCACCACTATTTATATCGGTGTACACGCCTTACTCTTGCAAGATGATACTAAACCATAACAATAATAGGAGAAAGCGTCTGTTTGTTTTAAGTACTTTTTGCTTTTTTGCTTTGGAATTCCCGAATGGGCGTCGTACTCACAGGCAGCCCTATCGGTTACACGTTCCAACAGTTAGACGTGTGCACGTGTATGTATCCTTTGTAATTAGAATAAGAATATACGGCCAAGATTGAACGAGTACCAGTCGGCGAGGGAGCCAAGATCCGCAGCACCCGACCCAACCAGACAGGAGAGATGGCGATGTTGCGACCGGACCGAGATCCATTTACGTCGAAGTTACTGTGACATGGTTACGTAGTCGAAGTCATGTGACATGTTTACTGACGATCTGGCTCCACACATCAGCGACGACAGGAATCCGATCCGTTGCGACCGGCGTTGGAGAGGGTTTCCCGCCGCCTATCGGGATCGTCGGCAGCCCTATCGGTGGTGACTGGTGAGCCGACGCGTGCCGGAGATATCCTCCAAGCCCCGGCGCTGCCCTCCCTCCGCCCTGCCGCGCCATGGATGCCGCGTTCCGCACTAGCAGCGCAGCTGATGAGGACCTTTACGTCTCCAACCGCCGCGGCCGCTGCAGCTGCTCGCACCCGTCGCATCCCTAACCTCCAGGTGAGACCGCGTATTCAATTCAGGCGTTTGCTTAGTTATTGGCCCTCGCGTAAAAATCATACTCCTCGCTAATGCTGATTAACCTAGGCGCCTGACTCCTGAACGCCGTAAGAGGATCTCTTGTTAGGTTAATGTCGTGCAAGTGTTCGTGTGATTTCAGAGTAGGGTCTATGAATGCAGTGAGTTCATGTTGGCCTTTTAGCCTTCGGTTGATTTATATAAAAAAAAGAATAGGGTCTACAGTATAAATTAACATGATGGTATGCCCCTTGCAATGCTTTTGGTATCATGTCAGCTATGTTTTCCTGTGTGCTCAACCTTGATTCATGGTGTCCCGGATTTCTCTTGGTCTGGTGGCTGTAGATGCATAACATGAATGGCAATTTTGTGTCTGGACTCTGAAACGTTATGTTAAAAGCTTGGATCTGGCTATAATTTAACATGACCTTTTTTGTATATATTTCAATTTTACCACTGCCGTCTGTTGAGCTTGGATCAATGCACTAAAGACCACGGCCCCACTGTATGCCACAAATTCTGCAGGTTTCAATGAATGTTTTCTTGGATGACCCCTTGCTGATTTTCTCTATTGTTGTCTTTGCCATACGATTTGACATTTGTTTGAAGACAATTTTCTTCTTGATGTTCGCTTGTGATGGAACCATTGCAGTTGTAGTTATAAGCGAGATTTAGGTTTTGGTTGTGTAGGTTTCTTAACATTTGAATTCCTGTCGTACTGCCACCCACTGGGTGCATAATATTTTCGCCACCTGAGCATGGGGATTCCAGAGTTGTCCTTGTCACTGAAAGTAGGTTAAGTGATAGTAGACCAGTAGTATCTTCCCTGTTCACAACTTCTGCTAACTTACAATACAAACCTGTGTTCTAAAAAAAAATGAATCTACTAGGTAATATACTTGTCCATATACAAGGAACAGGTGCCTGTACACATCACCATAATTGGCGGCTGTGCTTCATATCTTATAGTATTGTGTATTTGTCTTGTGTTAGTATCTTAGTTTTGTTGCCATCCTCTGTCTTTCTTATTTAAAAATGGTATTGGACTATTAAATTAAATTGTTTTTAATTTTGTTCCTAATGGTGCCTGGATCAAAATAAAAATCCACAATGGGGGTGATGGAAGAAAGGCCTAAAGAAAGGAACCGAGGGTATAAAGTATATGGATGTGGGGATGTGGGAGCTTCCCTACTTTTTTTCTGGTAGAATTACCTAAAGAAAGGGAGTACCTGTAGCGATGAGTGCTAGTTCTTTTTTCTCTCCATAGATTGACTTGGTGGGCGTGTTGCATCTCTGGTTCTCCTTTTGGATGGGCTGTTGATCTATTTTCAATTTCACAATGCCATAACATAAAGTAAGAAAGAAGAAATGCCTGCTTCTTTTCACCTGTTCCCGTGGTATGCTGGTTCTACAATCTATATTTCATCTGACAATTGAGTTTAGTAAATAATTTTGTGTCACAATCAATATGTTTGCTATGATTTTCTATACCATTAATATTGACCGGAGTGCTTGCTGCTGGGCCGGTAACACCCTGCCATCTCTAAGGGAACCGAGGGTATAAAGTGGGCAGAGCAGAAGAGGTTCCTCTCGATGGAAAGGAAAGAGTAAGGAAGGATAGGATGTAACAGCACAGTTCATTGTAGTCAATCCAATTTGCATACTGTTTTAACCCTGTAGATTGTGTTTCACATTGATGAACATACTGCGCTTCTGCTGTCAATTCCTCCTCATATCTTAAAACGATATGCAATTAAGTTGTCTGCTGTTGCTAGCTCTACAATATATCTGGTTTTCGAAGCTACAGCTATACTAATTAGCATCAATAGTAGAATACTAAGGCTCAGCATTATTGTAGCTCTCTACTTATTTTTTAACATCATTTCGAAATGAATAGGCATGCTCTATCTCAGTTTTGAAACATGTATGCTAATCTAACAACGCTGTATTTTTTTTTTTTACTTCCCTTTTGTAGGCCGGCAGTCGCGAGGTTCATGACATGGTATGATAAATTGATTGACCCACACTACGAGTTAATGTTCGTAGTATTTGGTTGTGTGTCATATTTTGTGGCGACGACAATAGCCTATCGACGCATCGACAAACTTGGTATCGTGGGCCATAATTTAAACTCTGGGAAGAGCGGCGCTAATGATGGTGATGGATATTGATCGAAGGGGCAGGGCGCATGCTTATTGTGTGGCAAAGTCAGTTCTATTTAGTGAGTCAAGAGTATAATTAGTCGTTTGGGCAAATAACATGTTGCTTCCACTAGACTCCTATTGTAATTTGCTTTGCAGCAGTGCTATTTTTATGCCCTCTCGTACTTAGTTGACGTTGAACTTGTCTGGTTGATCCCATCTGTACGTGTTATTTACTAAGGCCACCTCCAGCAGTGGAGCTATCCAGTGCATCCAGTGCTACAGTACTCCGTAAAGCACTGTAGTATTACTGTAGCAACACTGTTTATAGAGGCTGACAGCAGGTTCGGAGAGAGAAAAAAAGGAGTAGAAGGTAGAAAATGGGGTAGCTGCTGGAGATGAAAAAATAAGAGATGTTGTAATAGTGATAGAGAATGCTGTAATAGTATTTTTTAGGATGAACTGTTCACAGAGGCTGACAGCGGGCTCGGAGAGAGAAAAAGAGGAGTAGAAGGTAAGAAATGGGGTAGCTGCTGAAGATGAAAAAATAAAAGAGGTTGTAATAGTGATAGAGGATGCTGTAATAGTATTTTTTAGGATAAAAATTTAAAGTAGCTGTTGAAGATGACCTAAGCTGTGACCTATGTAATGGTTTCCAGCCATATTCGTCTTGCCCGCATTTTTTTAAAAAAAATTTCTCTCGCAATTTCCCTGACAGCAGGCAGCGAGCGTTTGCTGGAATGCGGCAGTATGGCTCTGCGCCGCCGACGGCTGCGACCACCTTGACCGCCCCTTCCTCGTTGCTCGCCGTCGTGCGCGGGCAGCGACCAAGACGGGTTCACCGCGTCGCCCCGACCTGCACCGCCGCACGCCGAGATGTCACTCACAACCAGCACGGCAGCAACCCCTGACCGTACTAAATGAACTTGTCTGGTTGATCTCATCTGTAGTTGTACTATGCTGTGACCTTTGTAATGGTTTCCAGCCATGTCCTGCCTGCAATTTTCTTTTCTGTCGCAATTTCCTACCACATCTTGCAGCCACCTTCTGGGTTAACACCAGTTTCACAACATTTCACCAGCTTGATTCACAGAAGATGCATGCTTCTTATTCTTCATTGGATTTGTCATTGTAATACAGCTCTGCAAAAGGATCAGGATTGTTCGTTTAGTAACCCTACACACTAACACACAGTATAATCTACTTAAGCATGAAGGTGAATGGCATACTTGTGTCTTCGGTCTTATCAACCTGTACCTATATTTTATTTAGGTATGCATTTATCGCCAAAATTTTGTATCTAAACAAATGTGAGCTCCAAAATCAGCATTCAAGCCATATGATTCATGTCCCACCTAGTCAGGGAAAGAACAGGCTGTTTAGCATGGATAGTACCCATGAACTAATTCAACGATGTTTATAAGATCCTTCTATCAAAGGTACAAAGCTAAGCTCAGATACAAGCATGGCGGTTGAGCTCGATTGCTCTGTTTGTTTCTATTATTTTCTGAAAGGAAGACATATGTCACGATTAACTAATAGGGCAACATACTTGTTAACAAATAGCAGGGTCATCCCTCACTCTTCCTACCAAGATGGATTTGAGAGAGGTTGCAGGATGCTGTTTTTCCAATCGCGACATTCTGTGAAACGGGACGTTCAGTTCTGTATTTAAAGTTCAATAAAAAAACATGTTTTATTCCTGAAATATATCTTCAGAGTACCAGTTCAATGAATTCGCAGGGTAGACCGTCTCTACCTAGCAGAGATATCATATGGAAAAGAAATAAGATCCAAGTGTAAAAGGCACAAAGACATTCGTGCATGCCATGATACTATCATTAAGTTCTACACAGTGATGCAAGGTTATGCCTACCTTTGCAACTGTCTGGTCTTTTAGGTAGTTGTACTTGTCCATTTAGTTTCTGAAAGCACACTACAGCATAACGTTCACAAAATACGGAGGAATGGAGAAGGCATGACTTGCATTTCCCAACTTCCTATGGCATGAATAACAGCAAAGATGCCAAGTTCAAAGAGTGTGAGTTTTCCGTCTTTCTCGTGGCTGTTCTTAATGATAATGATATGATAGCCTTTCACTTTGACCTCTTCTTGGATTGTTCAGGAGAAACTTTTAGGAAATGATTGGTTTTGATATTGACATATTCTGTTATTTGTTCATCAATTTTACATGACAAGCAAATTTTTGCATTAGTGCCTTCACATGCCAATTACATTTTGCTTCTTACCATGATCTTGTATATATATTATTGGCAGCGCACTCAAACACATTCTCAAGGATGGTTTTGAGCTACTCGCCTACTAGTTTCTGAACTGTTTTTACTCCGCCTGATCTGTTACAAGAATCTTGGTATTGTTCTCTTCTCATCTCGTCTCTTCCAGTGCTAAATTAATCTGTTTTGCTTTCATCATGAGAACTGACTTTGAGCTTCAAAACACCACCTTCTCAACCTTTGGACTTGTGGTGCTTTGTTTAGAAGATGGAATTATAGAAGGGCAAAGGGCACTTTGGTCATTATCTATATTTACTAGTCTGTGTTCTGCTGATTGATTGTTGAGCTTGGTAGTTGAAGCACAAACCAGCAAGATTCATATTTTTAGGACTAGGGTGCAAGTAAAGACGCAAGGGAGTTTGCTGGGTCTTAAGGAAGCAAAAAGGCTTGCTGTCTCATCCAATGTGCTAATAAAACTTCTCCACACGGAAAAGAGAGAGAAACAGATTGCCTAGCTTAAACCCTACGTATTCTCTTCCTCTCGAACAAACAAACCAACCAGGCCAGCTGCAATCTTCTCTGCCTACTCAATTCTATCCCTGTTTTATTCAGGTTGAGTTGTCTTTTCCCTATATATATGTGCTCCAGCTAATTATTCTGTCTATTTCAGATCCAAACTAGTTCACTTCTAACATGCTACTGTTGTATTTTTAATCAGTCTCATTTCTTGAATTTGCTTCTTTCTATAAGTTTTACTACTCTAGATACTTATGTGGTGCTCATTAGTTCCTAAATGATGTTTTTTTAGATCTTGACTGAAGGCAACAGAGGCCAACATGATTCTTGGGGGAGGCTATTTTGATGGTTCCCATGATCCTATTCTCATGGCAGGATCGCTGATTCATGATTCCTCCCAATCTTCCATCTATGACATTACAAATGCCGAACAGCAGAACTTCACAGTCACCTCCTTTTCCATGGAAGATCTCTCCAATCCAGCTAATCTTACCTCAGAGCCTGCAAGGGTAATCGGCCATCTTCAACACCAGCTTGGGATTGACATGGAGAAGGACCACAGTGGCCACATGATACAAGAAGCGCCTCCAGTAGAAACTGCAAATTTGGTTCCTGCTAGCTTCGGTGTCCAAGATCATATCCTCAGCCATCAGATAGGAGAAGGTCCACATAACATAACTGTGGAACAACAGATCCTGGACTACAATGCTGTACCATATCCAAATGGTGCTTACGCAGCTGCACATGATCTCTCAAATGTTTTACAGATCCAAAGGTGCAATTTTACTCCTGAATTTCCTTCAACGGAACATATCTTTGGTGATTCAGCACAGAACACTGCCAATCATTTGGAGTTGAACAATGACCTTCCAGGTGCAATTCATGAGAGTGGAATGATGTTCAGCGATTCAACTCTACAGTTAAGTTATCATGCTACTCAATCTCATCTGTTGAAGGATCTCTATCATTCACTGCCACAAAATTATGGGTTGTTTACAAGTGATGATGAGAGAGATGGAATGATAGGGGTACCAGGGGTCCCAGAGAATATGTTCCAGGAGATAGATGGGAGGCAGTTCGAAAGTCCAATACTGGGAAGCAGAAGACAGAAAGGTGGGTTTGGCAAGGGCAAGAGAAAAGCTAACTTTGCAACTGAAAGGGAGAGGAGGGAGCAGCTAAATGTAAAGTATGGGGCTTTAAGATCACTGTTCCCAAACCCTACTAAGGTTTGTCTAACTTATCTTTTTGCGTACAAATATCTGTTTCTCACATTACAGATAGCTCGATTTGCACGATCACATGGATTTTCTAGAATTTTGCTAAGTTTCACTGGTATCAGGATATAATGGAATTCCTGAATATATCCATCCAGATTTTTTCGCTAGAGAAAAGTGAACTAAAACAAACATGTATGGTAAAAATGAATTATGAAAGATGTTTTCATCATTAGCGAACTTTTATAAAGTCCTACTCGCCAGCCCACCTGATATAGGTTTCTCAAGAAACAAAAGTTAAATGGTATTGGTTCTTGAAGCATGTGGAGGAAGGTTCATTATTTACTTTATTTTAGGTGAATATTCAAGTGTTTTTTGTGTATTACTGTATTTAGTCGACAGATTCATGTAAATAGATCTTCAGTATCAACATCCAACAAAATATGATGTAATTCTTCAGTTTGCACAACATATGAGCATCTCATTACAGAAACTTAAGATATTTATGACCAGCATAACAAAATATGTTACGAATTGTTGCAAATTTATTCTCCAGAATGACAGGGCCTCTATAGTTGGAGATGCCATTGAATACATCAATGAGCTCAATAGAACAGTGAAAGAACTGAAGATCCTAGTGGAAAAGAAGAGGAACAGCACTGATAGGAGGAAGATGCTTAAGTTGGATGATGAGGCAGCTGATGATGGGGAAAGCTCTTCAATGCAGCCAGTGAGGGATGATCAAAACAATCAGATGAACGGGACTATAAGGAGCTCCTGGGTTCAAAGAAGGTCCAAGGAGTGTGATGTTGATGTCCGCATAGTTGATGACGAAATAAACATCAAGTTCACAGAGAAGAAGAGGGACAACTCTTTGCTTTGTGCTGCAAAGGTTCTAGAGGAGTTCCGTCTTGAGCTCATCCATGTTGTCGGGGGAATTATAGGAGATCACCATATATTCATGTTCAATACAAAGGTAAATATCAATTTTCTTTACTGAAAGTAGGTTCTTGATCCTTTTCCCTGTGTCTCTAGCATTAACATTAATTATAATACTCCATATCTTGGTATTGTGCAGATACCTAAGGGCTCCTCAGTGTACGCATGCATGGTGGCTAAGAAGCTCCTCGAAGCTGTGGAGATGAAGCACCAGGCTCTTAATATCTTCAACTAGATGAATCCATCATAATGGTTATTCAGACGATGTACCGTGCTGGTCTATTTTTTAGCATCTAATAAGGTGCTGACTTATTAGAGAAGAACCGCAGGACCTGAAAATAGCGTTGTCTTTACTGTCTGCTACCAGAATTTCTTGACAACTAGTTCATGTTTAACTTCTTGCCCTCTTTTTCTGTACACTTAAACAGTCTGCTTGAACAGTGTGGTGCTTCGGATTCAGCACTTGCCGCCACTATCACCCACTACTTTATTCCATCGCATTCAAATTCAGAAATCAGAATATACTTAGCAGATCGATTCCACTACTCAACTTACAAATGCCTGGCTCGGGTTTAGTAGATATATTTGTTTAACAGGAAACGCTAGTACATCTCAATTCTATAAAAAGCTGGTATAGATACAATAATGAAAATCCAAAATCCATGTAAAATCCGACATGGTGGCTCAAATACCATGGGCAATCGACTTAGGAATTGACACACAAAACTGCGGAACATACTACTCCTATGCACTTAAAAATTGTTTGTGCGTGCTGGTTGAGATCCTTACCCCATAATGCACAGAACAACTGGTTATTCTCCTTCCACTCGCCCAATCCATCAAGCTCCCGATGCGGACGTCTCGAAGAGATCCGAAGGAATCACCTGAAGCAATCAATAAAACAGTGAGCAATACTGCAGAAAAAGAGGGAATTAAATGGGGCAGCCGCACCCGTACCGATCGATATCGGCGAAGTTGCGGAGGTCGACGAGCTGGGGCAGGAACGTTGGATGCGCGTGGCTTCGATTAGCAAGGGGTTTGGTTACTTCATCCAAACGCGTGGCTTCGATTGTGTTGTAGCATGCACCAAGCTTGCGAGGTGCAGGCTTGGCATGACTGGTTGCCTGCTCAGTCGGTTAGTCCCTGGAGCCAGGTGCAGCTAGTCCAAAAGGGATCTCCAAGCGAGGCTAGCAGGCACGTCAGGAAATCTCGTTCCTGGCTAGTCATGCTCGCAGGCGTCGGTGGCCCCTGCGGATGCAGGGAAAAGGAATAGCGTTACCCCCCCTTGCGCTGTCACCTCCTCGCCGCCACCGGTCTCTCCCGATGCTACCTGCTCGCCGCCGTCGCCGTCGCCCGGTTCCAGCTCGCGGCCGCCCCGGAGCCGCCTCCCCGACGCTCGATGTGGTAGCCCCTTGGCCTAGCCAGACAATTTTCTTTCTCCTCTCCTCTCCTTGTTCCAATCTCCATCCAATTCCTTGACGGTAACAACACAGCACGGCCTCCGCCATGGAAGACCGCGACCCCCGCGCTCTAGGCTGCCATCGAATCCGCCGCCACCGCCCTGGGCTCTCGCCACTACGCTAGCAACGACGACCATCACCACGGCCGCTGAACCTGCGCACCTCGCCTGCACTAGGCCAGATGCAGCAGCCAGGAACCGGTGATTGCTGCTTGCTCACCTTCCTCTCCGTGGCCAACATCACTTCAGAAAGTCTCTCTCTCTCTTTCCCCCTCATTATTCGCAGAGCAGTCGTTCTTAGTCCCGGTTTTTTCCCTAAATTCCTCGTTCTTATTTTATTAGGGCACGAGCGAATAAATAAAGAAAGAAACTTGATGAGTGAGTGTGTGTCATTTCGTATTATATTTCTGTATAGAGTGCAGTACTTACTGGTGATAGTGGGGTTGAATAGAGTGCAGTAGTATAACTTTATTTTATCAGGGCACAAGCGAATAAATAAAGAAAAAACTGGATGAATGAGTGTATGTAAATTTGTTTCAACGTAATTTTGTCAATATTTTATCTTTCAGTTAATGTATTTGTGTGGGTAACCTTTTTAGTTAAGTAACGTTGGGAGATACAAATTCTAATTTATCGAACAATAATAATTATGAAGTATGATTATCATATAACTCAGTATAGAGGTTACATACGCTGATAAACATTACATGGGATATGGGGATTTTTTGTCGCTGCATGAATGGACCCTAACCATAAAGAGATGATGACAACAAATGTTTGCATATATGTTACGCCTAAAGATTAACTTAATAGTGTGCCGCTGCTAAACCTAACATGTCTTAGGGAATGAAAATAGATCGGGTTACAATAGATGCTTTGTAATAAGTACATCTAGGATATTTGCTCTTTTGCAGGGCATCAGGGCCCTCTGCTTTAGCGCGTTAGGCCCTCTTCTACTTCCTTTCCCTCTCTGCTTCGTGTGCCTCAGCCGCGGTGCACTCCTTCACTATCTTCCTTATGCGCTCCTCCTCCTGACGCTTGAACCATAGTTCCTCCTGTTGTTGTTCGTACTTTCGACGTTCGTACGCTTCCCTCCTCCACTGCATACTCATATCGACCCACTGCTTCTGGTGCTTTATTTGCTCCATATCTAGCCATTCCATGAAGTCACATATAGGTAGAGGAGACTGGACAAATAACAAGATGGTAGATCAGTAATACAGTGCATGAAATCGTACGAAAATTACCGCATGAGTGATATATGTCACTATATCGGTGGGTACTTGTACGGTCCATATCGAAACTTGTCGTACTGGTAATTGGCACACGTGAAGAAGCGTATATCATAGGTGTAAGAGATGTCATAGGACTCACGAAGCCTATAAGGATCGCTACAGAAGCACATCGACGGTTCGACCTTTGAGAGATGAAAATCCCCTAATATTTCTTGGGTGAGCTTGGTGGACCTGAGGAAGATATTATAGTTGAGAGGGCTGAGAAAAGAATGGTCTATATATGGAAGAGGATGGGGTTATTTATGGTTGTTGGGGGCTTGTCCATGTATTACGTGCATGGGCTTGGCTAGGACTAGAGCATAGGATTCCTCGTGAAAACTAAAAAAATTATGGTATTGATGCTTGATAGAGATCCCATGTGAAAGTTTTGCTTGGTGTGATCATTTCATTTTACAAAAGTTCAGCAATGAGTTATTGTTGCCTCTGCATGGAGGCATATAATCCTATAAAAGCATTCCCTACGAAAACTATTAATTTTGAGTGGGTGTAGAAGTAATATTTATCCCTTTGATCTTAATTCAAAGTCAAAGCCTGCTTTAAGCATTCATCCTAAAGCAAGTAATTCTTGTGTGTTGAACGGTTCATATAATCACATGGTTGATGCTAGAGCTGCAATTAATGTTAGTCCTTGAGGTGATGATGATACAACCCAGTCTATACCAGTCCCCAAGATGCTCGTGATACAACATTAGTCATAAGAGGACACTAGCATAAGCATTGGCATGTCTAAAGTCTGAGTTAAGATAGAAGTGTCTAAACGATACTTAAGTAGCTTTGTAAGTAATGTTTTTTTATATGTTGGAAAGAATTCTGCTTGGATAGTATGTTAATATAATAAACTTACCATCACATTAATTAGACATAAAGTTCACAAATAGTTCGTAACATAGTACGTTAATATAAGCACTAACCGTATACCTATCGAACTGAACTAATTAAATGGAAAGTTAAACAAAATAAATAGTCATGTCTGACATTTGCATAGTTCATAGTGCATAGATGTTGAACACCTAGATCATCTCAAGATGGCGGAGAAAAGTGGCGATGCAAATTAGCGGAAGAATACCAGCTATGCCAGTCAATGCTATCTAGGTAAGATGATTGTCGTCTCTGAAGTGGTAATGAGAAGTTGTAATGATGGGTACCATCAAATTCACCATTATTTTTAGGGTTATCAATGTCCTCCAGAGATGGAGGCCTTGAAAGGAGGGGTCGCTGTGTCATGAAATCGTCATCGTCGTCATCTTGAGCTATCATGGTAGTAGCATGTTCTATTTCCATATCGGTTGTATACCATCTGATGTGGCGTGTGAACGTTCTCTTGTAGTGTTCCTTGAACCTTCTCATGTATTGTTGCTGGAATGTTGAGACATTGGGGGCATAAAATCATCATCCTCATCGTCCTCATTATTTTCTATATGAGTAATAGAGGGCACCCTTATACTCCTTAGGTTCGCTGACCGTCGCCGTCTACGTGAACCAGACATGACACCCCGGCCAAAGAGCATATACATCACCAAAAATTTTATGATGTCTTTGTTGATCAAATGTGCATCTTTCGAGAACACCTAACGGAGAAAGGAGCATTCGAATCAATGAAAAAAGATAAGTAGAGTGATCACATAGAAAACTACAAACCTAAATGCGGAATGCATACTGGTCAGGCAACATCACTATCGTTCTTTGTCTCCTATAGAAACCTAGAACAGAAGGATAGTCAGTCAGTTCGCACACGCTGAGATATGTTTGACGCTGCTCGTGCAAGAGAGCTCTAAGGTCCTCAATGGTTACATATTGAAGCGGAGCGGTTACGCAGAACATAAGGGTCTTGTATGCAATTTTTTCACGGCTTGGATTAGGTTGTTCTCTTTGAAGGAATCATCCTTCTCTTCACGAATAACCTGCAAGGAGGCATTAAGTGCTATATAAAATCATTGTAGGTGTGCATAGAAAGCATGTACTCGAAGACTCGCCATAGATTTATTAATCCTTCACTACAACGTTATGGCTCTGCACCAAAGCACGAATCTCTGATTATTTAAAAAATATTAAATATCATAATTAATATGTAACAAAGCTTAATAAATATAAAAATAAAGTTATGTGCCAGAATTATTTGACAAGCATTACATAAATTAAAAATATTTAAATTAACAATACAATGAATAATAAATAATAGGAATGACTATGACAATAAAGCATTACATAAATTAAAAATATTTAAATTAACAATACAATGAATAATAAATAATAAGAATGACTATGACAATAAAATCAATAATACATGTGTCATTAACAAGTACAAGTGCACCGAACAACTGCACTGGTGACTCAACGGCGACGATGACGCACGCAATCCCTAGGAGTGTACATATCTGGTGGGTGTGTGGCTCTCATCCCAGCGGCCTGCGTTGGCCCCTGCCACGTGTTCCCTTACTTGTCATCGTCGTCATCCTGCCCTGTGGTACCCCATCGAACATGTATCCCACCCCGCTAACTCTACCCTATATGTACTATGACGAAGGACCCTCATACAACAGTGTGGACGCCCCTAGAATATGCTCCGATAGAGTTCGATGTACCGAAGGCTCATCCTGTTGGTACCACTGTGAACTTCCAGGTGCATCGAGATATTAGGGGTATTGTACGCTGAGGAGCTCGGTGAAGCTGGCAGCCTACATTACAGTAGCCCAGTTAAAATCATGAGTAGCACTCTAGTCAGGCATATGCTACGTGCAGTCAATGGTGTCCTCATGATGAGTCGATGCTGCATGCGAATGTGTCAGCATAGTCTAAGGAGGATGTGTCCACTACGGGGCTTGTGAACCTAGTGTACATTGCTCGGGCGAAGGAGCATGCGTGCACTCCTCGTCCTTAGCACCAGAATGTGACACATGATACTCCGGAGCCGAATGTGCCTTTTGCGACTGTGCCCGAACGGGTTCATCACGGGTATTAGACGAGCGCCTACTGTGGGAGGCATGAGACGGGTCCATGGCTGATATGTCATACCCCCTCCAATGTGAGGCACAACCACTTAGATCACGCATAGCGGATAGGAAGCGGGACTCTCTCATCCTCATGTAGTCCTGGAGAGGGTTCTGATCCCTCTACGTTGATGACCTGCTTGCTTCCCCACAAGCTTGCTCCACCTGCGTATGCATCTCGTACGTCTCTTTGGTCTGTATAAGATGAGAGTCATGTCAGTAATACAGAGGTTTAACCAATAAAAATTATTATAAGTACCGCATCACTTATCATAACATGAAAAAGGCGGGCACGATCCTCGGAGAAGGGTATGAGGGCCGTCTGTACAAGTCCGCTGAGTAAGGTGACACGCGTGCGCGGACGTACCACAAAAGGTACTCTACGAGATAGGCGTTGAGGACATCCATATCACTGATCATCCAGAAATAGCTACCATGGTCTTACTGTTGACTCAACCTTGGCCTGTTATGCATCCATCGATACCCTATCATAGGCCTCATATCATCTGCAATGCCATCAGAGATAGAGACTGAATAGTAGCTCTTGAGCACCCAAGGTTGACAAACAAGGAGGTACTTCTAGCTCCATAGCTATAAGAGGTGTAGGTAACCTATAACAAATCCATTCTTCTTTGATCACTAGGTTGCATCATAGAATTCTTTGTAGGTTGCAGCCAGCATAACAGATCCTCAACTGTAAGATGTCAGCTCATAAGGATGTGACGCGAGCTGACTCGCTAACCATACAATACGGGGGACGACATAATCATCTCTTGTATACCTCATAGTATTGTATAATTGTAGCATCGTTCGCATTTGGTGGGCACATACCGAACTGTGACAGCCCATAAATCCAAGACATAGAGAGGCTAATATCCTTCTTATCATATTGCACACCAAACCTACAAGATGCAAATGATCAATGAAGCTTGAATAGCACTACAATATTTAAAGTGCATTACATAACAAATAATTACATACCCTCAATGTAACCCTTTCACTGCTCCTTTAGTGATTACGAAATTACTAACAGAGCACCCCTAATTGGTAGTCCAGTTAGTATGGCCATGTCCCTCAAGGTTACGACCATCTCACCAAAAGGAAAGTGAAATATGCGCGTTTTAGGACGCCACCGGTTGACAGGACCTGTGAGTAGTGGATCCTCAATTGGCGGAAGAAGTGTCCTACCATCACCTGTTATGGGAGCTCCTGCCATCATGAGAGTGAAAGGTAGTAGTCCTGCTCGTGTGAGTGGCTCATGCAATCGAGGGTCTAACTCCTTAATCGTGTGGACACTTTAGCCTCGCAATGGAAGCAACTGCAAAAGGTGTCCAATACATGTATTGAGTTAGTAGCAAATTATCATGGCAATTAAAAAGCGCATATAATCATGGTACTTGCTGCCCTATGAAAATTATCTGTCCCCTATGGTTCTTGTCGTACCGCTGTTGAAGAAGCTAAGGAAGACTACCATGAGCCATGATAATGATTTCAAGTTACATGGTTTAATAAGTAGGTGAATAATAAATTAGAATATATTATAAGCTTCATGGTTCAATAAGTATGTAAATAACAAATTAGAATATATTACAAGTTTCATTTTTCAATAAATAGGTCAATAAAAGCTTCACAGTTCATTAAAAAACATCATATGTGATGCTAGTACCATATGATATATTACAAAATAAGTAGTATAACTAATAGGTGAATAACCATTTATAATACAAACCATGATTGCGAATAACTTCAAACAACAAATTAAAATACAACAACTCTAATACACTAAAGTTTGATAGTGGCCTAATAGTTTACTGCACTGTCGAGCATGTCCTCCTGTCATGGTCAGATTGTTTGCAAAGTTTGCACTTGTGTAGGCTATCAATAATATCTGCTTCATCTATGTCACTTTGTAGCCTTGTGGCTCTAGCCCTTCCAGGATCTGTGCGTCGTGCTCGAGGATAAGGTACCCATTTAGGCCTCTCGCTCGCTTTGTAGCTGCTTCCGATGTTAAAGGACCGCATCTTTGGAATACATGTGCTCCTCAATGCATCGATCGTGAAGTACGGTGCTACATACTGTGATCTATCATTGTCGTATATGTACCTGCAAGCGGTTAACACATACGAGCATGGGATATAATGCAGTTTTGGCTTATTGCATGTACATTTCACCTCATGAGGTTCAAGTTGATATTATTACACGGTGTCCCCTACGCTATACCCTGAAGCATACCTACAGTGGTATATAACCTCGAATTCATTGTTGGCTAGGTCATAGATCCTTGTCCGATGAAAGTACGTCTTGTTCCTTATTCTGGATATGATATTCTCTACCTTAGGTACAAACCGCGTGTTGTAATTCATAGCAACATTATTATAGTCTCGAAAGTAGTCTACCATTCCATAGAATATGAGCTCAATAATGACACACAATGGGAGGCCCCATACTTCCTTTAGGACATTGTTAAACACTTCGACTATGTTCGTTGTTATGATGATGTACCTAATATGAGATACAATAAATTTAGAAGGTCTATTTACATACGGAAGAGTACAACATGATAATTAAATTCTATGTGCTAACCTGACACTATGAGTGTTATGGATTAGGGCTCAACGCTCCGCCGACTTCCCCGCTATCCATTGGCTAAACATAGCACGTGAACGGCTAACGATAGTTTGTCCTCCAACGATTTGTGTCCGCAGATAGTCCTCCTATGCTTGTTGTTCTGCTATCATTTTGCGAGTGGTCTTATTTAATTCTCTCCATATCTCGTTGAACTTCGTTTGTTGGTTCTGCAGACATAATCCTTTGAATCTCTTTACAAGAGACTTGTTGTGGTACCTTGTGTACATGTTTGCTCCCAAGTATCGCATACACTATCTTCTCTCCATATCAGGCCATGCAATAGAGTAGTTTGTGCTATCATGCAGCACATCCAACACCTGCAGAAGGCACTTGTTGCGGTTTGAGATTATGCAAACTCGTTCCCTTGTTACTCACGACACGTGTCCTCACCAAGATGAGAAATCACAACCAGTTATCATTATTCTCACTCTCAACCATTACAAAGGCGAGAGAAATAATCTGATTATTTGCATCTGTCGCTATCGCTGTCATAAAGGTACCATGGTACTTGCTACTCAGAAATGTGGCATCCACGCATACAACTGGTATGCAATGTCTAAAATATTCGATGCATTGTCCAAAGTACCAAAATAACCTAATGAGGTATCGGTTAGTGGTGTTGTATGATCCAACCTCTAGCTTGATCGGCTCATCCGTCATGGCCCACTGGGTCCCTGGATTCGTCATGGTATTCTTCTGCAGTTGCTACCGAGGATAGTTGTAAGACTTCTCGAAGCTTCCAAACATCATCTTCAGCGCCTTCTGCTTTGCTCGCTACACGGTGTGGTAATTGATCAGCATACTCACTTTAGTCTGCACCTCCTCCATAATAGATTTTGGCGACAAACAAATGTCCGTACCAATAAGGGTGACGAGGAGTTGGGCTATGAACCTCGCATCAACAGCGTGGCTTATATTCCTAATAGCTTCTTCGTTGCATATATGTGAGGTATGTCTACTGATCATAAAATAGTTATCATATTTCGGTTTATGTGCTCGTACGAAGTAAGGACAATTCAGGTGCTTGATACACCTCACCTCATACTTCGTAGGGTTAGACCGGGTGCACTTGTGATCCCTTGTTATCATTACAACATAGTTGTTAACAAAGTTGATGACCTCTCCCTGTTACGAAACTGTTGTCCGACCTGTATATCGCTATTCTAGTATCCCCAGTTAGATAAGGTGTTATACTCAACGATGGTACAATCCAGCAGCCCAGCACTACGAAAGTACTGGATCGCCGGCACCAGATCATCGTTGTCAGCAACTTCTTCATCCTCGCTATCACCTGTTTTATCATCCATGCATCCTACATCTACCTCAGAAGGGTCCACTCTAGCTCCCTCTCTATAGGAACTATCATCCCCGACATACCCTCCATCCTCTTCATGCATCACCTGCTGCCCTGGTCCTTTTATGGTAGTCACTACATCACCTTGCACCAGTAGTGACACTATATTTATGTACACCCCTATATCAAAGTTCTCCTCAATGCCTTGTGTGAGTACAAAGCACATGTGTTGTTACTTCTTATCTCGAACAACGTATGAACAATGATTGAGCTGTTTGAAACAAGTTGTGTCCACACATCCTCCATGACAATAGTATGAGATTACTGGTTCACACGTAAAAGGCTCGTAACATGTGATTTTAGCCCATCTAGATCATTAAGTACCTCAATCAGACTCTCTATGTGTCGATAGTTCTGAATTATTACGAGTCTCTCGTGCAAAATTACGAGACGCTTTTCATAACAAATATAAAAAATCATACCGTATCTGCTAAATAAAGGTACATGTAATAAAATAACTACTTAAATATATGTACGATACAAAACTAATTACACGCATCGATAAATAATAAATAAATTAACAATACAAATTAAGTAGTACAATACTTAACAATGTTAAATATGTACATAATTAACAATACTAATTAAATCATCAATATTGAATTCAAATGAAATAATTAATAATTAATATTTAAAATATTAATTAAACAGATTTACACCACTATCCATCCATCATTCACATCACATCTCATTCTTGACCACCTCTCTGGCCATGCAGCTATTTGGTACGCACCACTATTTTAATAGGTTAAATTAAAATACTAATTAAATATGTGCACACTACTGTTAATTAAAAAATTTAATTTGATTTTTTGGTGTATTGTGATTTTAATCAAATCTTTCTATTCAACCCAAGTTTATTGAATATTTCTAATTTTTTTTTTCTTTTTTCTTTATTTTTCTCTCTTTTATCTCGTTACACCGACACCATACTTACCCTACGGAGAGCATGCATATGATATGCCATCATCCGACGCTACCACTAACAAAAGTGCCACCACTAGGCCATCATATTATTAAACTAATTAAATAATCTAATTACACTGACTAATCAAATTTAAACTAATTACTATTATATAATCTACTTACTCTGACTAAACAAATAATTATTATTATACAAATTCACACTATTCTATTATACAAATTCACGTTAATTACTATTACACTAACTAAACGAATAATCAAATTCATATAATCAAACTAAGCAAATAATTAAACAAATATAATTAAATAGATTAAACAATCTACTTGTTTTAATTACTATTATTGTTGAAAGTATTAATTAAATACATAATTTAAGTACTTAATATAACTCGCGCTGTTGCTCCTCATTGCCTCGGGCTGATTTTACTCTCCTCGCGCTACTGCTACTCCTCACTTCGCACTGTTTCTCCTCTTCTCGCGCTGCTACTCCTCCTCGTCTTGCGCTGCTGCTCGTCTCCTCTCTTCTCACGCTGCGGCTCCTTACCACCCCGCTCTTATCTTATAGCAAAACACAACACTGTGGGGGCTAAAAGCCACGAGAACAACAACGGTGGGCTGAGAAAAAACGACAAAAGCGAAAGCAACGGGGAGATGCACCAAAAGCACAGGATAACACGACCTGAAGCAACGTGTGCGCCACATCCGACCTGTATTCGGCACCCGAGGTATCTAAATAACACTGTTTTTCAGTGCCTTAGATACCAAAATTAAATTTTTTTCGTATTTAAAGTGCTAAATACGAATATTAAATTCAAAAGTACTCTATTATGTTATCTGGTTTGGTTCGGCTGACTTCTTCGGAAGTCAGGGTCTAATAAAAAGTCATGTTTCCAAAAAGAAAATTCAATTTAACGTTCTTTAGCTACTCTTCTTTTCCATAGGTCGCATCTGACCCTTCGAACTATAAAACTCGTGAAAGCCCTCCGAAACATCTTATTATAGCCGACACTAAATTGTTTTGCGAGGAGGAGATGAGCAACAACAAATCCAGATATTATGGATAATAGTGACAACTCCATTCCTTTCTTCTGTAGTGTAAGTTTGGATGCAACATTCCACGTCGATCAGACTCATATAGTTTCAAGCCGAAACTAAAAATGGACAACACACAGTGATATCATGGCGCTGGAGCCTATGATGCCTAGTCTGTAACGATACTGTATTTTCCTAACGAGCGATTTTGACACGCTAATATGTGTCCGTCTAGTTTCAGAGCCTCGCTGACAAACGAGGCTGGATCTACGGTTGGTGGACGTCAGAGAGGTCGGGTAGGGTGTTGGGACAACCGGCACGAGGTGGCCGAGCGGGGGTGGGGCGACCAAAGGGGCATCACTGTCACACCCATGATTCAAGAGAGAAAATTCTTTTCTTTCTCTCCTTCTCTCTCCTCCCCCCAAACCCAACGTCACCCTGCCCTACGTCGCGCCGCACCGTGCCGTCTCGTCGCCGCGCAGGCAGACCTCGCGTCCCGCGTTGCCTAGCGCCCTACGCCCCGTGCAGCCACCGTCACCTATATAAGTGAACAGTGCTCACGTTTCCCCCATCCGCACCACACCACCCTCTCCCTCACCTCCACCGCCTCCCTCTTTGCCTCTCCGAGCGCCGGTGAGCTCCACCGTCCTCTCTCTCTCTCTCTCTCTCTCTCTCTCTCTCTCTCTCTCTCTCTCTCTCTCTCTCTCTCTCTCTCTTCCTTCCCCTCCAGTAGAGCATACCTGGGCCCTTCCGTCATTGCCGGTCGCCGCTTCTCGTCACCGGCCAATGCCCTCACCCCCCCCCTCTCCGTTGGCCAGATCCGCCCCGCCGCCGCCCTGATCCGTCGACCGGCGAGGCCCGCCACCGACCGGCGAGGCCCGCCGCCGACCACCACCGGCGCGCCGCTGCCGTGCCTGTCGCCGCCCCATCTCCCCCCCTCTCTCTCTCTCCCTCTTGCCCTCTTGTTCTCCCCATCAAGAAAAAGCCGGGCTGGGTCCCCTCCCTTTTATCTCTCTCACAGCGCTGACTAGCAGGCCCCATCGAGCCGAGCCGCCGAAGCCGAGCCGAGCCACCGAAACCGAGCCAAGCCGACCCTGAGCTGAGCCGATTTAAAAAAACCGGAATATTCCAGGAATATTCCTCTTTTTTTTCTTCTGATTTTCTCTCCCGGCAAAACTTTCAAAGCTCGTTTCTCCTCCGTCCTAACTCTGTTTTCAACAATTCTTCCACCAATATTCATCTAAATTTGAGATCTACCCAATCATTTTAATTTCATAATTTTTGTAATTTATTTAGTTTTTATTTTAATTGTTTGATTGATTGTATGTGCTTTTATCATTTGTTGCGATTGTTAGAAGAAGGCGCGTTTGAGGAAGACCTCGTGGATCCGGAGTTTGAAGAAGGAGCGGACGAGGACTTCAACGAAGGCAAGTCCTACACCGTTGATCATATTGATCCTATGTTTTTAAATACAACCCGTAGAGCTATTGTTTCAAACGATAGAGATATGCATGCTTAAGTTAATAGCTGTAATTTTAAAAGAATATGCTAAATATAGTTATGACCTAGATTGTTTATATCATGCCTTGATATTGTTACCTTTATTCCGTTAAAACCCTAGAAGGTCCCTAACATAAACTATAATGATTGTTTGGATGAATGCTTGTTTACTAGCATGCTTATGATTGCTTTTCTCAAAAGAAAGAACCAGGATATTTACTTATGTTAATCATGCCTTTTCAAAAATGTGAAGTGTTGTGTGCTTAGTGCTTGTGCGTGTAAAACTTGTGTTCCTGAAAAACTCTAGAGTATTGTTGACGAGGGTGAGTAAGGTACCTCACAAAGGTGGGAACTATCTTGGAGTAAGGTTCGCCTTTGTGATATTCTTGTTGGGAGACACTTGCCTCGGTCGTATAAGGACCGGTACACTGTGACATCCTACCTGGTATCCATTCATACAACCACATGACCATGAATGGGCAGGACTTGACATAACCCCTCCAACTTAGTTTGGTACCCACCCGGAGGTTGGTAGTGGCAATGGGGACCAGGAGAAGACTTGGGTGGTACGTAGCCTAAGGTCCGACTGGTGATATTGTTAAGGTTATGTCAGAGCCTTGGAATTGCTAAGTGGTCCTTCTCGTGGATCTTCTAAGGCCCCTGGTATCTTAGTGCCCCATGGGTGTATATTGTGACTACGTTGTGAGGTCGTTGCGTCTCGTTATGACAGCTCTACCAGTTACTAAGGTGGGAGCCTGTGCATATTTTATGGGTAAAATATACAACCTCTACAGAGTGTTAAACCTATTCGGATAGCCGTGTCCTCGGTTAAAGACATACTATGGTTCGGTCACAATGATTAGCTTTTCGGTGTGAGTACCTCCTTGGTGTGTGAGTGGGCAGTGTGCCCGTATTTTTGAAAAAAAAAGAGGTTGGCTATGTGCCTTGAGTATCATGGACTGTGTGTCCACCGACAAAAGAAGTGTGGGAACTGGTGGGATGGAAGTATCTCCCCCAGGACCGACGACCCCCCATAAGCTCGACTTATGTGTTACCCTTAGAAATGTTTTTAAGATAGTCTTTTACAAATTGAACCTTGCATAAAAAAACTAGCTTTCTGCAACCTAAAGACTCTACAGCCTTATCCTTGATCTACCTATATGCATCTAATGTCTCCCCTTGAGGTAGGACTTGCTAAGTACGTTATGTACTCACACTTGCTATTTGTGGATCCAGATAATCCAGAGACCGACTTCGTTGAAGGAGAAGATGAAGAATAGAGAAGCTGGTTTCGTTTGCACTCAAGTTGCCTGTAGGGCATAGATCGCTTTTGTGTTATTTTCGTTGTGCTGTGAGGGTTTATTTAATTATACCTATGGACCCTTATTGTAATGAACTTTGTGATGTCCCCTAATATCGTACTTAATCGTTGTATGTCTGTGATATCTACTTCTGTTAGAAATATGTGCATACCAGTTACTGATCCAGGGACTGGTATGAGTTGCACAAGGTGACCCGAAGGAGGGGTTCGACATCACAACTGGATCTATGGCTAGGCAGGGTGGGGTGAACAGGGGCCGTCGCGGCCAAATGAGGCAGGGTGGTGGTTGTCGAGCGGTGTGTCGGAAAGGCTGGGCTACCAGGTAGCGAGGGGCGACTAGGCGGCCAGGGGGTGTCACATCTAGATCCATGGTCGAGGGAGGCAGGGCGACGACTACTGGGTGGTGTGTCAGGGAGGTTGAGCGGGGTGGGGCAATCGAGCGGCCAAGGGGACGTCGCGGCTAGAGGAGGTAGGGCAATGGTTGTCGGGCGAGGTGTTAGGGAGGTCAAGGCGCCAGGCAGGGTGGGGTGACTGAGCGTCCAAGAGGGCACCGTAGCATAAAATGACCAGACGACATGTTGAGCAGTTGGATTAGGCTGATCAGAGAGTGATCGAGTTTTATTCATATGCCCACAGAATACAAACCCGCACCCGCACCTGCACCCCACTACAATCAAATACCCGATCCATCAAACCCATGAACAAGATTTAAATCCTGAATCTACACCCACCAAATACTAAACCTACCAAAACCTAAACCCAATACCTAGCGGCAAAAATGGAAAAATAGACAATATACATCACCTACAAATCTATCACTCGTATTCGGTACATCAAATTCCAAAAAAACCCCTTAAAACGGTGGGCCCGAACCATATTCGGCACCAGGTGCCGAATATGGGCAACAATGCCGTATTTGACGTCTCATATGCCGAATACGGTGCACAGTGCCATATTCGGCACCTCATGCGCCGAATACGGCCCGACCTGTTGCGCGGTTACATCCATGTCTTTGCTTTTGGTGAGCTGTGTTTTCGGCACTTGAGGTGCCGAATACAGTGGAGTCGATCTTTTTTTAGTGTTTGAGATACCGAGTTTGGGTTTTCGGATTTTAAATGCCGAATACAGGTGCTAGATTTATAAATACACCTATCTATTATCTATTTTAACAAATATACTGATATATATTATATATTTTTGTATTTTTACTAATACCTAGCCTTTGCATTTCCTGGCCCCCCCTTGCCTCTTCTCTCCCACACGCGGACCGGACCGGACCGCCCCGAAACCAAGAACCAAAACTGCTACGGCAGAAAAGAAAACCTTTTTATTTCCCACATTTTCCCCGCAAAAGAGGAGAGAAATAATATTCCGCGCCGGAACCGACCGCTTCGCCGTCAGCGAGCCGGAGACACGGCGGACTCGCGGAGCCCTACCCTATCCCGCCCTGCACCGGAGGCGGGGACGGAGGGAGGAGGAGGAAGAGGAAGCTGTGGGAGCCTCGGAGGGGAAGAAGCTTCTAGAAGCTACCAGCGGCGGGGGCGAGGGCGCGGCGGGCTGCGTGATCTCGGCGAAATAAGTCGCGCTGGGGCGGCGCCGTGGAGGGGGTGCCTCTGGATGCTGGCACCCTCCGGGATTTGAATGGTGGCAGATCTCGAAGGGGAGGGGAGCTTCTAGAAGCGGGTTGAGGCGGGCGTGCCGGCGGTTAGGGTTTGGTGGGAGGCGGGATGGTGGGGAGCTCGGTGGAGGGAGGAGCAGACGGGGATGGGGGCTGCTGCGGCGTCGGGGACACCTCCCCAGGGACCATCGTGTGGGTGCGGCGAAGGAACGGCTCGTGGTGGCCAGGCAGGATCCTGGGGGCCGATGAGCTCCCGCCGTCGCAGATCATGTCGCCGAGGTCCGGCACGCCGGTCAAGCTCCTCGGCCGGGAGGACGCCAGCGTGTAAGCTTCCACTCCCATCTTTGCTTTTTTTTTTTTTTTTTTTTGGTTCTTCGCATGAGGCCTGTGATGTATGTACATTTTACATTGCTTGTTATTTCAGCATCCATATGGGATGCTGAGATATTTCTATCTTGGAAATTGGGTGCAAGAGGAGGGTGTATCAGGACATACGGTGTTCCATGCTTGTAATAAACTCAGTGTTAGGTTCTTTGCTCCTTTCTTATGTGCCTTACTGTTATACGCTTTGCCAAAAACTAGAGCTTTTGTTCATAGGGTATGTAGTGATTTCGTTTCTAACTACGAAACTGCTCATTGCTCTTTAGTCATACTTGAAAAACTTCCCCGGTTGATTTCCTGGTATGCTGTGGTTAGATATGTAGTGAAATCTATTCAATGTATGGTCGTTTTAGAATTGGCAAAAATAATCTGGAATAAGAGATTAAGGTTTATTTGTACCCCTTACTTTCACAAGAACCTGAACTACCTGTGCATATGTATTATAGGGTTGATTGATATAATGTTTCAATTACTCTATGTTGGTTGTGCAGAGAAATTTTGATTTTATGTTGTTCACTGGGAGATGTTTGCTTTTGGAATCCATACAGATGATATATAGTATTAGAATATCTATACTCGCTCTGTGTATCAGCAAGTAGACATTCTAAACACCCCCCTCCCCAGTATCATAATAGATTAAATTCGTAAATTGTTGATAGATATGATGCAGAAGTTTTTTTTCACATGTAGTTCTGCATTTTATTTTGTTAGACAGAACACACATGGAAATAATAATCAGTAGCTGCATTAGCACTATAGTTGCTTTTTGATATCCCAATTAGATCATTAGTGTCCTTTGCAGAGAATCAAAGACACTCACACTAAAACATATGATGAAGACACCCAGTAATGAATCTGCTCTTGTGTGGGTTCTTCCATGTGCGTTCTTTTGGAATATTTGATGGATACAGAACTGAGAGATGCATTGAAGAGAAGATAAAGAAATTTGTCGAATTATTGCTCTGTGAGTTGTTTAGGTGTTAATGAATCAAGAAGCTACGACCTGTCCTTGATTGTAGCTATTTAAAACTTTTTTCCCAGTTTATGAAGATGAAGATCACAATATTGTCTAAAAATATATTGCCAAAACTTCCTCTCAGTGAATCTGTTATCTCTACTGCTTGTCAGTTAATTTTATTTATCTTTTAAGATTTTTCTGACTATTTTGCTAGTTTGTATCCTGGAATAGTAGACAGGTATGTATTACAGTTCCATTTCCAATTGTATTTCGTTCAAAACCACAATGACAACATAAAAAATCTTTAGCTGCAAGCAAGTTGGGGTAGGTTAGAGATGAAACCCAGCAAGAGCCACACGAACCAAAAAAAATAATAGTAGTACAAGAAACTCGATTTCTAGGTCATGGTTCTGGCACGTGGATTGCTATTTTTCACGCGCTCCTACCCAAGAAAATTCTTTGGATACTTTCCATTCATTCAAGTCTCTTATTATTGCTTCCTCCCATTTTTCACAAAATAGCTGACTATACATTTGTGTTATCTGCTCTCTCTTATAATATCAAACCACCTGGCGTAATCCGAATTTCTGAAAATTGAAGTTTCTGACATTAATCCTTTTGTATTAACTTTTTATCCTTCTTTTTCATTAGGGATTGGTACAATCTTGAGAAATCAAAGCGTGTTAAAGCATTTAGGTGTGGGGAGTTTGATGCTTGTATAGAGAAGGCAGAGGCTACTCAAGGGACTCTTGTGAAGAAAAGAGAGAAATATGCACGCAGAGAAGATGCTATTCTTCATGCCCTTGAATTGGAGAGGAAGCAGTTTGCATCGAAGTATCAGACTCAAGGTTTCAGACCTGGACCACCTGGTAACATTTCCGGTAAGTCCTCTAAGATGACAGTTAAGTAACGTTGTTCGGGTTGTTACTTATATTGTATGCATGAACTTCAAGTATACTGCAAATAAAGCTCAGTTGTCTTTATGAAATGCAGCTTGCACTAAACATTGCAAAGACCTTGGAAGTACTCGCTACAAGAGCAAAAAGAGTAAGAAACGGAAAGATGTATCTGCTCCTTCTGATGTAAAAAAAGAAGCTGGGCATTGTCCTCTCCATGCTGGTTCAAAGAGAAAATTTTCAAAATCTCTTGCCCAGGGAAATGTTGTCAGTAATCACATGGGTGACTTTTCCTTTGTGAGACATTCTCAGGGAGGTGCATCTTTAGAGAGCAAGGAGAAAAGTATAATTGTGAAGAAGAATAGATCGGATGGAAGTAATTTTGAAGACTCTCTTGTTTTAAAATCTGACAGACGCCAGCCACTTACCCAAGTTTTGCAGAGCAGTGCACAATTGCCTCATCACTTACAGCAAAATAGTGATTACAGGGACTTCTTAATTGGGGAGAATAATATTCCATCACTTGCCACCTTTCGGTCCAGAAGAAGTCGATATGCATATATGCCTAGTGATTCTGGTGAAACTCATAGTCCTAGTGATTTACCTTCTATGCATGTGGCTTCTACAGGAGCTGATTTTGAGACTGAAAGTTATCTTCAGCATCCTGGTTCTTTTTCTGAAGAACAGACATCTTCTGACTTCGTTGAAAAACAAATAATCGAGTCTTCAGAGAGGGAATGCTCAGAAAGTGAGACAGAAGATGACGCTGACCTTTTGCAAAGTATGTGTATATACCTTGCTATTCTCTTTCTAATGTTTTCTTGGAAGTTTGAATGTGAATTCACATTACATTGTCAAAGCATGATGGGGTATAGCATAGCACAACATAATAAAACAGTCATAAAAGTAGATAACTTTTCATACTAAGTATGACATAGTGATATGCAATATTGTAAGGCTGAAAATACAGTTTGCAGCTGGAAATCGAGGTGTTTTTCCCCCAATCTCCATAGAGCCCCTCTATTAAACATGGCTAGACAAATGATTGACATGGGTGCTGTGGCTTGAAATTTTTTGATAATAGAAGCGTATGTCTAATCAAGATAGTTCCAACTCCCCGCATAAAACACATCTCAAACTTTCCATTCACACAAATCGCAAAACATGCTTCAGGTTGCATTCTTGACTTACCTACATACTGTATGGCTGACCCTCATATGTACCCCTTTTGAGCACTTGAATCATTCATAAGTATATACACGAACAGCTCAGCTCAAGGGCCCAGGGCTAAAGGTGATGAAGAACTTAGTTACCATAACTAATTTCTACATGTTTGTCGTGATTAATTATTCTAATTATGGTTAAGACTGTTGCATGATGTTGATGAAGGGTAAATTGGTTTCAAAAGAATAATTATGGATATGAGCCATTAGATGTGCTTGATCAGATTGTTAGAACTAGGCGCATTAGGTTGATGGGATCAAGTACGAGGAAACAAATGTCATACTTTTTATAGTAGTAGGGAAGTATAAATTATTAGACTTCAAATATGCAAGAATTAAGCATCATGTATAATCAAGCTATATGCTTAATATATTCTGAAAAATTAGCATTTTCTTATAATCCATCACTCACAAATCCTCTGCACTTCTCTTTGGGGGCATTTCTGAAGCTGGCAGGTTAGAGCTGAAATGAGTAGGTACTAGGTACATATGTATTGATGCTTACTGTTGCAGCATCCTCAGCTTGTATAACAAGTAGGTTGCTGGAAAGCCATAAATAGTTCCTTGAAATATTTAATGATTACCTTTGTTTTGATTTCAGTTTTGCTCAAAGCCTTCACTACTGCAATTCATATTCTTTTACTACTACAATTTCTTGCATCCTAGATTTCTGTAAAGATCTGAATATTTTCTTTGTTTGATCATTTTTGTTATGGCAATCTTTTCAGCAGGTGCAAATGTGGTTCTGCCTATTGAGTCATGTGCTCCTGATCCTTATTCCCTTGCAGTTTCTGACAAGTTCAGGCATGTGGATTATGATGACAATGAGGTGACCCATTCTACTTATATGCCTCAGTTGAATGAATCAGAGGAAGAGGATGGCTCTTCTGAGCTGGGCATCTCCCAGTGGCATATGAAAGGTAAACGCAACAGTCGTAATGCAGCAAAGAGATTGGTGGATACGGGAGATGGAAATGCCTGGTTAAATAAATCCAGTGGTTCAATGAAAGGATCTTTGCATAAGACAAATGGTGGAAATCCTAGAAAAGAAAGTATGCAAACCTCCGGTGACCAATTTCTTGGGCACAGTTCTTACCAAATTAAAGAGGAGCCCAATTATGATTCTGATGAAAGAGATTTATTTGAGGACACATGCCATTCAGAGGTTAACTTGTACCGTGGTAAAAGATACCCTTCATCCTTGAGAACCACAAGAGATCTTAGACGAGGCTACAGTTATTTTAATGACTATGAGAGTGACTCTTCAAAGATTTCACCCTTAAACAATGATGCCAATCGAACATTTCGAGTTGATCGGAATGCATGTTGGGACGGATCTTTGTATTACCAAAGAAAGTCCACTTCACGTTTTGGTGGCATGGGACCAATGTTGTTTGATGTTGACCTGAAAGTCCAGGCCAGCTACCAGGGAGAGCATGTTCCTCTTGTCTCCTTAATGAGCAGACTGAATGGCAAAGCAATTGTTGGACACCCTATCCAAATTGAAATACTTGAAGATGATTCCACTGATCATCTGGTTTTCTGCGGTGATACTAGTCTGCAAGAGAGCACAGCAGCTCCACCTGCTTGGCCAACGGGCAGGAGGACTATGATGCAAAGAGTTCCCCGATCGAATCCTCCAGGAGCATTGTTGGATGGTGATGATGATGGTGGTACTGTGTATCCTGACTGGGAGATGAAACCAGCCTTTAGGAAGTACTCGGCTTCTTCGAATCACCAAAAGAAAAACTCCAATGCTAGGAGGTCATCGGCTAAGTCCCAGAAGAAGTCATCCAAGAAATCAAGCCTCTCAAGCCAGAAAGTTAAAGCCCTCTCTTTCATTTCCACTGGAAAAAGACATAATGGAGAAGGTGGTCAAGCAAAGGCGCATTGGCACAGTGGCATATTTGGTGGTTTAATCAAAGCAGAGGGAGCAGTTCCACTAGTCACATGTGTCCCTACGAAGGTTGTGTTCACTAGGATATTGGAAGCAGTTGGCAGGCTACCTCTAGCTCTTGCTCACCATGTTAGAATGGCTAGTCCTTCAGTGCGAGATCCACCGTAGGCTTCAACTGTTATAATGCAAATGGTTGGTAGTGTACATTCCCCGTTAATTGAAGAGACGGGCCATTCAGTCATTTGTTTACACCTGTGAAGAGTCAGATTGATATGGTGGCTTCATGACAACTTGGAACAGCTGATCTCTTATTAGCAGTGGTGATAACATGTAAAGATCAATAACGCTTGTGTATTTCTAACTGGAGACTGAGATCAAGCAAGGTCTAATCATGAATGCTTCTCACACAGCAGTTGAGCACTTGAGCCATGGGTTCCATGAAGGGCATTCTTTGGTGTAACTAGCATCGGTAACCATGTCTTTTGGTTTAGCTGCCTCCTGTAAAGTACTAACTCCAGCATTTTAGGTGTCTATTTAGCTAAAACATTTGCTTCATCATATATAGTCCATAGGTCATAGGTTTTTGATGTCATGTATAATGCCTCAATTATATTCTGATCTGTCTGTTATTAATTGTGGAGAAGTTGATTCAACTGTATGTTTAGAAGCATTTGTATCTAGTCGATGTAATATATCAGGACAAGTGATGTAACAATCTAGTCGTCCATGTGATGTTTCCTTTATAGTCGAGAAAAGATGATTTCATATGTTTTACTCTCGTGTTGATATGAACTATGAAGTAACTGTACCATAACCCCCGCTGCAACACGCCTTTTACCCCATACCTATCTAATCTCGATGGGAATGCTGACACGTTGTTGAAGTTTCAATCGCAAGACATGGTTGTTGCTGTATAAAAGATTTGAGTGTGCAGCGGGGGTTCAATATTTAGCGTCTGAAATCGTCGTGGTCACTGCTGGCTGTCTGCTGCTGCTACGTTTTGCAGGCAACTTATTCCGTCGTTCGCGCTTGGTACGTTTGGTTGTTTAGCTAAGATGGGATATAGCTCAGTTGGGCAAGCTGGCCATTCCAGGCTTCCAGCTATGCCGGCCTTGCCTTATCATTGTTTCGATGTGCATATCAAGCCGCGGTGACCAACCTTTTCTATTTAGCACTAACAGTCTGCAGTTACGTGGAGAAGGAGATTTTTCCGTTTTTGCCGTCGACGGCTAGCCGATTCGGCTCTCCCTCCCTAAAGAGCAAGGTTTTTCTCGCCCACGAAGACTAGCTTGCCTAAGAAAGCTTGGATTTTTTTCACGATTCCAAACGCTAAGCCTTGCTGAGCGGGGCTAGAAAATCCTAGGATTCATAGTTGCTTTGTAATCTCCCCCTATCACAAAGCCAACCCCTAGCCTACTCGATCGCATCATTCCAACTACTGTCCACCTCCTCGCATGAAGCGAGCAGCGCAATACGGCGCGGGTGGCGACGACGACGACAAAACGATCGGCGCAAAACTCGCAACTCGGCTGCCGCAGTCTCCTCCTCTGGTCTCGGAACCACGAGCCAAGATGCGCGAGGCGCCCAACGGCAACGACCGGCGGCCACATCCCCCTCGTCATCCGCAACGCCGTCGACGGCGCGCGGGAACATGCCCCGTCCGCTGGCTGCAGCCCGGCCGCCGCGCCCGTTCAGATGGCACGCACCCGCTGCTGGGCGCGCTACGACGCCGTCGCGTCCGCTCCCTCGCCAGCCGAAACCTCCTCGAGCAGCCGGCCCGCGAGGCCGCGCGGGAGGCCTTACACGACCTGTTCCAGCACCCGGCGCCGTTCTACGCCGACGTGCGCTTCCCCGCCGGGGGCGGTCTACCTGCCCCTCGACCGCGCCACGTTCGGGCAGTGCATGTACCAGAACAAGAAGGAGCTGCAGCGCGTCGAGGCTGCCGCGAATGGGTGTATCGACAAGAATATGACCACGGCTTGCGTGGAATTCACCGAGGCTGTCGGTCATGCGGCCGAGTTGGCGACGTCAGTGTAGGCAGAGGATCCCAAGAAGCCGGTGCTGTATGAACGGGTTGTTTTCGAGGAGGCGTTCCAGCTGATCTGGACGGACGCCTGATCCATCACCCGTCGGGTAGTTTACTTCACGCGATTTGGTAAAATCCTGTCAAATTCGTTCCCGTGCTTAATTAACGGACTCGCTATTTCAATTGTTTGTTTGGTGCGTAACTGACAAATCAAATTGAGATGAGTCTTGATTTGATTGTGATAAGTTATTGATAACATTTGAGTGGAGTTTAATTTGGTTAGCATGTGTTTGTTGATGTTTGTTCTGATTTATGACTAATTTAAGTTGGAGAAAAAAATAGAATTAGTGTGTTCAGGAAAAATAAACTCACAAGAATATTCGGTGTCTGGGAAATTAGCTTGATCGGATGGTCCGGTATTGTGCTAACAAGAACGTCGAAGTATTTTTGTCTCTGAGAAGAAATCTGAATGATACACCGGATAGTTTAATATAGACTATAAGAGTTCATCAGAGTATTTACTACAGAGAAGTAATCTTTCAGACGAAAATAAAGTTTAACCTACCGAATGATCCGGTGATTCCACCAGTGAGCCATGTTCAAAGGATTGAGAATATGCTATTAAATTTGAGATCCGTACAAAAATTTCTGTTTGAATATGTTGCACATTTGAAAAAATTTAGAGAACGATGGATGATCTGCAAGGCTAGAGAATAATAATAAAATTTGTGTTGAGGGCAGGTGTTCAAAACTTCCCAATCGTATCACACGAGAGAAAGGCACATGGCTAGGGCTGAGATTATGATTGGACATTGACCAATTTCCAGATTCTGCTCTATTTCTTTTGGCACACATCTCAAAGAGTCCATGGATGGTTTTTATGATCTAGTCATTTTTAGCTTTAGAAAATTTTTAAGCTAGAGTTATAAACAGATTAAAGATTTTGGATTGAGACATATTATTTTATTTTAAATTAAAAACATATATTTAAACACTTTATTTTATTTTATCAACTCTAAATTTAATATGGATCTTAAAGTTAGGCTCTATCAAATATAGTTCTAGCCAGTGAAGCCAATAACAAATCTACAGGATACGGCCCAATCTCAATCAATCTTAGATGCAAAGTTAGGGAAGATTTTAGGTGGGGCTTCTACCATGGCATCGATGTTTGTGCAATGTATCATGTGAATCAACTGCAATGTGTTCCAATTCCAGTATTTTTTTTAAAAAAAACTAGCAATTATGGTAGGGTAACGAAAACATCAGACTTCATAGTTATCGTAAATAAAGAAAAATCAGAAAAAGTTTACAACGGAAGCACATGATGACGCGTTGGTCTACAGTATGGTTCATTGTTACGTCGCGTGTTCGATGCATAACCAGGCACGGTTTTGCAGCGCGAATTATCTCAGTTTTTCTCAAATGGTTCGAAACCACCACCACACTTGTCCGGTCCCACCCGCCGCCGCTTCTTCTTCCCCACGCGGAACCACACCTTCTCCCTCTTCTCCGGCACGGCGCCTCTGCCCTCCACGCCGCCATTACCATCACCATTCACCATCACCGTTACTGCCTCTCCTGTGTCCTCCTCAGTCTTCGCCTCCAACTCGCCGCGGCCGCGCACCCGGTCCTCCCACCTCTCGGGGAAGCGCGGCAGCCACCGCGGGACGTGCCTCAGCGGCGGTTCCCTCCCCACCGCCGCGAAGCTCTCGCACCCCTTGCCGCCGCCCGAATCCCTCCTCGGCAATGGCTTCGCGAACGGCACCTCCCGCACCTTGGCGACGAACCCGGCGAGCTCCGCGAGCGCGCCGGAGCGGAGCACGGGGCGCGCGGGGTCGGACGCGCCGGGAAAGCCGCCAGGCGCGTGGTCCTCCAGCGCCAAGACGAGGTCGGCGATGTTGGGCTCCGTGCGGCCGCGGGCCCCCGCGAGGGCCGTGGCGGTGCGGCCCAGGGACGCGATGTAGCGGCCGGCGATGTCCGAGAGGGCGCGGAGGGCGGAGGGCTCCGCGGCGGAGTAGCCGGATGCGCGGAGTATCTGGGCGGTGGAGACGGTGGCGACCGCGGTCTGGAGGGGAGCGGCCGCCGCGTCACGGGGGGGACTCGCCGGAGTTCCCATACATGACGGCGACGGCGGGAAGGCCTAAAACCCTAGCGGTGTCGCCACGGTCTGGAGGGGAGCGGCCGCCGCGTCACGGGGGGGACTCGCCGGAGTTCCCATACATGACGGCGACGGCGGGAAGGCCTAAAACCCTAGCGGTCAGATCCTTGCAACCGGTGGTTTTATGCCATGTTTTCGGTTTTGTTTTCCCTTTAACCCAATGTTTTTTTTTAGAGTCGGTGGGAGCACGGGGATTATTAACGGGCTTTTGGGCTGCGTATCTATGAATAGGCCGGTTCGAATTAGTCCCTAGTATGGAGGTCCATATAAGGACTAGTTAGGCCTAGCCCATTATGAGACCGAGGATTACTTGCGATTTTTTATTTTTATATTTCGAAAATAAAAAATTGTAAAACTAAACATGTGTTTGAAAAAATTATAAAAATAGACTACCCGTTAAGGGCGACAGTTTTATTTTTTAAAACCAGTAGTCCAACCGTTGGCGATAGTGGCTGTTGTCCTTCTAACATGTTATGTGACATTAGTCTATTTTGAAAAAAACTTAATAGATATCTATTTTTTATTTTGAAATATAAAAATAAAAAAAGTCCCGAATACTAGCAGCATCCAGCATGTTAGTTCGTTTGTCACTTAGAACCATGGATTGGAATATTGTCGTGCCTCGCTCATTCAGAAGGGATGCTAAAATCCGGTTATTTCTCATTAGATTTAGGTCCTGTTTGGTATAGTTTGTATTTTTGCACAATCTGCTTCTTGAGAATCCTGTAAAAAATAGATTCTACTTCTTCAGATTATATAGTTTATTTTCGAAATCCGCTTACTGATAATCTGCTGTAGAATCCCACCGTTTGGCACAACTTCTACGGAATCCTCCCGGCCCTGTTTGTTTCAATTAGATATTGTGGATTGTGATTCACAATAGGGCAAGTTGAAACAAACAGATCATCATCATCACAATCCAGCCCTTTTAGTGTAACAATCCAATCATCCAGGTTCCACCAATTTCTGCAGATTGTACAATTCAACTTCTTACAATTCAGCTTTTTACAATCCACAATCTACAAACTGTTTTTCACAATCTCCAGCTGAAACAGGCTAAGCCAAAATTTGACTAGAGACCAAATCAGGGTAGCAGACGATTTGGTCGTCCGAGATTTACCGAAAAGGTTATAGAAAAAATTTAGCTGGCCAAATTTTTTCGAAATATGACCAAATATTAGCCTCAAACCAAACAGAGACTAAATTTTCAGAGCACGGCCAAAATTTAGATTAGCTCCCTTAGCCCGTAACCAAACAGCCCCATAGGCACATAGCTTTTCTCCAGCTTCTGCCCAACTATGTGATTTCATTGCCTGAAGCTGTCCACCTTCGTTGCACAAGAGTTTTGCAAATTCTGGCCTGCCGAAGGAAACAGGCTTCTCCCTGGTCAGTACTGCTGCAAGAACTATAAACACCAGTCTTCTCTGTGATCTGGCTATTCCGGAAATCCTTGGGATCAAGGTAATATAGCAGTTTGATCAAATGTGACGTGTCTTGATGCACCAAAGTTGGGTACCTAGCAGTTTGGCAACATAATTCTTGAAAAAAAAAAGAACATGAGGGCTGCCACCGAATGCTAAAATTGCGCATCATATATGTACTTGTACTGTATGCTCAATGAAGAGATCGGAGGCTGTGGTGTACTTGTGGGCTTGTACTTGCAAAGGGGGAACCTGCATGAAGAGGAAACAAAATACACACTCTTGTCTTGTGCACTATTAAGTAATTGCGAACCAAAGGTGCTATAATTAATTATACTGGAAGGCAATTCGTTTTGCAGCCTTCTTTTTTGAATTGAAATATCCTGTATCCCTGTTTGATAATATATGTTGATCTTCAGAACCCAGAGGTACTCAGAACCTCTGAAATGTAGATATAAATAAAAAATGTCAAGTGGCATCGGTAAGTATAAGAAAAGGTGTATTTATTGGTACCTGTTTACTCGGCCTGTTTATTAGAATGTGCAAACAGTTGGAGGGGGGGGGGGGGTGTTCCATGGTTCTATTGATATGTCTCCCATCTGAGACCAAGTGAAATGAGATGTATGCTCATTTAATCCAGGAAGTAAAATCAACCCGATTATCAGACAGAGATCATGGAGATCAATTTATTTGCCTTCAGAGAATAGTAGGCTAAAAGCGGTGCTTGACACTGAAAGATGCAGTTGAATAAAGTTGCATGTGGGCAAGAACACTGAAATCCGCATGGAGTGTTGTCGTAGTACTGTGTAAATGTGCAAGAGTAATCCCAGCTTTCTGGAGGGAGTTGGCCCTCATCGATATCTAGCATCAGCATAATAATTGAAATTAGTTGGTACTCATACAAAACAGAATGTTTTAGTAGGAGAAACAAGTTTTTGGTCCAGATCAATTGGTTGCCACAGTGAAGTTCATGAATGGCAATGGCTAAAATTATCGATCCCATAATTTTAGCAACAGAACACTGGTTTAAGGCTTAGATGTTGCATTGCTGAATACAGAATTCTTGGTTCACGTTGAGCTCACACTAAAAAAGATGTGCTTGATTTGCTCTGGAGAAGCTCTCTAACTTAAAATTGATTCACAGTGTTTTCTCAGAGGCAAGGTTTTGTTCTTTTTTTTAAAAAAAAGCTGAGAAATTATCACAACAAAGTAATTCCACTAACCTCTTCATCACTTTCTAAATTCTTATGCTGTTGCCCTTTTGATACTACCAAAATTTCTCATGCTTGAACTTGAACATGGTCTTTCAGCCCACAAAAACAAGTATCTGCATATGTCCACTCCCCTACCTTCAACCCGTTTTCCTGGTAAGGATTTCCTGCAAATCCTGGACAGCACTTTCAGATATAGCCCACTCCCCTGGGCGAATCGAGGCATTTTCTCATGCTCTCCTTGTATTCATCTGGTCGAGCAAGTTGTGTCACTCCATGTTGCTTCCATTCCATGCACCATGCAGCTGTCTTTCCCAATTGACCAGTCTAAGCTCTCATTGTATTCACCAGGTGGGCACTACCAGCTCCTATGTCACAGATCTCTAGAGCTCGCTGCCAGCATCGGAGGATAATTCTGGGACGAAGCCTATGTGTTCTTGGTCGACGAAGTAGCCGAGGAGCTCGCCATGTTGGTGAACGACAGATTGAGCCCTTGAACTCTGCGTTTGTGCATGCCTGGCACTTCGGTCTGGCAGCAGGCTATTCCTAGCAAGCCCAAGGCGGCGGAGCAGAATTGGACTCCTGAACCTGACCGGCACGCCATTCGCGTTTTCCACGCAAAACAGGCAGACGAAGTGACGAGCATTTCCTGAACCTGGCTGCAACTACAGGCCCCTCGCTTCCTCCGATTACTCTGGTGGCAGCTCTTCCGGAAGGTCCATCACGGCCGGTGATGTAGCCGTCCAGCGCGATATCTTGTCGATCTTGGCGGTTCACGTTCGGGTGCGGCGGCAGAGGCAGAGGTCCGCAGAGCTAGCCGATCGGCGCCATAGGCACCATGAGGAAGTAAGACAGCTGCGAGAGGTAGCGCCAGGATGATTGAAGCAGCAGCCGCGCCATCTGCTCTCGGCTCGACGATCTGAACTTGGAGGTAGAAGATAGGGGCTGATTGGCTTCTTGCACAAGAGGATTTTAGCTCGACGGATACGTATAATCTTATGAAAAATATGTTTAATTATCTACATACAATGTTTCAACCTGACTCGATAGATGTAAATATATGTCCACAACCTGATCTGACGGATATAGGATTTTGTATTTGCTCATGCAAGTGAATTCACTTGCCAGTGTCACAAAATCACATTCATACGAATAACTAATCACCAATATCAACTCTTTCATCCGCTTATGAGATCTTAGATTCGGTCAACCGAACATAAACTCAGCTACAGATATAACCAACCAAACTATCTTTTTTTTTTAACAAAT